>NC_132855.1:38674721-38986221 GCF_048164855.1 Canis lupus baileyi
AAAGTAATTTAGATTTCATTTAAAATACACTATATTAAACAGAATACACAGTCTTCTCAAGTGCGTGTGGGATATTCCCCATGATAGATCACATGTTAGGCCACCAAACAAGTCTGAGTAAATGTAAGAAGACTTAAATCATATCAAGCATCTTTGCCAACCATAACTTTATGAAACCAGGAATCAACTACAAGGCAAATGGAAAAAACAGAAGCATATGGAAAGTAGACAATATGCTACAAACCAACCAACTGGTCAATAAAGAAATCAAAGAGGAAATTAAAAAGTACTTTAACACAAAGAAGAATGAAAATACAATGCTTCAAAAATCTATGGAATGAAATAAAAGCAATTTTAAGAGGAAGTTTATAGTGATACAGAAATAAGAAATAAGAAAACCTCAAGAAATAAGAAAAATTTCAAAGAATTTATTCTCACACCTAAAGGAACTAGAGAAAAGAACACACAAAGCTCAAAGTTAGTAGAAGGAAGGAAAGCTGATTCTTTTAAAAGTAATCTCTATGTCTAACATGAAGATCGAACTCATTATATGCATTACTTACTGAGTCAGCCAGGTGCCCCCAAAACTGATTTTTTTAAAGAGATCTAAATCTTTAGAAAAACTATCAAGAAAAAAAGAACAAATGGCCCAAATAAAATTAGAAATTAAAGAAAAGTTATAATCAATACTACAGAAATACAAAGGATTGTAAAAGGCTACTATGAACAGTTATACACCAACAAATTAGAGAATCTAGAAGAAATGGATAAATTCCCAGAAATATACAATCTACCAAGACTAAATCAGAAATAGAAAATCTAAACACACCAATTAGTAGCAATAAAATTGAATCAGTAATAAAAAAGTCAAAAAGGAAAAAAAAAAAACAACCAAAAATACTTAAAAGTCTGCAACCAAATGCTTCACAGATGAATTCTACCAAATATTCAAAGAATAATTACTACCAATTTTTCTCAAGCTATTCCAAAAATATAAAGAGGAGGTAAGGCTTCCACAAGGCAGCATTACCCTCATACTAAAACCAGACAAAATCACTACAGAAAGAGAAAATTATAGGCCAATATCTCCAATGAGCATAGATGCAAAAGTCCTCAACAAAATATTAGCAGACCCAATTAAAAATACATTAAAAGGATCATATACCATGATCAAATGGGATTTATTTCAAGGATGCAAGGGTGGTTTGGTATCTGCAATCAATCAGTACAATACACCACATTAACAAATGAAGGGTAAAAACCATATGATCACCTCAACAGATGCAGAAAAAGATTTGACAAAATTCTATATCAATTAATAATAAAAACTCTCAACAGGTGGGTTATAGAGGGAATGTACGTCAACATAATAAGGGCCATATATGACAGGTCCACAGGTAACATCATACAGTGGAAAGTTGAAAACTTTTCCTTTAAGATCATAAACAAGGCAAGGATGCCCACCCTCACCATTTTTATTCAGCACAGTATTGGAAGTTTTAGCCGCAGCAATTAGACAAGAAATAAAAAGCACCTGCATTGGGAGAAGTAGAGCTGTCACTATTCACAGATGACATGATGCTATATATAGAAAATCCTAAAGCTTCCACCCAAGAACTATTAGAATAACGGAATTTAATAAAGTGACAGGATGCATAATTAATATACAGAAAGCTGTTGTATTTTTACACACTAAAAACCAGTTATCAGAAAGAGAAATAAGTAAAATAATCCCACTTACAATTGCATCAAATAGAATTAAATACCCTAGGAGTAAATTTAACCAGAGATGAGAGATCTATATTCTGAAAACCATAAGCTACTGATGAAAGAAACTGAAGATGACATAAATACAACAAAAGGAAAGATATACTGTGCTCACAGATGGGAAAAACTTTGTTCAAATATCCATACTACCCAAAGGGATCTACAAATTTAATGAAATGCCTATCAAAATACTAATAGCATTTTCCTTAGAACTAGAACAAAGAATCCTAAAATTTGTGTGGAACCACCAAAGACCCTGACTAGCCAAAGCAATCTTTAGAAAGAACAAAGTATTATGCATCTAGATTTCAAACTATACTACAAAGTATAGTAATCAAAGCAGCATGGTACTGACACAAAAACAGACACACAGATCAGTGGAACACAACAGAAAGCCCAGAAATAAACAGATGCTTATGCTATCAGTTAATCACCAGAGGAAGCAAGAATATATAATAGGGAAAAGACAGTCTCTTCGGTAAATGGTTTTGAGGAAACTGGACAGCTACATGTAAAAGAGTGAAACTAGACCTTGTACACCATGTAAAAAAATAAACTCAGAATGGATTAAAAGCTTAAATATAGAACCTGAAACCACGAATTTCAATGAAAACATAGGCAGTAAGTTATTTGACATTGATTTGACATTGGTCTTAGCAAAATATATATATATATATATATATGTTTGTTTTTCATCTGTCTCAACACAAAAACAATGGAACTACATCCAACTAAAAAGCGTTTGCATAATGGAGGAAACTTTCAACAAAACAAAACAAGGCAACCTACTGAACAGGCTAAGATATTTGTAAGTCATATATCTGATTAGAGGCTAACATCCAAAATATATAAAGAACTCCTAGGATTCAATATCAAGGAAACAATCCAATTTAAAAAATGGGCCGAGGACCAGAATAGACATTTTTCCAAAGATGATAGACAGATGGCCAATAGGCACATAAAAAGGTACTTAATATCACTATGCATCAGGGAAATGCAAATCAAAACCACAATGATCGATCACTTCATACCTGTTAGAATGCTATCATCAAAAAGATAAGGAGCAGAGGAGGGCAGCAGCAGGTGGCCGGGTAGTGCAGGAGAGCCCTAGGGTTCACGCTGGTGCTGAGCAGCTGCCGGTAGCTACACAAGTACCCAGGGAACCAGCCCCTGCATGTGTGTATTACCCATAGTGTGGGTGGTGCTGTGGGAATAGTGTGCAGCCACAACCAGTTTGGGTGGGTGGCATGATGGATGAGAAGGTATTCACCAAGGAGCTGGACCAGTGGATCGAATGGCTGAAGGGTACAAAGAGCTGTCAGAGTCCCAGGTCAAGAGCCTTTGCCAGAAGGCTAAAGAAATCCTGACAAAAGAATGCAACATGCAAGAGGTTCCATATCCAGTCACCATCTGTGGAGATGTGCAGGGACAATTTCAGGATCTCATGAACTTTTTAGGTTTGGTGAGAAATCACCAGGTACAAACTACCTGTTTTTGAGAGATCATGCTGACAGAGGATATTACACAGTTGAAACAGTCACTCCTGTTGTAGCTCTTCAGGTCTGTTACCATGAATGCATCACCATTCTCCTAGGAAATCACGAGAGTAGACAGATCACACAAGTCTACGATGAGTGTTTAGTGAAATATGGAAATGCAAATATTTGGAAACATTTTATGTATCTTTTTGACTTTTCCTTTCACTGCTTGGTGGATAGGCAGATATTCTGTCTACATGGTGGACTCTCATCATGCCTACATACAGTGGATCACATCAGAGTGCTTGATCACCTAGAAGTTCCTCATGAGGGTCTAATGTGTGACTTGTGGTCAGATGCAGACAATCATTTGGGTTAGGGTGTATCTCCTCGAAGAGCTGGTTATACCTTTGGGCAAGACATTTCCAAAACATTTAATCATGCCAATGGCCTCACGTTGGTGTCCAGAGCTCACCAGCTAGTGATGGAGGGATATAACTGGTGCTTAAGACTGGAGTGTCATAATAATTTTTAGTGCTCCAAACTATTGTTATCATTGTGGTATTCAAGCTGTGATCATGGAACTTGATGATAATCTATAATACTTTCTTGCAGTTTGATCCAGCACCTAGCAGAGGAGAGCCAAATATTACTCATAGTACTCCAGAAAGCTTCCCGTAATGAAATTTTGAACTTGTACAGTATTGCCACGAACCATATATTGACCTAATGGAAATGGGAAGAGCATTACTTTGGAGTAACTGCAAAGTGTCAGAGAATAATTAACAATCAAAATGCTTGTTTTCATATGGACCGAAAGATGTGCCATATAAAAATACAAAGTCTCTTGTATCAACAGCCATGACTGCTTTAAAATGAACCAGTTCATTGCACAGTGAAGCGACATTGTTGGTAGAGAAACAAATTTGTGGCATAGCCCTGTTTGTAGTAACTTGTGCTTTCTCTGAGAGACTGAAGATAATAACATGTAAATATTAACACCTCTTACATACAATTTAACTTCTATTTAGCTATTGCTTTAC
Source organism: Canis lupus baileyi (assembly GCF_048164855.1). NCBI lineage: Eukaryota > Metazoa > Chordata > Mammalia > Carnivora > Canidae > Canis > Canis lupus. Next base: position 38,679,010 of record NC_132855.1, read on the forward strand.
TCAGCACGACTATAGATACTGACAGCAGCAATCATTGGAGCTTAATGAAGATTTTAAAAAAATAGGTACTAAGACCTCCCTTCTACTTGTGAGTTTTGAAATCATCTTGTTTATTTTCAGGGACACTGTTTAACTGTATGATTTGCCTGCACTCAGTTTATTTCCCCTCTCAAAGCTCAGCCTCATGTTGTTCTTTGTTATTGTCAGAACCTGGTGAATGGTTTGAACAGAACTGTTTTCCCCCTCCGATAAGGCAAAGTTACTGCTCAACAGCACTGCAGTGTTTTTCATAATAAATAACAAGTGTTGGTGAGGATGGAAAAAAGGAAATCCTTGTGCACTGTTGGTGGGAATATAAATTGTAGCAGCCACTATAGAAAATAGTTTGGAGGTTCCTCAAAAAACTTAAAAATAGCATCACACAATATGATCCAGCAATTCTACTTCTAGGTATTTATAAACAAAATGAAAACAATAATTTGAAAAGACATATGTCCCACTACATTCACAGCATTATACATAACAGCAAGATATGGAAACAACCTAAATGCTCATCAATAGATGAAATGGGTAAAGAAGATGAAGTATTTATATACAATGGATTACCATTCAGCTAGAAAAACAATGAAATTTTGCCATTTGCAATAACATGGATGGGACTGAGAGAGTTATAATGATTAGTGAATTAAATAAGACAGAGAAAGACAAAAACCATAGGACTTTACTTGTGGAATCTGAAAAACAGAACAAATGAACAAAACAAAATGACTCAGTTACAGAGAAACTGATGATTGCCAGAAGGGAGGAAAGGAGAGGGATGGATGGAGTAGTCAAGAGAGATTAAAATGTACAGTCTTCCAGTTATAAAATAAATAAGACATAGATATGTAATATGTGTCATAAGGAACACAGTCAATAACATCATAACTTTGTATGGTGACAGATGGTGACTAGACTTACTGTGGTGACCATTTCGTAATATATCTCAAATCACTCTGCTGTATACCTGGAACTAACACAATATTGTATGTCATTATTATTCAATAAAAATAAAATATACTATGAATACTGACTTTATCAGTTCCTATGTCCGCTACTTGTATAAAAAGAATAATTATCCTCTAATGGTTTTCAAAGTAAGTTTTGATTTTTGTGTATAGTTTCAAGGCAAATTTATAAGGATTTGGAACCCTTGAAAGACACCCAAATGTTACAGTCTTCTGTTTAGACATAAAAATCACCACATTCTACAACATTTTACAATATATACCATACAGATAGCTCTATATCTTAATTTTAAAGATACTAGTTTAAGAGTTCTAGATTTTTGCTCCAAATTTATAAATATCTGGCTTATAAGAATCTAAACATTTCTGTAAAGTCTGGAGCAGGGTTTCTCAACTTTGGAATTATTGACATTTTGAACTAGGTAATTGTTTTTTTTTTTGGGGGGGAGGGGCTCTCCTGTACATGGTAGGATGTTCAGTAGCACTCTTGGCCTCTACCCATTAGAAGCCAATAGTACTCTTCTATTATGCCTATTGGGACCAAAAACTGCCTCCACAAATTGACCAGTGTCCCTGGGGAGAAAATTCCATTTCCTTGTGATCTCCAGATCAGTAGCAGTTTTATCACCTGTGAGCTTATTAAAAATCCAAATTTTAAGTCCCCCTGACCTAATGAACCAGAATCTCTGGGATGGTACCCAGGAAACTGCCACTTAACAAGCTCTCCAGATGATTTTAATGTGCATTTAAATTTGAAATCCACAGAGGCCCAGTGAATTAGGACAGGGGTTGGGCTTTTGCATGCTTATGAAGTTCCACAGATGATTCTGATACTGACTAAAGTTTAGGAGCTACTAGAGCCCAGGTTACTACATTTGTTTGCATATTAGAATAACCTGGGGCATGGAGGTTGGAGCAGAGATTTTTAAAGTCTTAAATTTCAGGTCACATGCCAAACCAATTAAATCGGGGTCTTGGTGGATGGGACATAGAAGGCAATACATTTGAAACTAAAGTGTTGACTACACAATAGAATCACCTGGGGAGCTTTTGAAACTACTTGTGACTGGTCCCATTTTCCATGAATTGAATCACAACTCTTAAGGTATTATGTTTTTCCCACACAATACAATGTCAGATGATTCTAATGTGCATTGAAGATCGTGAACTATTGCTTTAAGTTTGCATAAATATTGAGAGGCAGAATAATGTTGTTAGGGATGCAGACCTTAGATTCTAGTTGTCTGGGTTTGAATCCCAGGTTTACCTCTTCCTGTTTGATCTTGGGCAAGTTACTTAACCACACTAAGCTCCTGTGCCCTCTTCTGTCAAATGGGGAAGATAATAATGATACTTCTCTAGGACACTGTTTTAAGGATTAAATGAAATGACCCATTCAAAGTACTCATGTGGCATCAATGGAACAAAAGAAGCACTCGGCAAAATTTCTAGTAATTTTTTAAAGCAAGATGACAAGATTAACCATTAAGAAATAGATCTCTGGGGCACCTGGCTGGCTCAGCAGTTGAGCGTCTGCCTTTGGCTCTTTTGCTTGTTTTGTTTTGACACTACCAAGGCAAAATGGTTGGGTGAAGGAGATTGGAATAGAATATCATGTATTTGTGCAGAAGAACCTGCGGGTTCCCGTTAATGTGACACAAAGTTGGAAGAGAGACCATTTTCACCAAAAGGAACTAAGTTACTAAAGCATATCTCACTAAACTAAAAGGTCAAAAGTTCATCTACCTTAATATCCAATGCCTCCCCATTCCTGCCAAAAATATAATTTATCAGGCTGGGTGTGTCAGATTTCAGGAGGTCAATTCAGGAAGAAGCCATGACATGATTAACAATCCAAATTCGTACATGACCAAGTAGAAACCATGTTGGCCCCTGGGATGTTATCAGTTTCTGAATCTCCAATAGTGAGAGTCCTCCTTCTCGCCGTTTTATGTTATGGAGTTTTTCTTGTGTTTTTATCCTAGAACTACTCCCTTGCACACAGTAGTTGTTCAATAAGTCTTTGAATGAATGAATAACATGTTTAGAGTTTAAAAAGCAGAGAATAAAAACTGGATTTGGAATAGAGTAAGTATAAAGGCATTTCCCCATTAGGCTGAGAATAATTGAATGGGAGTTATTCTACTGGTTACTGGATTTGTAACCTCAACCAAATTACAGAACTTTTTAAAAAATTTATTTGTAATATCTCTGTCTTTGATTTTTAGCAGTTTCATTAGGATAGACGTAGGTTTCTATCCTACTTGGAACTCCTGTTTTCAAAGCATGAAGATTCTTGTCTTTGATCAATTCTGGAAATTCTCAGTTATTATTTCCTTAAATATTTAGCCTTAATCTAAAATTTATTTTAGACCTACAATGAACCTTCTCTTTCTATCCTCCGTTTTTCTTATACTCTTCCATTTTCCCTCTCTTTAACTTTCCTCAGCTCCATCTTTGATTTTAAGAATTTTCTGTTCAGTTATGTCTAATCTGCTCTTTAATTTCCCATTGAGACAGTGATCATGTATTTCAAGTCCAGAAGTTCTATTGGTTTTAAATCTTTTTTTTTTTTTTCCATAGTGTCTTATTTTCTTATGTTTTTATTTCATGGGAAGTGGGGCTTTCTTTACCTGTGGGACTGTTTTCTGATCTGGATTGAATTGATTTTGTGTTTGCTTCTGATAGATGAATCAGGCATTCTGTCAGCCTAAACCCCTTTTATACCACTTTTTGGGTTGGAATTTCTCATTTTATGCGGGATGTCTAGATTTGAATCTCAAACTCCAGGGGAAAAAAATGCCCCAGGGTAGTCAATTATCAAGCTCTTTCCTCTACAGGGAGCTAAAGCCAAGAGAAAGAGAAGTCATTTTATCGCCTATCTGTGCTGAAAGGAAGATTTTTTTTTCCTGCAAATTTCTCTTTTACTGAGGGTATAGTTATTCAAAGAATCCATTTTTTATTAGAGTTTCAATTCCGTTTCCTATTAGCCTTCCATTTCGTCTAGGAGTCCCAAGGCTTCATCTCACTGTCTTTTATGAATGTTTTACCTCTAACCCTCAAGGGTTTAGGGCTAATTTCATTCCCTGATTTATACTTGGCCCCTGGGGATTTTCTCTTCCTTGCAAACAGCTATGCAGTTCAACATGTTGTAGAAGGAAGACTCTCTTCTTTTCCTACAGAAAATGGGAATCTCTCACTTATTTTAGGGCCAACCATATGACTTACTGATATTTGACCGTTTTTGAGCTTTAACATTTTATGTGTTACCTAATATCATGTTTCTTAAATATTTAACTTAAATATTTTCTAACTCTCAGAGTTGATATGGGGAACAAATGAGATGTAAAGTTCTTGGCACTTTGAACATAGAGTAAATAATAAATGGCAGCTTACTATTAAACATGTACATGTCCATAAAAGCATGAAACATGGGAAGAATACATATCACAAACATACAACTGACAATAGAATTTACCTTTAGGGAGGGAAACTGAATTGCTGGAAACAGGGCAGGGAGGAGACTTAATTTTTCCTATAAACCCTTTGGTAACTTTTGAATTTTGAGTGATTTGCCTGTATATCCTATTCAAAAATCTTTTTAAAATGAAAAATCATAAGCCTATCAAACTGCCTTAATATATACCATGTATGAGGCAAAGAATGTGATTGGGAGTGATTTTTTACTCTTTATTCTATGTATTTCCATGTTAGAATTTTTTTCGAGTAAATATGTTCATGTGCTATGTTTATCATTTAAAAATTAAAGCTGAGAAGCCCCAGTTGCCTAATGGATAAGGCATGGGCCTCCTTAAAAATTAAAGCTGAAGAAATCATTTGGACAGAATCCATATGAATATAATACTTTCTCCTACCTATGTGCATGACAATCAAGGTTATCTTCAGCTTAGAGATAATCCATGGGCCACTCAGTCTAATTTGATGTGAAAGGCTAATATTTATTTTTTAAAAGATTTCATTTATTTATTCATGAGAGACACACACAGAGAAAAAGAGAGAGAGAGAGGCAGAGACACAGGCAGAGGGAGAAGCAGACTCCACGCAGGGAGCCCTACGTGGGACTCGATCTCGGGTCTCCAGGATCACGCCCTGGGCTGAAAGGATGCTCAACCGCTGAGCCACCCGGGCTGCCCAACAATAAAAATATTTAAAACAAGGCATCTTCAAAAGCTGAACTTTAGAAATGGTAGAGAAATTATGTAGTTATAAACTGTGTTCTGTGCTGTGAATGTTTTAGAGAAAATATTCAACCTCAGAGTAGAAGAAATCATTGTCAAATCGTGGTAAGAAAATAAGACCTTGTTTTGTTGTGGCGGTGGTTTCTTTTAATGTAACAACTGCTTTTTAAAACAGTCTCACACCATGATTCCTCTGTATGGCATGGTGCTGAAGTCATTTACAATAAAGATGCTAATGGATTTTTAAAAATTGTACCCTCATTTGGAATGTTTCTTTGGAAACACGAGGCCATTAAAAGAAGTTATCGCAGCAGCATAAGTGCTCAACATCTTTCTAAAGAGTCACCTGATAAGGCAAGGGGGAGAGTCCTCTGTGTATCACTGGACTATTGGAATTTGCCTTAAATTTATTGTCCTTGGGGCATTCGAGGTGATGTGGTATTCTGTAGGACTTTTTTCCTCCACCCAGTTTATGTTAAGGTTTTTCAACCTCTGCACTTTGACATTTCAGTCCTGATAATTCTTTGTTGTGGGGTGCTGTGCTGTGCTTTCTAAGATATGCAGCAGCATCCTCAGCCTCCATCCCTAAGAGCAACCTCCTTAGTTTTCCTCCAGACATTGCTAAATGCCCTGTGGGAAGGAAAATTGGTCCCAATTGAGAGAGATTTGAGCAATCTACATCTTGAGAAGTCTTTGATGGGAGCTGGGGTTGGTGAGTAAAGTGTCAAGATAGAGAAGAAATAGCTTTAGAGTCTGTGTGTGGCTTAGTTGACAGGAAGAAACCCCTCTCATAGCACAGCCTGGTCCTCTCATGGGACAAACCAAAGGAAACCAATGTCTACATCCCAATAGCACTCAAAGGCCACAGTCCTCCCATTGGGGTTCATGAAATGTCACCTTGAGGGGTGATTCTTCTGTTATTCATATAGATAAAGTCCATTTGCAGATAAGACCCAGGCATTCTTTTGGTTACAAGTCCATATACAGACTGGAGAGCACAGAAGAGGACTGGCAGGAAGTTCTTATGCCATATTCCACATCATGGCTCATTAAGAGGGATATTTAGGTCTGTCTTCTCAGGTGAATGGATCCTTTTGCATACAACATAGCTTCAAAAGGTTTGCTTGCTCTGAATTCAGCTAGTCTAGTATACATTAGACAACTTAAAAGTTCTGGGTGGAGGATTTCTACTTAAAACATTGCCACAAACTTATACCTTGTTCATTTTTAACTTAATTAAAGCTCTGTACTTAAGTATGTAAAAGTCTACCTTGGCATGGGAAATAAAACAACTTTGGGAAAATTTTTCTTTTAACAAAATGGATTAGATATTCATAGTCACCTATTTTTCTCCCTTTCCCTACCTTCTTTGAAGAATAGTAAACACTGGAGTACCTGGGTGGCTCAGCTGATTAAGCATCTGCCTTCAGCTCAGGTTGTGATCCCAAGGTCCTGGGATGGAGCCCCCTATTGGGCTCCCTGCTCAATGGGGAGTCTACTTCTCCCTCTCCTTCTATCTCTCCTCTGCTTATGCTTTTACTCTCTCTCTCAAATAAATAAATAAAATCTTAAAAAAAATACTAAACATTTATGTGAAATAGTTACTTTTAGGGATCCACTCTTGGAGCATAGGACATAAACTATGTTTTACAAATTCCATTCTCAAGAATCCATATTAAGAAGTGAATCATCTTAGGGTGCCTGGATGGTACAATGGGTTAAGTGTCTGACTCTTAGTTTGGGCTTAGGTCATGATCTCAGGTTCATGCGTGTCCTGCTCTGCACTCATGTGGACCTGCTTCAGATTCTCTCTCCTTCTCCCTATTCTGCTCGTGATCTCTCTTCTTTTTTTCAAATAAATAAGTAAATCTTTTATCTTAAAAAAAGTGAATCAAGTTAGTCAACTGGATGAAAACTTTTACTGTTTAAATTTCACTGAATATAAAGAAATTTCACTGGGTATGCTTGAATAGCCATACATTTTTAAAAATTAAGATACTTTAAAATCATATAACTTTTAAGTGAAAAATAATTTTGAAAAAGCCAATTTACATTGGGGTAAATGTATACATATAAAGACTATAACTTATTTTAAAATCTCTAATATTTTTTAGTTTAATTTTTGAAATCCATCATACATTAATATGCAAAATGATTTAAGACTTAGCTCTTTGAGGATAAGATGATTTTATTTTTCCCATTAAATCCAAAAGTTGTGTTAGCACTTTCCATCTATAAATGCATCAGGTTCTGCTTTCCATGTTCAATATGATTTTGTAGAACTGTCTTGGGATACTATGTGATACGCAAGTTGTGGAAAAAATCATTTGCTGTTTTTTAAAGTTTTCCTTTTAATTCAAGGTAACATAGAGTGTTATATTAGTTTCAGGTGTACAACACAGTGATTCAACACTTCTATAGATCACTCTGTACTCATCATGAGAAGTACACTTCTAATCTCCATCATCTTCTCCCCGCCCCCCACCACCACCCCTCTGGTAACCATCAGTTCTCTGTAATTAAGAGTCTATTTTTTGATTTGTGTCTCTTATTTTTTCCCTTTATTTGTTTGTTTTGTTGTTTAAATTCCATATGAGTGAAATCGTATGGTATTTGTCTTTTTCTGACTTGCTTTGCTTAGCATTATACTCTAACTCCATCCATGTCATTGTAAATGGCAAGATTTAATTCTTTTTGATGGCTGAATAAACTATTGTGTGTGTATATCTCTTCTTTATTCATCAGTCACTGGGATGCTTCTATATCTTGGCTATTGTAAATACAGCTGCAATAAACAACTTGTTACAGTCTTTGTAGGCAGCATGTAGATGGGTCTTGGTTTCTTATCTAGTCTGTCCTCCTTTGTCTTTTGATTGGAGTATTTATCCATTTACATTCAAAGTAATTATTGATAGGTGGGTATTAATTACCATTTTATTATTTGTTTAATGGTTGTTTCTGAAGATTTTCTTTGATCCTTCCTTGTCTGTCTTTCATGGTTTGCTGATTTTCTTTAGTAATGCATTTGGATTTCTTTCTCTTTATTCTTTGCATATTTATTAGTGGCTTTTCATTTATGGTTACCACTAGGTTTATATACTCTTCTGCATATACCAGTCTATATTAAGTTGATGGTCATTTAAGTTAGAACCTATTATTTTCTCTGTTTTAGGCATTTGTTACTATATTTTATATACTTTTTTGTGAGTTCCTTGACTTTTAACAGAAATATTCATTTTTACTGCTTCAGTGTTTCCTACCTTTATACTATCACTTTTGGTTTCTCCTTTCCACTTAAAGAGTCCCCTTTAATATTTCTTGCCTGGCTGGTTTGGTGGTCATGAACTCCTTTATATTTGTTTGTCTGGGAAACTATAGCCTTGATGGATATAGTATTCTTGGCTGCAGATTTTTCCCATTCAGCACTTTGAATATATCATGGCAGTTACTTCTGACTTGCAAAGTTTCTGTTGAAAAATATCTTGCTATCTTTATGGGTTTTCCTTGTAAGTTACTGACTTGTTCTGTCTTGATGCTTTTAAATTTTTTCCTTCATCACTATAATTACATCTTAGTGTGGATCTGCTTTTGTTGATTTTCATGAGAGCCCTCTGTGTCTCCTGGATCTGGATATCTGTATCCTGCCCCAGATTAAGTAAGTTTTCAGCTACTATTTGTTCAAATAAATTTTCTCTTTTTTTTCCTCTCTTCTTCTGGGGTTCCTATAATATGAATGTTATTATGTTTGATGGCGTCACTGATTTCCATAAGTCTATTCTCATGTTGCATAAATTATTTTCTCTCTCTTCTGTCCAGCTTGATTACTTTCTATTACTCTGTCTTCTAGGTCACTAAGTTATTCCTCTGCTTCTTCCATCCTGCTGCTCATTCCATCAAGGTGTTTCTCATTCATTGAGCCCTTTATCTCTGCTATGTTATTCTTTATCTCTGTGTTAAAGGTCTTGTTCATATCTTCCACTGTTTTTTCAAGTCCAGTGAGTATCCTTATGATCATTGCTTTAAATTATCTGTCAGTCATGACACTTATATCTGTTCCACCCGGTTCTTTGGCTGTGGCCTTGTCCTGTTCTTTCTTTTAGGATAAATTTTTCTGTCTCCTCATTTTGTCTTCCTCTCTGTGTTATATGTGTCTTCTGCTCTTAAAACTAGTCACTTTATGAAGAGGTCCCAGACGGCCCTGCAGTGCAATGTCCCCTATTCAGCAGAACCTGGCACTTCAGGAGGGTATCCTGTGTGTTGCTTATGCTGAGATGTTATGTCTGAGTCCCTTTTCTTTTCAGTGCAGTCTTCTGCACTGACTGTGCCTGTTGTGTGCTGTGCTTATTCTCTATGATATTAATGGGACTGGGGCAGGCCAGCTCTGAGGGGCTGTGCCCACTGGGGAACATGGGAGCAGGATGGCAGTGTTAGCAAAATTTGCACTGGGCACAGGGCTAAGGCTAGTAGGCTTGGAGTGGGTGGGTCCTCAGGAGAACTTGTAGGCATGATACACAGCTAGCAGGTTAGGTAGCAAATGTCCCACACCTAGCCCCACCTCCCACAGATGTAGCCCCACCTCCCACAGATGACTCTGTATTTATGTTGGGGGGCAGGAGAGGAAAGTGGCACCAGTCAGCTCTCCTTCATTTTCAGAGCAGCCCCAACACCACTCCGAAATTAATATTGATAGATGTGTCTCCTATTTCCCCCCAGTATTGTGTAAACTGCCATTTTTATGTTGTCTCTCCACAAAGGCTGCTGTCTCTGGGGCAGTGGCCCAGCTACCTCTTGCCCTCCTGGGTCACCCAGGGGTGGGTCAGCTGACCTTTAAAGCTCCAGGCTCCAAGTCCCACTGGTTTTACAAACTCATAAATGTCAGCCCCTCTGGTTTTCAAAGCTGAACATAATGGGGATTAATCTGTCCCATGTGAGGTCCCTGGTGTGGGGGAGCCCTTTCTCTCTTCTCCATGTGCACAGCTCCCTCCTTCCTGCAGGCAGCCTCCCTCCACCTTTCTGCCCTTCCTCTTCTTTCAGATGCAGCTTCTTCTCTGTTGTGGAGTTTGTTCTGCCAGACTTCAAACGGCCCTATGGTTTATTGGCCTGGATGGCGATGATATGTACTTGTAAACATTGGACAAGGTGAGCTCCAGGTCCTCCTCCTCCACCATCTTCTGCTTTCTTCTTTATTTGTAAAATATTAGTCTCAAATTCTTTGGGTTAGCAATTATGATAATAGACTAAATATTCATTAGCTGAACACTCTCACAAGTTGGAAAGAATTTGGGTTTCTGAAAAGAGTATGTTTGTCCTTGTTTCTTTCCCAAAACTTTCCTCTGTTCTTTTTCTCTCTAGCTATTAAAAAAAAAAAAAAAAGTTCCCTTCTTTCTCTTCATTATAATCTGTAACCATTATAATCTGTAACAGGAAAACAATGTGTTCTAAGAGTTGAGTACCCCTTACTTTAGCACATGAGAAGCAAAAAGGAGAATATTAATAAATCAATTTACAGAACACTAAGAATAGCTGCATAAAAAGCCTTTCTTTATATACTTGTCCTTTGTCTTCTACATCACTACAAAGAGAAGAGTAGACTCTGCCAACTAGATAAAGTTTTCTAGAATGTGAGAAAGTAGCAAAAATGGAGACAACCCTTAATGCCTTTTGGTTTAGAAAAGGCCTGGAAGGGGTCGCCTCTAAATTGATAACACCTGGCATGCATCAGGAAGAGCTATTACCTACATGCCAACAAGCAAGGTGAAGAATCCGTGCTATTATCTTCCTGGCCAGGAGACTTCAAGGAAGTTGGTGCCTCGAGCATTCAAATTGCCTAAATGATGCTCCATGACTAAACAGGAGTGTGACCTTGAACAAGTTTCTTAACCTTTCTGAAGTCTGTTTTATTTCCTAGGATATTGTACAAATCAAATAATAGAATGTTAGTAACACATTGCATTTAGATCTTAGTAAGCACTTAACAAATGGTGGAGAGATGCATAACCTATTGATAACTGCCCCTCATTTTAGTTTCCCCTCCCTGTCATTCCACCTGCCAACTCACTCTGTAGGCAAAAAAAAAAAAAAAAAAAAAAAAAGACATACAAACAGACTGAATTGAAAAGAATTACATTTATTCACAAGACACATATGCTTGATTTGGAGTTACTGCTGTTGTGCTTACTGAGTTCATTTCTGAGACACTGTACTTTTGACTGCTCTCCTTTTCTACTCTGTGGCGTTATGGTCCTTGGTTCTTTAACAGAACTCACATGTGAGTTAGGTCCCTTAGGAATCTAACCCCTGGTGATGTGTTTCTAAAAGGAATGCTGCTCATATCCAATATGGAGGCTAGATCTGAGAGGTAAACAATGAGAATGCAACAGTTCCCTGATACCCAGGTAGCCACTGACTTTGCCTCCTATTAGCTCCCGGTGGGGTGCTAGCTTGCTATTGACAGTAATATGCCCCTCTACCACTTGTACCATTCAATCAGGACAGCCATGGGGGAGTTATAGGATCTGCCTGGCCCTCCATCTGTTGTGAACCAGCCCTGCCTGGGTCTATACTTGGTTACTTCCGCACATTTCCCTGACCCTTGATGAAACTATTAATTTCTTCATTTATTGTCATGTCTGAGTTTGAATTTCTTTTCTCTCACTGGTTTCTAGTTCATAGCTATCTGTTCTCCATCAATCTGGAAATGTTTACTTCAGTGCAACTAAGTGGAAATCATATATATATATATATATATATATATATATATATATATATATATATATATATTTCATCGTATACTAACTCCACCTAAGGAAACATCCATTTCTTTAAGAAATTTCTAATTTTTGCCTTCAGGAATCACATTCACAGCATTTTTTCCATCCTTCTGTCACAACAATAAGTTATAGACATTGGATTGATTATACTAGAAGCTTTTCAATAACGTGGACATTTTCATTTTCTAAGAAAGAGTGGGCATAAATGAGGGAATGACAGGTTCAGAGATCAAAATAAATTTCTAATATCAAGCAATTGCTAAGGAAGATTTTTATCCTAGCTCTCATTTTTAAAGTTTGAGTTCCAAGATTTTCCCATTAAGATTTTCTTTTAGCATAAGTCAGTTTTCATGAATATGTAATGAATTTCAGTTTACCATTAGTTTTGCCATTAAATAAAACATTATATCAGAAAAAAAAATACTTGTCTTATAACTCCCAGAGAAGTCTGTTAAACTAAGGTACTGAAGCTCAGGCAGGTTTTATGCTAGTCCTGTTGTTGCCTTTATCACAGAGGGGGGTGAGGGTGGGATAGGGAAAGCCTCTACCTTCTCTTCTCTATGACATGTATATCACCTAAATGGAAGAAAGGAAAGTAGAAACTGCTGGTTTCTGGTGCTATTCAACTATAAAGTTCTATATTCACGGAGCAAAAAACATTTTGGTTTTCAGGATGAAATTTAAATTCCCTTTTTCTTTTTTTTTAAAGTGGAGGATAATTAAAGACATGTAGGAAATGACTTGTTGGAAATGAACATATTACACTCACATCAAGATTGAGTTGGCCAGAGCAGTACAATGTCCTAACAGGTTTGCAGCAATCCAGCTAAATCTACCTTGAATGTAATTACAGACAAATAGTAAATATAAATAAATAACTTCTCGTTCTTGCCCATGCCAGAAAATTTTTAAAGGCTACTCTGTGGAGGTACCAGGACGGCACAGTCAGTTAAGCATCTGACTCTTGGTTTCGATTCAGGTCATGATCTCGGGGTTGTGAAACAAGCCTTGTGTTGCCCTTTCTCCCTGCTCCTCCCTCTGCTCACGCACTCTCTCTCAAATAAATAAAAATTTTAAAAATGAAAAAGGATGCCCTGCCAACTCATTATGTGAAAAGGGGCAGGTGTCCACAGACTCCATGGCAGATTTCTTAGGAGAGAAAGAAGTAACATAGAACCCAAACCTTAGAAAAGACATGAATTTTGTAGTGGGTGAACATGAACATTTTAACTGACCTGGTAAGTGCCCCTACTGCCAATCCCACCCTCAGCTAAAGGATGCAGTAGGAAGGAAGAGAAGAGTTAGAAGACTAAGGAAAGCCTCTGTTTCTTGGTTTTTATCACCCTGAAGTATCACTGACTCCATCCTTCCAAACTGGTTGGAAGTAAGGCCATTAATCACACAGCAGTTTTGCTTCAGAGATCTCAGAACAACTTAGAGCATTCAACAGTAATTTATCGTTTGCATAGTTAAAAAATGTTATCACTAGTGGTAATCACAGTTCAGCTGCCAGATGTAGAAACTTTTACCTAGGGAAAGTTAGTACTGGGTAAACTGACCAAGAAGATTCATTTGCTTCAAAGAAAACAAAACTTATAAATTTAGCATAGTAAATCCAGAGATATTTTTTTCATCTCCGTATGTTCCTATTGTCTTTGTAAAGATGCCCAAAACATCTTTGCCAAGAACTGAATTCAGCCATCTGGAAGTGCAAGAATTGTAAGGTTCCAATAACCACCAAAGACAGATACATATAAAGAACCAAAACATCCTTGTGCAATTTCCAGTATGGGTCCTTCCCTCCTTCCTTTCATGATTCCACCACTTTAATGTATACGCTCTAAGCCTATCTTATAGTTAGAAATGTTAAGGTAAAAAGAAAAATAAACTATTATAGGTTTATCATGTTTTTTTTCCTTTTCACATAGAAAATTTCTGATCTGTTTTGAAATAAAAAGTTTTCAATCTAGGGAAGGAAAATGGCCAAGTGACTCCAAATCCAATGGAAGATGAAGTTCACAGCATCACTTTCAACAGCACAAAGATATTGAGTAACCATAGCACAGTTTGTATATGCATCTGTTCAATGGGCATTGGGGTTTTATTCCAAGTATTTGGTGCTAAAGATTTATTCTTGAGAGAGAGAGAGAGAGAGAGAGAGAGAGAAAGAGAAAGCACAGGGAGGTAGAGGGAGAAAGAGAATCCTCAAACAGGATTTTGGCTCAGATGACCTGAGCCAAAACCAAGAGTTGGCTGCTTACCTAACCAAGCCACCCAGGTATCTGTCCAAGTGTTTGATTCTAAAGAAATAGTTGATTTTTTTCCATTGTAGCAATATTTAATTATATGTGCCTTGAGGATACTACCAGTCGTCTCTGCAAAATCGTCATAAATTAAGTGGGCATTGTAAAGATGTGTGGTACAATGCATAGGAGAGCTGCATGGCTCGGGGATGTTAGGGTTAATGTGTCAAAGTTGGATTTCAAGTTCTTGCTGCATACAGGTTCTCTCAGCTTAACCAGCACTACATTCTTCTCAGAAAAGCAAACCCAAAACTGCAGGTACATTGTCAAAGTTTATTTAATTTTAAAGATATTTGCATTTTTACTGAGGCTTGATGTAGCAAAATTTCTTAGGTAACAGGAATGAATAAATTCCAACCTCTCTTCATAATATCATTGTTCTGGATATGTAAGGAGTTTACAAATAGATAACAAGAAAAGCATAAACAGGAAATTCTGTCTGGTTTCTGAGAAACAAATAGTGTTGATACTATAGAGTCATATCACAGAGGTGATTTTTATTTTTTTCCCTAAAATGTAATGTAGACCGTAAAAATATTCAGAAAATAAACCTAGGCTATCATTTATCAATGCTTTCAGACATTTACAATATTTATCTCATTTGCAGAATGTGTCTGTTGAGAGAAAAAAATTACACATTCCATTGTAACATTCAACATCATTTTTTTCCCTGCTGCCAAAAATGAAAACAGAGCTTACTTTTCCCTGGAGCAAACACGTTATAATCTCACTCCATTAAAGGCGAAATTTGAGGCTTATACATCTGAGAGATTTCTTTAAAAAAATTTTTTAATGTACTTTTTAGCATGTGGGAGTGAGGTGGGTAATGCTAAAGTTTTCACTGGTTTGTAAAATAGGATTTTTTAAAAATGAGTGTAAGTCAAAGAAGACCCACACATTGAGTGTGCTACCAGGAATGGATGCCAAAGCAAAGTAGTAGCTATAAACAGAGTGGGGGCTGGGGGCTGGGGGCTGGGGGTAGTTAGATGGGTGGACAGAAACCCAAGAGAAATTGTTAAAGACTTTGAGCAAGATGCAAGGAAGCTTTCTATTTTCTCTTCTCCTGAGGCTGTGGCATCTTAATTTTACAAAACTTCAGCCCAGCTTGGTTGGGCTGAATTCTTTCCTGATGAAGAGAAGGTCATGGCTGAGACCCTGCTCAGTGTAGGGGGCCAGGTCTACGCTGTTCTGTTCGTCACACTGCTGCTCTTGGGGCTTATTTGCATCCTAACTTGGCTGCTGGTGAAACTTGAGTTCTTGTGGTCTCTACCACATTAGGAGAACATAAATGAGAAAGAGACAGAAAAGGATAGAAAGAAGGATTTTCGAGAAAAAGATTAAAATATCCGAGAGGTGAGCTTTTTTAAATGAAACCTTCTTAGTTCATCAGCCCCTTCAGATAGCTCACAGATGTTCTCCAGTGAGAATTACCCATGCTTTTGTGTTCCCATGGGATTTTGTTCATGCCTCAAGTGGAGCACATCTAACACTGTGTTGTCCCTGGTTCCTTTGACCACCTTTCTCAGAAACTTAGGTTTCTTGAGGGACCATCTCTACATACCCATAGTTGTCTTTCTAGCACCTGGAAAGGGATCTGCACACAGTAGTTGCTTAGTACATACTGGAGGAATGAACAATCAAGTACAGATATAGACATGACCCAGAAGGTGGACTATTGCCTGTACTCCTCGTATTTTCAGCACATGGCACCATTTCTGAACAGCAAGGTCTTGATATAACCTAGTAAGTAAGAAAGAACCAAGGCTCTGATGTCAAAGAGACCCAAGTTTGAACCCCAGTTATGCCGTATAAGAGCTATGGGAGCTGGAACAAATTACATCTCTGTTCATCAGTTTCATCTGTTAAATGGGGTTTGCGAAGGATCAACCAACCAGATAAGACATGCAATGAACACCTTGGCATAGTACCAGGCATGAGTAAGTCCTGACTTAAATAGCAGCAAATCTTATAGTAAAGGACATAAGATTATCTCTTCACCCTATATTAGGTTGAGTGTTCATTAATTTTTAAGGTCTGAAATTCCATGAGAGAAAGGATGGTGTGATAATAAAAATCTTTGTATGTCTGGCGTACTGCCTGTGAAACAGGTATGGGAAATGGAATTATTCCCAAATCAAGGGTCTGTCACTGACAGAGACAACATTTACTGATTCCAGTTAACTCTAGCTATTTGTGTAGCTGGCCTGACTGTTCTCATGGTCACTGTACATTCCCTTTACCCCCCATTTGCCAAATCCTTTCTGTGAGGTGATAAAGCAGGGTCCTATCCTATCATAAATTAAACTGACTAGTTTATATCCTGGAGCCATGATCGGAACCTCATACCTTGGAGCTTTAGTTTCACAATATTCTTGTACCTGAGAGAGAAAATGTGGTCTCATTTTTCAGAATTGAGATAACTGATGTTTGGCTTAAGTAATCTGGCATAAGACTCTAGATGTTTTTCTAAGGAGACCTTCAACTAGTAGTTGAATGATAATTAACACTTGCATAACCCTAGCTAAGGACTAGGTCTACCTTAACTAAATACACTTATGTTCATCTTTTAACTTTCCTGAGCTTCAATGTCTTTATTTATAAACTGTGAGTAATAATCTCTACTCCTCTTAACTCACATGATTTCAGGATGATCAAATGATACGGTATACCTGAAATATTTTTGGGAAAGAAAAAGCAAATATTGATTATTAAATCCCACATCTAAATGCCTCTTATTTGTTGCTTCTCTCTTTAAAATCGTCTCCCTTAGGAAACATTGCCAGGACCTTAACAAATGCTGCCACATTTTGCATTGGAGGAATCAATCTTTTTTCTCAATAGGACGAAAGACTAATGAGTTCTCTCAGTATTCTAGTGTGATTATATGGACTTAGCCAGTGAGGAAATTAGAACTTAGAAGTGCCCTAACTTGCCCAGATTTCACATTGCCGGCTTCTGTAGAGACTTCTATATCTAGAAACCAAATCTAATGCTTTTCTGCTTGCACATCAACCACAGAATTAGGAGGCCTTTGTGTTTTATGTGTAGAGAAACAAATGTAGAAATAATGTGCTTACACAAGAGGCCACCTGTTTTCCCAGGACTGAATCTCTTGAATATTCATATTGAATATATATTGATTTATCAAAGGGGCAAAATATAATTTACACCTGTTACAGGTAGCAGCAAGGATTTGGAGTTCTACTGTTTGCTTGAAGGAAGAATCTCTCTAGAAACTTGTGTTGAAATGCATGCAGATCCCGTGGAACCTTGTTTGCACTTGCCTTTTGCTACTGCAGGTCACATCGGAGTCATTATTGAGGTGGTGGCTCTAGTAGGTCCTGGAAAGTACTTTGTTGTCTGTTAAAGTCAAATAAAAGCAGCAGTAGCTGAGAGAACAGGAGAGAGAATGCCAGAAGTACTCTCCAGCAGTGGTCATTAACCAGTGTCTCACAGCCTATGCAGAGTGTTTTGGTATGCTACCCACCAGCAGGCCTGTAAGCATTCTTTAGCTTAAATAGAAATTCGGTTTTTTCTCTTTGAATACCAGCAGAGGCAAGCAATTAATTTATTGACTGAACAATGGTGTTTTTTCAGCTCTGTTGTCAAAGATAATCATTTAGACATGTTTAATGAGATACTCTGCCTCCATTAAAGTCATTAGAATCAATCAATAAATAAGTGGTTGGATTTCAAAGAATTTGTACCTTATCATGAAGACTAAGTCAATATTTCCCTGAAGTAAAAAAAAAAATAAAATAAATAAAATAAATATTTCCCTGAAGTAAACATAGAAACTGAGAAAGTTAATTCAACAAATAATTTTTCCCTGGAGGCAAAAACTTCTAGTCTCCAAGAAGAACATATAAAATGACCCTTCGGGATGTAGGAAGACAGTATTAGAATTTCCACTTATATTTCCTTTTATTCTAAAATACGGAGGAAGAAATTACCCAGAACACATTAATCTATTGGCTGACAGTGGTGCCCTTGCTCTGACCACATATTGCATGATCATTTGTCACTAGGTATGCTGAAGTCTTCTACAATGCCATACGTGGACAGTATCTGCATGCATTCATTCAATTTCATACCCAACAGATAGTTACTGAGTGTCTCCTATGGGCCAGACTCCATCTTTGGTCATTGGGGCACCTCAACATTCTGACCTACATGGAAAACAAGGACAATGAGCTCTGCTAAGAGGATTATTGAGTTTTAATTAATTATGTCACTCAATTTTATACTCAGTAAGTATTAAAATGGTAAATTTTATGTGATACATATTTTACCAGAATTTTTTTAAAAAGATTTTATTGATTTATTCATGAGAAACACAGAGAGGCAGAGACACAGGCAGAGGGAGAAGCAGGCTCCATACAGGGAGCCCGACGTGGGACTCCATCCAGGGTCTCCAGGATCAGGCCCTGGGCTAAAGGCGGCACTAAACTGCTGAGCCTCCCGGGCTGCCCAGCAAGAATTTTTTTAAATACTGGATCTGTGGGCTTTATTTCCTCTTAGCCTATTCTCTCAGATCAGACATTTTTAAAATGTGAAGTAAATTAGGTCTCCTTTCCCTTGAAAGCTCTTCAGGGACTTTCCATTATACTTCACATGGAATCAAGAACCCTTTTCAGGGCACCTGGCCCTATGGATACTGTCTCTGTCCCTACTATTTTTTCCTTTCACTCACTTTCCTCCATCCACACCAGTCTTGCTATGCCCTAAGAATTCAAAGCTCAGTCCTGCTAAAGGTCTTGACACTTCCTTTCTTCTGCCTGAAATAGTCTCACCCCTAACCTTTTTCTTACTCGTTGCCCTTGGCTATTAATCAAGTCTTATTGAAATGTCACCTTGTCAGAGAGGACATCCTTGACCACCAATCTGAACTAGCACCTCCCTCGTCCTACTCAGTCATTTCTATCCTCTCAGCCCACTTCATCTTACCTTCTTCAAGTCCTTTTGCCATTTTCTAAAATTATGGGCATACCTTGGTGTTATTGCAGGTTCAGATCCAGACCACTGCAATAAAGTGAGTATAGCAATAAAGCTAGCCAAATTAAATTTTTGGTTTCCCAGCACATACAAAGTTATGCTTATACTATACTCTATTAATAGCTATGATAAAATATAATACATATAAATACAGTAATGCAATTACATTAGGTCTTAAAAAAAAGTACATACCTTAATTAAGAAGCATTTTATTACTAATAAATGCTGTCACCTGAGCTTTCAGTGATCATTGTTCTGCTTGTGAAGGGCTTTGCTTTTGTGTTGATGGTGACTGACCAATCAGGGTGGTGGTTGCTGAAGGTTGGGGTGGCTGTGACAATTTCTTAAAATAAGACAATAATGAAGTTTGCCACATTGATGGGCTCTTTTCACAAAAAAATTCCTTCAAAAACCTTTCCTTTGAATTTACAAGTTGGCTGTTTGGCACAAGAGGTCTAGCTTTTGGGCTATCCTGGCTTTAGATATATCTTCCTCACGAAGTTTAATCATTTCTAGCTTTTGACTTAAATTGAGAGATGTGTAACTTGTCCTTTCATTTGAACACTTAGAGGATATTGTAGAGCTATTAATTGACCTGATTTCCATATTTTTGTATCTCTGAAAATAAGGAAGCCTGAGGAGAGAGAGAGATGGGAATAGTCAATCAATGGAATAGTCAAAACACATTTATTGTTGAAGTTTGTTATCTTGTATAGGCATAGTTCATGGTGCCCCAAAACAATTACAAAAGTAACACTAAAGATTGCTGATCAGATCACTATAACAAATACAATAATAATGAAAAGATTTGAAATACTCCAAAAATGTGACAGAGACATAAAGTGAGTAAATGTGGTTGGCAAAGAGTGTCAATATAGTTGCTCAAGTCAGGGCTACCACAAACCTTGAATTTGTAAAAAATTGAAGTATCTGCAAAGCAAAATAAAGCAAAATGTAGTAAAATGAAGTATTTCTGTATATGTTATTTATTGGTTTGCCTTCTCATTATCTAACTCCCACCCTAGAATAAGAGTAGAGATTTTCATCACCATAAAATCATTAGCACCTGAAACAGTGCCCTGCACACTATATGCATTTAATATTATTTGAGTCAATTAGTTCTGACAGTAGATATCTTGCTTTTCTGAAACAGGCTCTGTTTAGAGCCAGTCAAGCTTACATCATCTGAAGCTTATTTGAAGTGGACTGGCTTGTGTGGTAGACATGGAGATGCACCACCCAGAATCCCTTCGAAAAGAGGTAGTGACACCAGCTGCTGAGAGTGATGTCAGCACATGGCTTGAAGGATTGTTGTAACTGCAGGGAGTCACCTGACCCAGAGTCAAATACTCCCTGAGATGGCCCATATCCAGTGACTGGTGGAGTCACTGGATATGGGCCATCTAGAGACACAACCACTTCACCCCAAGGCAAGCCAGCTCTGAAGGGTCATCTGAGTTCTAGAGCCAGTGTGGGGTCAGCTGAGGCTCTCCCCAGGCCTGCCTCACCAAGTCACTTCTCCCATGTTCACATCTGCTGCCTTCCATACTATCCACAGTGTTGACCTTAAGACATTCCTGCACAAATGGCCTGCCCTCTCAAAACTCTATATCAGCATCCACTTCCCTGGGAATCCCACCTGTAGCAGCTTGCATGTGTGAGATAAATATGAAAGAACCACATTCTGAGTTTGCCCCTGCCCCTCAAGTTTAGATAACTAAATGTAGTTTGTATCAACTTTGGCAAAATCCTGAAACCAATCAGACACTTCCTAGTAATGCTGGTGGGGTTACAGAAGCTGTGCTAGTAGCAGAATTTTTTCCCACCTAGGAAAGGTTATCAGTGAACTGTGGGATTTGGGGTTGTGTTTATTTCATGAATTTGTCACATTTGTGTTATTCCTTTGTTGCCTGCCCCCTAATTTGTAAGTAGGGACTAAATAAAGCAAAGGATTTACCCTTAGAAGTGACAGGTACCTCCTGGTACCAGTTGGGGAGAGGTGTACCAGAAAGATACCCTGCTCAGTCTAGTACAGAGTGTAGGAGGGAGGGCAACCTGCTAAAAGACAAGGTCCAAGGCTTTCACCAGTTCACAGAGGAGCTTTGGGAGACCCAGGGCTCCCTAAAAGTACAAGTAGGATAAGCATGTGCATGCTTTTTTTAGGAATTCAGATCATCAAAGGGCCAATGCTATAAAAAGGGTTAAGAGGTTCTTGATCTTTGGGAATTTCTGTCTTGAAACATGTCCTATAAGATTTCCCTGTCCTGTCCTTGGTACTTGTCCTTATACTAGAGATTGATCCACTACTTTCAGCCATTTAGATTTTCATCTGCCCCTTGAGTTTGTGGATTTGTTTTGGGTTGTTGGCTTAATGAATTTGACTATAGCAGTTTACTTTTACTGGTTTATCTATTTTCCTTGCAGAATTTTATCTCCTCATTTATTTTCCCCCTTTTGTCTCATTCATCTTTTAAAATGAAGAAAAGCTAGCACAAGAGAGATAGTCTTTAAACACAGCCCTGCTATGAATAAGGAATGAATTTTTACTTCCCAATTTACTCCTCAGGGGATTTTCCAGTGCAACAGACACAACAGCCAGGTTAGTAGCAGGTATTGGGGGTGAAATCAGATCTCCAGAAAAGCCTCATTTTACACTGAATTTTGGCCCTGATGTATATACTAACATGAAAACACATGTACATACACAAGAAAGATTTGTAGTTTTCTC
Organism: Canis lupus baileyi; assembly: GCF_048164855.1. Classification (NCBI taxonomy): domain Eukaryota; kingdom Metazoa; phylum Chordata; class Mammalia; order Carnivora; family Canidae; genus Canis; species Canis lupus. The sequence goes on from NC_132855.1 coordinate 38,701,012, forward strand.
TCATACCACCATCATAGGAACAAATTATAAATGCAGACATTAAGCCTATTCTTCCCCACTTCTAAAATTGGATTTGATTGTGAGCTCACTATTTCTTCTAAGAGATGGCTAATATTTATTAGCTAATTTGAAGAATCAGTCATATCAGACTAACCCTGAGTAAATCATGATTAGTCTGTTGGTCATTTAAAATCTTCTTTCTTGGTTATCAAACATTTGGCACCTACTGTGTGCACACATGAATAAAGCATAATTCCTGCCCTCAAGATGCTCATAATTAGTTATGACAAGCCAGACTGTGCTTGGAGATCTATGGCTGGCACTAAATAAATAGAAAATCAAAATGTATCTAGTAACATATATGGGAGGACTTGAATATATCACTTTCGCCTCAAGGTCTAAGAACCTCTTGGTTGCCTCTCCATTCACTGGTAACACTCATTACTCATAAATGATTTTATCAGTGGCATCTTCTCCATTTTAAAGTCCCCACCTCAGACAAAATCCATTGAGTGGTCTTGATGTCAATTTTTATATTTCAGAGAGCTAGTCCTTACATGTTTAACTCTGAAATTTTTGTTGTAACATTCAGCTCTGTTTCTGTATCTGGGAAGCTATTTCCTAGCATACTACAAATTTTTTTTGAGATGACATTTATATATATCTTTGTAATTATGTTTAATTGATTTGTTTCCTTTGGTAGTTTATCTCCTAACTTTATCATACTTTCCATGTCATATACATATAATATTGATTAAAAATGGCAATTTTTTTTACTTGTCTGCCTTATTACCTTTGATATTTATACTGGTTGGACTTTGTTAACATGGGCTAGGTGTGGTAAGTATATAGGTATATGTTTGCCATGCTCTCTTATTATAAATTATTTCTCTTATAAATTATTTCATCTATGTATTTACAGATTGCCATGCTCTCTTATTATAAATTATTTCTCTTATAAATTATTTCATCTATGTATTTACAGATTGCAGAGTCTCTGCAAACAAACTACTCTTTGTTTTAATAATTTATTTGATGCAAGTATATTTTTTAAGGATTGATTTACTTATTTTAGAGACAGCATGTGATCAGAGGAAGGGGCAGAGAGAGAAAAAAAAAAATCTCAAGTAGATTGCCTGCTGAGCACAGAGCCCAACATGGAACTCCATCTCATGACCCTGAGATTATGACCTGAGCTGAAATCAAGAGTCTGGTATACTAATTGAGCTACCCAGATGCCCCTAATATGGATATACTTAAAGGAAACAAATCATAGAATAGAGATTTATAACAAAGAGATAAATTAGAATTTGATTCTTCAGTTGGAATTGAATTCTTAATGGGAATTATAGAATATTATTAAGCAGTAGTTTCTTTTATTCATTGTGTTTATAATATGTGTAACTTTAAAATACATGAAGTCTTAGGCAATTATAATAACCTCTTCCATATTTTCTAAGATGGAAGATACCTTTCCATGCAGCACTTGGCCATGGAGTTTTAGAGTAGTGAATAGTTGAAATTACATATATGTGTACAACTATTGAAGAAGTTTTGGTGAATTGAATAAGAAAGGATTAGAAGCACCTTTTTTTCCTTTTTTGAGATATGGTATTACCCCTGTCCCCTGCTTAATGCTTTTTTTTTTAATCTAAATTCCAGTTAGTTAACATACAATGTTATATTAATTTCAGTAGAATTAAGTGATTCATCACTTAAATACAACACCCAGGACTCATCATGACAAGTTCCCTCCTTAATCCCCTTCCTCTGTTTCCACCATCCCCCCACCTACCTCCCCTCTGGTAACCATCAGTTTGTTCTCCATAGTTAAGAGTCTGTTTCTTGGTTTGTCTCTCTCTCTCTTTTTTTTTTTTTCTTTGCTTGTTTGTTTCTTAAATTCCACATATGAGTAATTTATTTTTAATATTTTATTATGTGATTATGTGTAGATTAGGTCAAGTAGGTAGGCTGAGCATATGTATTTACCAATCTTCTTATTATATACCCCTTAAAATATGATACAATATATGTTTAAAATAATATTTCATAGTAATACTGGGAGAATCTTAATAATATTCAAGAACTTAAAATATGAGTATATATATGTATTCCCAGACTGAGATATGTACATTAAATATGTCCAGCTTTTTACATGCCAATCATACCTCACTAAAGGGGTGTAAAACAAGAATTAAAAGTGATAAATGATGTTAATGTGGGAAACAGCATGAGGAGGGAAGCCAGTGATTAGCCTCTTGACCGGATCAGTGAAAAGACAGGGACAGGGACAAAAATTCATTTTCAACAGGAAGATAGAAACATAGCTTCAGGAACACCTGGGTGGCTCAGTGGTTGAGTGTCTGCCTTTGGCTCAGGGTGTGATCCTGGAATCCTGAGATCGAGTCTCACATCAGAATACCTGCAGCGAGCATGCTTCTCCTTCTGCCTATGTCTTTGCCTCTCTCTCTCTCTCTCTCTCATGAATAAATAAAATCTTTAAAAAAAAAAACATAGCTTCAACATGTGCTTCAAAATATTAATGGTGGGTACTTAAGGGTGGATATAGGGTATATAATTTTAAAATGATTACAGAGAAAAAATGCAACACTCTACAATTAAAATAACCTTAATCCAACAAAAAAATGAGAAAGGAAAAAAAAAAGGAAAGGAAAAGAAACAAAGAGAAGACAGCATCGTATATGTGGATTAAGTTTGACTTCTTATGACAGAAAACCTGTAAGTGAGTTAAACATTTAAGAGATGCGTTAAAAAACAAAAAACAGAACAGAACAACAACCGATAAAAGCAGTCTAAAACAGGTACAGGTGCTCCAAAACTCTCATGAATCCTGTTCTTTTTATCCCTCAACAATATTTCAGCCATGTGAATTCTCTAAGGCTACTTCATGACAGCAGATAGCTGCTGAAGCTCAAACATCATATCTATGTTGTAGAACAAATAAAGAATGAGACAAAAGAATGAAAACTTGTCAGCCAGTCACACTTCCTACAAGCAGCTTTTCCAAAGGAAACAAGGGAAGAGAATAATACAAACAACACAGACATGTACACACACACACACACACACACAACTAGAGTGCTTTGAATTATCACCTAGGCCACCAGGGAGATGGACAAATGCTTTTTCCCTACAACCTAGTTTCCTAACATTGAGGTTTTTAAGAAACAAAGATGTTAGGTAGGCAAGTCCTTAGGGCGGCACATATTCAACTACCTGATTTGTGACTTCACATCAACTCTGACCCAGGTCAGGAGGGAAACATCAGCAGTGCCCAGGAACTCACTAGAGAAGCCAGACCTGTGATCTGTGTCAGCTCTGTTAGTATCATTGTGTCTTTACCACCCTGACATCACTCTTTGTGTGTGGCACAAATCTTTACCAAACTCTTCCCTAAACCATTCTTCAAAGTAAACCTGATTAGAGTCTATAGATACCTCCCTTTCCAATTGCTGTTCATACATATTCATGTGGTTTATCTCTTTAGAATGCCATTGCCTAAACTGGGGGTCCCACAGCTAGTGTTCTGGAGAATGGATTGTGCAGATTGCTGTTCTTACCTAGAGTTTTTATTCCATCTGGTCAAACCCCTTCCTTGCTTTTGTCTATCTTACTTATAGCTTTAAAAATGCAAACCAGGGGCTCCTGGGTGGCTCAGTTGGTTAAGTGACTGACTCTTGATTTTTGGCTCAGGTCATGATCTTAGGTTCATGTGATAAAGCCCCGTGTTGGGCTCTGTACTCATGGGGAGTCTGCTCGAGATTCTCTCCCTCTGCCTCTCCCTCCTCCACACTCAAGCACGCTCTCTCACTTGCTCTCTCTCTCTCTCTCAAACAAATCTTTTTAAAAAGAATACAAATCATTTCTTGACTGTGTTTTCCCTTTGTTTTAACTCCATCTTCTTAAAGATCTTGTTGATTTTTTTTTCAAAGATTTATTTATTTATGTTAGCATGAGCAGGGGGAGAGGGAGAGAGAGAATCTCCAGCACATTCCCAGCAAGTATGGAGCCTAATATGGGGATTAATCCTACCACCCTGAGATCATGATAAAAAAATCAGTTGCTTAACTGACTGAGCTACCTAGGTGCCTCAAAGGTCTTTTTGATCTTATATACACTAACCAAACTCAATGCATCACTACCTTCATACAAAGAATACTCATATAATCCCTCCCCCAATGTCTCCCTCTCATAAATATTTTTTCCACACAACATATGTCTATGTAAATCCACAGAGAAGTATCTGAAAAAAAGTACTCTCTTAAAATTCAACTCTTAATAGTGGTAACCTGTAAGAGAAGAGAAAGACTAGGAAATAGAGCATAGTTTTGAAGAACATTTACTTTTTATTCAATATACTTAGGCTATTGTTGTTAGGTGAATTTTTTTTAAGTTGAGATATAACTGATATATAACATTAGTTTCTTTCTTTTTTTTTAAGGTTTTATTGATTTATTCATGAGAGACACACAGCGAGAGAGAGGCAGTGAGAGAAGCAGGCTCCATGCAGGAAGCCCAATGCAGGACTCGATCCCAGGTCTCCTGGGATCAGGCCCTGGGCTGAAGGTGGCACTAAACCACTGAGCCACCCGGGCTGCCCATAACATTAGTTTCAGGTGTGCAACATAATGATTTGACATTGTGAAGTGATCATTATAATACTCTAGTTAACATCTATCATCACACATAATTACAAAACTTTTTATGTTCATGAGTTTCTTAAGATTTATTCTCACGGTGCCTGGGTGGCTCAGTCAGTTAAATGTCTGCCTTCTACTCAGGTCATGATCCTGGGGTCCTGGGATTGGCCATGTTGGGCTTCCTGTTCAGCAGGGAGTTTACTTTTCCCTCTCCCTCTGACCTCCCCACCCCCACTTGTGCACTCTCTTTGTCTCTCTCTCAAATAAATGAAATCTTCAAAGATTTACTCTCAACTTTTTTTTTTTAATTTTTTATTTATTTATTGATAGTCACACACAGAGAGAGAGAGGCAGAGACATAGGCAGAGGGAGAAGCAGGCTCCATGCACCGGGAGCCCGACATGGGATTCGATCCTGGGTCTCCAGGATCGCGCCCTGGGCCAAAGACAGGCGCTAAACCACTGCGCCACCCAGGGATCCCTACTCTCAACTTTTAAACATATGACACAATATTACTAACTAGTCTCCATGCTGTATATTACATTGGCATGTCTTATTTCTTTTATAAGTTTGTACCTTTTGACCACTTTTGCCCATTTTGTAGCCCCTACCCCTTTACTCCATGCCTCTGGCAACTACCAATTTGTTCTAGTGTCTATGAATTCTAGGGAATTTTTTGCTTTTGTTTATTTAGATCCATTATCAGACACCAGAGATCATACAGTATTTGTTTTCCTGTGGCTTATTTTACTTAGCATAATGTCATCAAGGTCCATCCATGTTTCAAGTGGCAGGATTTCTTTCTTATGGCTGAATTTTCCACTATTTACATATCACAATTTCTTTATCCATTCATTAGTGGTATCTTGTTACAAATGGTAAAATTTCCTTCTTTATTATTGGCTGAATAATATACCATTGTATATATATATATACATATATATATATATATATATATATATCCCAAATTCTCTTTATCCATTCACCTATTGATGAACCCTTATGTTTCTTTTATGTCTTGGCTAGTATAGATAACACTACAATGTACATTAAAGTACATTTATCTTGTACAGGTTGGTGTTTTTGTTTCCTTCAGATAAATCCTCTGAAGTGGAATTGCTGGATCATATAGTAGTTTTATTTTTATTTTTTTGAGGAACTTCCACAATGTTTTCCATACTGGCTACACCAAGTTACATTCCTGCCAATAGTGCATATGAGTTCCCTTTTTTCCACATCCTTGCTAATACTTAATATTTCTTATCTTTTTTTAAAAAGATTGCATTTATTTAGTCATGAGAGACAGACAGACAGAGAAGCAGGCTCCCTGTGGAGCAGGGTGACCATTGCAAGACTCGATCCCAGGACCCTGGGATCATGACCTGAGCTGAAGGCAGATGCTTAACTGACTGAACCACCCAGGCACCCTATTTTTTGTCTTTTTGATAAGTCATTCTAATAGGTATGATACCTCATTTTGGTTTTGATTTGCATTTCCTTGGTGATTAGTGATCTTGAGATGGTTGTTCTGAACCTGTTGGCTAACTGTATGTATTCTTTGGGAAAATGTCTATTTGAATTCTCTATCTATTTTTAATCATAGAGTTCTTGTTGTGTGAGTTCTTTATATATTTTGGATATTAACTCCTTATCGGATACATGATTAGCACTTATTTACTTCCCTTTAGTATGTTGCCTTTTTTGTTTTGTTCATAGTTTCCTCTGTGGTGCAGAAGCCTTTTAGTTTGATGTAGTCCTACTTGTTTATTTTGCTTTTGTTGCCTTTGCTTTTGATCCAAAATATCACCAAAACCTATGTTAAAGAGCTTATCACTATGATTTCTTCTAGGAGTTTTGTGGTTTCAGTTCTTATATTCAAGTTTTTAATCCATTTTAAGTTAATTTTTGTGTATGGTATAAGACAGTGTCCAATTTCATTCTTTTGCACATGGCTGTCCAGTTTTCCCAGCACCATTTGCTGAAAAGACTGTTCATTCTCCATTGCATATTTGTGATTTTTTGTGGTAGCTTTATTGACCATATATGCATGCATTTATTTCTGGACTCTATTTTGTCCTGTTGATGCATGTGTCCATTTTTTAGGCCAAAACCATATGATTGTGATTACTATAACTCTATAATATAGTTTGAAATCAGGAAGTGTGGTGTCTCCAATTTTGTTCAATCTCAAGATTGCTTTGGGCAATTTAGGGTCTTTGGTGGTTGCATAAAAATTTTAAGATTGTTATTTTTCTATAAAAAATGCCTTTGGAATTTTGATAGAAATTGTATTGAAACTGCAGATTGCTTTGGGTAACATGGACATTTCAACAGTATTAATTCTTCCAATATATGAGCTCAGAAAATCTTCCATTTATTTGTGTTTTCAATTTACTTTATTAACATCTTATAGGGTTTATTGTACAAGTCTTTCACTCCCGTGGTTATATTTATTCCTAGGTATTTTATTACTTCCATTGCAATTATAACTGGTATTGTTTTCTTAATTACTCTTCCTAATAGTTTGTTGTTACTATACAGAAGTGCAAAAGATTTTTATATATTGATTTTGTTTTCTGTAACTTTACTGAATTTGCTTTTAGTTCTAATAGTTTTTTTTATGTAGAGCCTTTATGGTTTTCTATATATAATATCAGGTCATCTATAAATAGTGCCAGTTTTACTTCTTCCTTTCCAATTTGGATATCTCGGGATCCCTGGGTGGCGCAGCGGTTTAGTGCCTGCCTTTAGCCCAGGGCTCGATCCTGGAGACCTGGGATTGAATCCCACGTCAGGCTCCCGGTGCATGGGGCCTGCTTCTCCCTCTGCCTATGTCTCTGCCTCTCTCTCTCTCTCTGTGTGTGACTATCATAAATAAATAAAAATTTAAAAAACCAATTTGGATATCTCATAACTTTGTTTTCTTTTTCTTTTTCTTTTTCTTTTTCTTTTTTTTTTTCTTAATTGCTCTGGCTAGGACTTCCAGTACCATGTTGAGTAAGAGTGAAGAAAGTAAGCATCCTTATCTTGTTTCTGATCTGATATTAGAGAAAAGTTTTCAGCCTTTTACCATTAAGTATGATGTTGGCTGTCATCTTGTCATATATGGCCTTTACTATGTTGAGATATATTCCCTTTATACCTACTTTGTTGAGAGTTTTTATCCTAAATAGATGTTGAATTTTGTCCAATGCTTTGTCTGCATTTATTGAGATGATCAGTGATTTTTATTCATTTTCTTTTTGTGGTATAATACCGACTTATTTATGGACATTGAACCATCCTTGCATCCCTCGAATAAATCCCATTTGATTGTGGTATATAATCTTGTTAATATATTAAGTTCAGTTTGCTAATAGTTTGTTGAGGATTTTTTTCATGTGTTCATTGGGAATATTGGTCTGTAATTTTCTTGGAGCAGGTTTGTTTCAATGTACTTCTGAATTGTCTATATTAATATGAAAATATTGGGCAGCCCCAGTGGCACAGCAGTTTAGCGCCACCTGCGGCCTAGGGCATGATCCTGGAGACCCTGGATGGAGTCCCACATCAGGCTCTCTGCATGGTGCCTTCTTCTCCCTCTGCCTGTGTCTCTGCCCCCCCCCCACCCTCTGTGTCTCTATGAATAAATTTTAAAAATCTTAAAAAAAAGAAAATATCTTTTATGTTACATTTTTAAAAAGAAAAAAATAAGATTCTTTAAATCCTGTACTACCCTTCAATGTTTGTGAATTAGATATTTATGAAAAGTTTTTTCGGTGGTAGTGGTGGCTTTATTTTCTTCTTTTGTTTGTTTAGGTATCTAGACAATTGTCCTCAAGTCTAATAGAGAAAGAAAGAGACTAAGAAGCCCAGTATTGTTCCTATTACATATTTGGAGATAATATCTGTGGTTTGTGATCTGAGATCCATAAAGAGAGTGGAGAAAAAAAAACAAACACCCTCTCCATGCTTGATAAGCTAACAGATTTATGAAGAAAGAAAAATAAATTCAAGCTGACATGAGCTATAATTGTTTTTGGAATACTACATCAAAGCCAGAAAGAAATTGTGGAAATTACTTTGAGAGTTTAACCTGTGGGAAATAAACCCTTTTTTGTAACTAGATGTTTCAGGCAGACACCTAGATATATCCAAAGTTATATGAATTCAAATGAAAAATGTCAGTAAATTTCCAGATAGAGGTATAGACTAAAAGTTTTCAAGCCTATCCTGCATTGGCATGTGTCTCTTCTGGAATCCTTCCTGACTAAGGAGATAAGCTGGTGTTCATTGGCTCTAAATGGCTCCAAGTCTTTGCTCTACTTTCTGCCTGAGAGAGGATGCCCCACATAATCACATCAGGAGGCAAGGAGGCCCTGGGGATACCACCACTCAGTATTTGTCCCTCTGCTTACTCTTCCTTGGCTACAGGAACTCCTCTTCCAGTTCTCTCCTTCCCACCTCACAGCCTCTGAGGTCATACCCCCCTTAGTTTCCAGAGGCTAATCCAAAGTTAGGAGGGAGGTGATGGCTGCCTGGATAGAAGAGGGGAAGGAGAGATCCATGATCCCTTGCAGAGGCAGGTTTTCTACAGTGCTAAGAGTTAAAGAGACTCTTCTTGATTGTTTTATTATGTCCTTTATGCATTATTGAGGATCTTCCATGTACAGACACTAGAAGGGAGAAAGTGGGAAAACTGTTTTCTCATAGCATAGGTAACTGTGGGCTTTTGAAGCAACTGGGAGCAACACTGAGGAACTGAGGAACACTGACGTGTTCCCGGTTTTCTGTTTGTTTTGTAATTTGGTTCTAAAATTAGGATACCTTAATCTATAAGGCAAATAATGATTGAACTGGCTTAACATATAAATTTATTTTAGAACATAACAAGAAATCCAGAGGCAAGATCGTTGGCTAATTCTCTGGTTCAGTGGCCTCATCAGTAATGTGAATGCCTCCTCTTATTCTGCTCCTAGCATTCTTAGCTTACTGGTTTTGTCCTAGGAAATAGCCCCTATCATGGTCTCAGGATACTGTCACAGTTCCAAACTACCTCTGGATATAGCATTTAATGTTTGAGAGGTCATTCTGTCCTATGTGTCTCTTTTACAAAACACATCTTTCCCAGAAACCCTCTCCTTGGCAGATTTCTCTCATTGGCTAGACTGTATTTTCTTGCCCTTGTCAAACACCATCCCTGGCAAAGGGGATGATATTACTAGAATTGCCTTAGATTTGTCAGGAGTTAGCCTGAGCTGGAGAAAGGGTCACGGTCACCCTTCCTAAGGAATATACACCTATACAAAACTGTGGTTCATTTACAAAGAGGATAATGGAAATTGGAGAGGTAAACATCAATTTTGGCTACAATCATTGATTATAATGAAACAATTCCAATAATAGTAGTCTTTATCAAATATGTACTACATGCTGGGTTCAGAGGACTTTCTATGAAACATCTTAAGAACAAACTGGGATGTACCAATATCAGCTCTAATTTATAGATAAGGAAATAAGCTTAGAAAATATAAATAAGGGATCCCTGGGTGGCGCAGAGGTTTAGCGCCTGCCTTTGGCCCAGGGCGCGATTCTGGAGACCCGGGATCAAATCCCACGTCGGGCTCCCGGTACATGGAGCCTGCTTCTCCCTCTGCCTATGTCTCTGCCTCTCTCTCTCTCTCTCTCTCTCTCTCTCTCTCTGTGTGTGTGACTATCATAAATAAATATAAATTTAAAAAAAAAAAAAAAGAAAATATAAATAAAATGCCCCTACGGGGCACCTGGGTGGCTCAGTGGTTGAACATCTGCCTTTGGCTCAGGTCTTGATCCCAGAGTCCTGGGATCAAGTCCCGCATCAGGCTCCCTCCAGGGAGCCTGTTTCTCCCTCTGCCTATGTCTCTGCCTCTCTCTCTGTGTCTCTCATGAATAAATAAATAAAATCTTTTTTTTAAAAAAAAATGCCCCCCCAAAAAAAGAAGAGGTGGAAACCAGTAAGTTCATGTTCTTATGTATTTCACATTGTCCATCCCTCATATGTTCTAAGATGATCTGTCATGAATTTTTTCCTTTGTTGGTATATTGGCTGTAAGAAAGCATGCTCATTTAACTTTATGGCGATACAGTCTGGAGAAATTGCATGCTATATTCTACTGCAAATCATCACTGATGGGGCAGCCTGGGTGGCTCAGCAGTTTAGCACCTGCCTTCAGCCCAGGGCCTGATCCTGGAGAGCCGGGATCGAGTCCCACGTCGGGCTCCCTGGACGGAGCCTGTTTCTCCCTCTGCCTGTGTCTCTGCCTCTGTGTATGTGTGTGTGTGTGTGTGTGTGTGTGTGTGTGTGTGTGTGTCTCATGAATAAAAAAATAAAATCTTTTAAAAAAATCATGACTGATGAAAGCCTGGATATGTCAGGTTTTTATAAAGGGCATTTAGTGGGAAACATGATAAGGAAGTCCCTTTTCTATCCTATTCTCTTTCAGTCCCCAGTGCTATTTCCTCCACAACTTTTCCATTCCACTCTCATTTTCCCCACTTCTTAGAATTCCAATGAAAATAGCTGGAAATAGCAATCTTTATATTTTAATAAATATTCTGTATACACCCCTTTTATCGCCACTTCCATTTTATGAACTGATTTGTCACTTAAGTATCCCAACAAAGCCTACCCTTTCACAGTGTTGGTCTGGCAAAACCTAGAATCTCATAAAGGATACTACCAGTGACTGAATTGGCATCCTGCTGCTGTCAGCAGCTCCACATAGGCCTCTGCACAGGATGAGTGAAGTTCAGAAGGTACTCCTCCAGGAAAGTGGTAATAAGGAAGTGTACATTTTGTTAGGCTTGATGTTCTGTTATCTGAGCCTTACAGGCTACTAAAACCTGGCAATGGACTGCTAAGATAGGATTTCACAAGAACAAGATTTATTTCTTATTAAAAACTGTCATTTTTTTCTAAATTTTTAAGTTTGTATTTGTTGTTCACTCTTCACACATATTTAAGTTTCTGAAAGGGGAGAGTTAAACTTTGCAGATGACCTATCAAAATTTCTGATCTCAAATCTGATAAATAAGGGGTTAAGTATTATATTGAATTTGAGTAGATCTGAGTGAGTTTCAGAGACAGTGAATCATCTGAACATGTTTAATTTAGAATTTCTTTGAACTTAAGACATTCTAATTGTGTGTGTATGTGTGTATGTCTGTGTATGTGTGTGTTTGAATTTAACATGGTGGGTGAGACCAAACACTAAGAATTTTTTTTTGAAGTATGCCATTTGATGAGATTGGAAATTATTGTTTTAAAGTTGCATCAAGTCTTCTACCTCTTTAAGAGTAAAGGCTGAAATTACTTCAGAGGAAGTTTCTTGTTGAGTAGTGTGAAAAGTTGGTCTGGTCCAAAATGCTTGGTTTCTCAGTAAGAAAACAAAGAGACTTCCACAAGGTCATGCTGGTAATGGAAATGGTAGGTTTCTACCTCTCAGACCAAGGCATTTTCTTTTCAACCACACTACCACCCATTACTTCCTGGTTCATAAAACCCCTGCCTTTGTAGTTTAACACTCTGAAGGCACCATTGTGAAATTCTTAATATTTTTATCTCCAAAGTCTGATGGAATAATGCCTAAACAGATTCAAGTCAGTTTTCAAATCCTTATAACTAAAAGATTTGACATATTTTATAAACATTGATAGGCCTATAAAATATTCACATAAGGATAACAAGGATGGTGGCGGGGGGAGGCACTAGCTATCAAGTACTCTTATCCCACATCAGAATTTCATTTGACAAAGGTGGTATACTATGAACTTTATTTGCATTAAATTTTAAATCTTCAAATGGCTTTCCTTCAATGTTTAGCACACTGGCACTGGTAAGCTACCTCATCGTTAAATATATGAAGAATTTATGGACTGCAACCTTTTGAAGACAGCACCAGAAACCAAAACCACATAATATATTCAAAACAAAAATGGTTGAATTATTTGTCTAAGGGAGAAGAATATTTGTCTTAAATATGACATTAGAAATAATATAATTAAGAAGAAAGTAGTTCTGTCTGAAACTTACTGTCCTATTAATCTAAGAAAGATAAATATCATGTTGTGAGAAAGAAAACAAAGTCTAAAAAGTAAAAATGTTGGGTGTTTTTCTGCAAAGAAAGAACACATCTTTTTTGAAAGGTAGGTAAGGTGAAATAAGGTTTCCTTCAGTTAGAGTCCTATGGCAGGCTAGCAAATTTGTCAGGTTTCCAAATCCATGCTGTTTTTCATGCTGGTATTTTGCTTATGGACAAAATGAGCTCAGAGGAGAGTCTGGCTCAGAGGAGAGTCTTTGCTTTACTGTAGACCTTGTTAAGCAGCATTTGGGGAAGTCCCACCCTGGGACTCTGCAAAGCCTCCAGTTTTTATCTTATCCAAGTTCCTAGCGAGTAAGATTAATAAAGTTGCATTTAGCATTCCTCTCAGAAAACAAAGGACTACAGCTCTCTGGGGCTCAGCACAAAACAGTGCTGCCTGCACCTGCACTCATTTCCAGTTATTTTCCCTTCAGTGTGGGTGGGGTTTCTTCCCCCATTACCTCCACATTGAAAAGATTTGAGACAGAAAAAAGAAATTACTTCTATCGCTTTATCTACCTTAGCTCAGTGTCATTCCACAGGCATTTATAGATTTTTCTCCCAAACAAATGGAACTATTAACTCTTTAAATGTTATGAAGGGACCAGGAAAAGTTAAGTTTCCTTTCTGGAATTTCCAGAAGCCTCTTTTTCATGTAACTCTAAGTCAGCACATCCTTTTTATTTTTTCTATCGATGTCTATCCACAATGCCCAGGTGGGTTTCTGTCAGGAGGACTCCGGTCAGCATTGTTGGCTTAAAAAGCAAACTAAAGCTCTCAGTATATGCAATCACACATAATTATTTAGTCATCAACACTAATGTTGCTTAGCAAGTCTTATTAACCAACTAAGGCAAATTCTAACTTTTCACTATACTGTAGAATTTTTGTGACACTCCTGTTCAAGAGCAAGTGTGTTCTACCTAAGTCATTCACAGTATAGGTAGTGTGTGGGTATGAATGATAGGGGGCAGGAAGTCACATTCTATTTTCATGTATGTTGGACATTACCCAGTGTTTCATGCTCAAAGAAAAAGAAATCATGAGAACACTTTCTTCTATGTCCCTTACTACTCACAATTTACATCAATTGTCAAAGAATTCTGAGATTGAAGATTCATTGGATTGAACCTGAGAGTCCAGAGATAAGATGTATTCTGATTGGAAAAAAACAGGCTTCTGTGTTCTACAACCTGACTCTGTATGGAAAACCAGCCCTAGATCTTGAGGGGAAGGGTGTAGAAATAGTGACATGGTAAATAAAGATTTTCACCTGACTTCTACCTAGTATTCCAGTTAGATTAAGAAGACTTTGTAAATTAGTCGACAAATATTTATGAAGCATTTACAGGAAAAAAATATCACACATGATGGTCAACTGTAAGTCTGACACCAAGGAAAGTGTGTATTTGTCCAGGGGGCACAAAAATGGTCCTGGATGTTTTTCCTAAAGAACTCCAGAATTCCATGGTCTGATGTACCTAACACATTGCAGAGATGACTTTCTCCAAACTTGTTAGTTCTAACTCCTGCCTGAGAGTCTACAGGCCATGTGGTACCTCATCTTTAATCCTTGTGAAGGTTCTGGGTTCCAGAATTGGCACTCAACAGGGAAGCATAGTAGTGAAGTAAGCGAAGATGACCCTTGATGTTGTCCCTTCATCCATTCACCAGTATCCTTCCAGCCCTGTCTAGTCTCTTTCTACTTTACATTCCCTCCCTCTCCTTGGTGAATGAAATAAAGCTCTCCATGCACAACCATCTATGCTAATATGTCTGTTTTAATTGTGACAGTATACAGAAAGGCTTGGTAGTATTTGTGACATTGTTTCTGGAAATAAAAAGAAATCTGTGTTCAGATTTGATTCCTACACTTTGTATTTGAGTGATGTTAGGCAAGATACCTAAACTGATAGATTCTTACTTTTTCTTTCTCTAAAATGAGGAATAATATCAATCTACCTCGAAAAAGACAATTTGTGCAAGACTGTTTTTATTCAAGTATAATGAACATACAGTGTTGTATTAGTTTCAGGTGTACAATATAGTGATTCAACAGTTCTATACATTCCTCAGTGCTCATCATGACAAGTGTACTCTTATCCCCTTCATCTATTTTGCCTATTGTCCCAATCACCCCCACCCCACCCCCCTACCCCAGGCAACTACCATTTCCCTGTATTTAAGAGATTGCTCTTTTTGTCTCTTTTCTTTTTTGTTAGTTTGTTTCTTAAATTCCACACATGAGTGAAATCCTGTGGTATCTATCTTTTTCTGACTGACTCATTTCACTATGCATTATTCCCTCTATATCCATATTGTTGCATAGCATGATTTCATTCTTTTTTATGATTGAGTAATATTGCATTGAATAGATATATAACATCTTGTTTTATCCATTCAACTATCAGTGGATACTTGGGAATTTATCCATTTCTTCTAAGTTGTCCAATTTTTAAAAAATATTTTATGTATTTATTCATGAGAGACTCAGAGAGAGAGAGAGAGAGAGAGAGAGAGAGAGAGGGAGAGACAGGAGGAGGGAGAAGCAGTCTCCATACAGAGAGCCTGACATGGGACTTGATCCCAGGTCTCCAGGATCGGGCCCTGGGCTGAAGGTAGCACTAAACCGCTGAGCCACTGGGCTGCCCTAAGTTGTCCAATTTGTTGGTGTATAATTTTTCACAATGTTCTCTTATAATCCTTTATATTTCTGTGGTATTGGTTATTTCTCCTTTTCTCTGATTTTATTTGACTCCTTGGGTATGTGTGTGTCTGGCTCAAGGTTTATCAACTTTGTTGATCCTTTCAAAGAACCATCTCCTAATTCATTGGTCTATCCTTTTTTTTTTTTTTTTTTTAGTTTCTATTTAATTTATTTCTGCTCTGGTCTTTATTATTTGTTTCCTTCTACTGGTTTAAGATGTTTTATTATGAGTATCAGGCAAGAAACATGTAAAGAATCTTTTATAGAGGGTAAATATAAAATTCAGAGTACACACATCTCAGTAAAAGAATGTGTAGGGATCCCTGGGTGGCACAGTGGTTTGGCGCCTGCCTTTGGCCCAGGGCATGATCCTGGAGACCCGGGATCGTATCCCACGTCGGGCTCCCGGTACATGGAGCCTGCTTCTCCCTCTGCCTGTGTCTCTGCCTCTCTCTCTCTCTCTCTCTCTATCATAAATAAATAAAAATTTAAAAAAAAAGAATGTGCAAAGTTCACAAGTCAAATGAATGACTGGTAAATACTGGTTAGGAAAGAAAGTATCAGAAAGTGCTCCAAAGAGGAGTAAATAAACACTAAGTGGCCAGATGGTGCAGTTGAGTATTTCCAGTAGGAGCAACAGCATGAGCATTATGACTAAGCCTTTATCTAGTTCAATTTTGCTAAAAAGAAGTGAAAGAGATTGGAGACAGCTGGAGAGATAAAGCAGCCAGGCCTCAGTAGAACCAGGAGTGTTCTACTCTACAGGGAATGGACATTCTGGAAGGTGACTATTGCTGGCAGATAGCAGTCAGGGGACCAGAGATGCTAAACATCCATCTGTGCAAGGCACAGTAACATATAATGAATAATTATTCTACCCAAAATGTCAATAGTATCCTTATTGAAAGACTGTATAGAGAAAATGAGGGGATGATGCTTGTAATAATTTTGGTAATGATGATGATAAGACTATAATGCTGATAATAGCCACAGCAATATAACCTTATCTGCATCTCAAACCCTCTGCAAAGCACTAGATAGGCATTGTCACCTTTACCCTCCAAAAACCCTAATGAGGGGCAACCTGGGTGGCTCAGTGGTTTAGCCCCGCCTTCAGCCCAGGATGTGATCCTGGAGACCTGGGATCAAGTCCCACGTCAGGCTCCCTGCATGGAGCCTGCTTCTCCCTCTGCCTGTGTCTCTGCCTCTCTCCTCTCTCTCTCTCTCTCTCTCTCTCTCTGTGTGTGTGTGTGTGTGTGTGTGTGTCTCTCATGAATATATAAATAAAATCTTGAAAAAAAAAAATCCTAATGAGAGTCCTACTATTTTATTGTCATTTCACAGATGATAAAAACTATAGGTCAAATAACTTGCCTCAAATCTAGTAAGTGATAAAGAGTAGGGCCTAATCTTACCTGATTCCAGAACTTTCTCTCTTGAGCTGTATGCTGTACATCTTTCTGTAGATTCTCAATTCTAGATGCACACAGTAAACAATATTATGATGCCTATTTGTTCCTCCAGACTAATTAAATCAGCCTTGGGATTGGATCTCAGGCATCAGAAATTTTCAAAGCTTCCTAGTTGGTTGAGATGGCTACCAAACTTGAGAACCACTGCCTTTCTCAAAGTTCAACCAAAGACCAAAATTAAAGGGTTTTGAAGAGTAAAGAGAAGTTATCATGTTTGTGCTTCAGAAAGAGTAAACCCTCAGTCTGGCTGGAATGGGGAAAATAAATTTGAAGGAAATCTTCACTAAAGATAGGAAGGCCTACGGCAGGGCATTGTAAAAGTTTTACCAAGAGATGCTAACGGTTTGGGTGAAGATCACAACAAAAACAATAGGCAATTGTTATGAGGGAAGGTCACCAGGATTCGGTAATCAATGGGATTTGTATGAGGTATTAGGAAGAAAGAAGTACAGGATGGTTCCCAGGTTTCTCATCCTTGCACATTGTCCATGAATTTTTCCCAAGTTTACTTAGTGCTAATGGAGCCCTCAACAGCCAAAACCATAGAGGCCAGAGAAACAGTTTTTGTTGCTGTGTTTGGAGGCAGGGACACATCTGGTCAGGGGGAAGATCAGAGGAAGGCATAGAAGAAAATGGTGCCTATGTAGCCTCCGGGAGGAGATGCTGGGCAAATAGTTGAAAAAAAACAATCTGAGCTTAAGTTAAAAGTCTAGCCTGAAAATAGACATTAGCAAGTAGTCACTGATCTTGATAACATAAAATATGATGTTCTTAGAATGCCTTAATGTTTGTACGAGCAGGTAGTTGGAATCCCAGCAACCTGATCTGTCTGGACTTACAAAAAATTTCTTTTTAACTCAACCACAATTTCTCTCTGTCCTATTACAAGTCCCCTTTAGAAGTGTGAAGGGCACATGTAAACATATATGCTATAATCCATTTAAAAAATTCCACTTATGGATTATATTTCTAGACTTTATTCAATAAACCACAACCTGTACAATTCCTTATATTTAGATGGCACTCTTCAGTTTGCAATGCCATGCCTGTATATCAAGTCATCTGATTCTTACAAAACTTCTTCCAAATGAGGAAATCCAGTCTCAGATTGTGAGAAAACTTGACAAACTGACCCAATTAGTAAGTGGAAAATCTAGGACTCAAGTTCATTTCTTCCGGCTCCCAAGCCAGCATTCTTCACCAGGCGGGTTTCAGCACATCCCATCTTAACACCACCACATTAGACTCCCAGAATCAAACTCCATGGACTCAGATTGCTTCAATATTCTGAAAAGCTAGTGGAAAATCTACCTAAATGGTGGGGTGTTGGGGAAAAAAGAAAATTTACAAGAATTAGTTGAATGTCAGTATTAGAGTAGACTAAGCTCCTGGCTCAAGGCCCAAAGACCACTTGCACTGAGAAATTCTTTCATCCCATCATGATTTAATTTGTACATTTTGATCAATATTTTGTCTCATGTATATGAGAAAAGCAATACCTAAGGCAGGTCTTTTAACTGCCAGCCTATTCATTTTCATTCATTTGTTCTCTCTCTTTTCTAAAGGTCAGAGTTCATCAAAGAATGTGGTATCCATGATCAGTCTGAAATTATTAAAAACCTCAGAGATATGCTACAGTGATCTCTGAACTGAAAAGCTCCCACTTGTTCTCCAGGAACAAAGAAACGATGAGTCAATTGATGCTGTGTACAGCTTCGATTGTTTTTTTGGAGAACAATTTGTTATTATCTGTCTTAGGTAGCTGTCATCTGCCTGGGGATTTGATAAATAGAGTATGTAAAAGTGTGGGCATCAGTGAATTAGCCAGTGATTCAGAGCTATTGAAAGGTCACATCTCATTTTTTTCATGCCTACCTGAAAATCTCCAGTGTTAATAGTTCATGATCCACCAAACTGCGTTGTAACCCTTAAAACAAATTACATTTTTAATCAGTAATTTAATACTAAATTCATTCAATAATAAATATATTCAAAACCTAGTTTTCTTAAAATTTTAAGTTCTTTGCAAAACTTATTATATTACAAATCTGGCAAAGTTTAAAAATAATTTTCAGGAGCTTTTAATTGACTAATTCCAATTAACAAAACAATGGAATTAGATATGTTAGGTATTTTAACCTGCATTTACAAATTTAACATATTTGGTGACCTTACACATGACACTTTCACTCAGATCCTAGGAGCCATCACCAAAGCAAGGAAACCTGGGAAATAGTCTCTACTTTGGTGACTGTGTATTCAACTCCTCAAGAGTCAATTTTTAAAAAGTAAAAAGGGAAGAATGAGCACTAAGGGAAAATCAGCAGTCTTCTGCCACTGGTGAATTAGGCTAATAGCTGATCCTCACTACCTTATTTTTCCCAGCAGTTCTTTGAGACCTCTCCTGTAATTACTGCAGGTGCTTCAAGCACCTGTACACTCAGGTGTTGCCCTGGCCTCAGTACACATTTGCTAACTGATTGCATCTTGCTGGATGAATTATTATGTAGAGATTGGAACCCTGTGAAAGTACTGCTAAGAGATTCTATTCCATCAGATATATCCACTCTATATAATGAACTATGTGCAGTCATTTTCTTTAGAGGTATCTCTGTATAGGATCTTGGATATCAAGGAGTTTCAAACTTGTCATTCTGTGATCCCCTGTGTTCAGAACCTTGGTTTGTGGGAGCTAAGAAGAAGAAAATTCAAAAATCAATGTGAGGAGCACCTGGGTGGTTTAGTCAGTTAAGCATCTGACTCTTGATTTCCCCTCAGGTCATGATCTCAGGATCCTGAGATCAAGCCTCTATATGTGTGTTGAGCTTCCCACTCAGTGGGGAGTCTGGTTGAGATTCTTTCCCTCTGCCACTCCTCACCCCCACCCCCACCACAGGCATGTTCTCTCTCTCTTATTCTCTCTCTTAACTAAATAAATCTGAAGGAGGTGGAGAAGGAGAAGGAGAAGAAGAAAGAAGAAGAAGAAGAAGAAGAAGAAGAAGAAGAAGAAGAAGAAGAAGAAGAAGAAGAAGAAGAAGAAGAAGAAGAAAGAAGAAAGAAGAAGAAGAAAAGAAGGAGGAGGAAAAGGAGGAGGAGAAGGGGAAGGAGAAGAAGGAGGAAGAGGAGGAGAACGGGAAAAAGAAAATCAATATGAGGTCAGAATTCATCACTTAAATAATAAAACAAGGGTCTGTATTAAAACAGTTCTGATACAACAACAACAACAAAAAAACATTTCTGATGAAGTCTATTTCTGCCTACTAGATGCAGGCTATGGAAGAAATGTTTACATAGACCATAACTGAGCTAGGTTTGCAGCTATATACATTTAACAACAATCACATTTGAACCAAAACAGCATATTTTCTTAAAGATCTTTTATATTTTCTAGAAGATTACATTTCCAAATACCATTTAGCTTGAGGAATTCTTTTCCTCATAATCTTTGCTTGGTATTTGAAAAGTTATTTCTATTTGATAGCTCATAAATCTTTAGTCTTTCCTATACCAATAACCTGAGCTCAAATGTGGAAAGGAAAGGAAGGATGATTGAGAAAAGCAAGAAGGAATAATATGAAGGTAAAAAAAAAAAATAGAACACAGTTTCCTCTTTTTTATTATAAATAAGTATTTTCAAAATACAGAACATTTCATACTCCTCTCCATTATCCCTATAAATTCCAGAATCTATTTACTATATGAAAAATTATTATATTTTAAAAGCCCATCAGCATCAACATAGGTATTTAATATTAGATTATCTCAGAGGTTTTGCTATTATTTTAGAATTTTAAATGTCATAATAAAAAATGTCAAAAAATGTCAACTTTCTCTATTTAAAAACCACTATTTCTACATGGAGCTAGAGATAGGGAGCCATTACTTTTTTTATGTCTTAGTTTTCTTTTTGAAGAGTTGGGCATGAGCATTCAGATTTGCATTTCCTGAGCCCCTTTAACTTGCTTTCAGGAGTTTGAGAGCTAGTCAGTGTTGAGAATGACATGGATTTGGCTCTTACCCTCAGTGGGACTCAGGAGGTCTAGAAATTGTTCATGGTATTGTCCGTATGGACATACTTCAGTTTTTTTGAGTAGAGGCTCCAAAAGTTTTCACTAGATTCTCAAAGGTATCTGTGACCCCAAATAAGTTTAAAACTGTGGCCTCCATTCCTTCTCTGAATTCTTGTGTGCATCTCCATACCTTTTAAGAAGTGATACATTTTTCTTTACCTGTTGGAGGTGTGGTGGAGACTGGAAGAAAGACTATGATAGGAGGATTGGCTATGGTCAGAAAGGGGTGTAGTGCTCAAAGCAGTAACAGCCATCCCATCTCAGAAGTACTTGCCAGTCTTATCCAGCCTGGGCTTCTCTGTGACATTTCTCCACCCAGCATTTCAGGTTCTCCATTTGTAAAGTGTACATTTGGAGCAGGAAAACACTACCTAGCCCTTTTCAAGACCCATGATTTGATTTGATTTGATTTTACTTGATTATTTGTTAAAGCTGACACATATGGGGCACCAGGATGGCCCAGGCGGTTAAGTCCTTGACTCTTGGTTTTGGCTCAGGTCCTGATCTCAGGGTCCTTGGATCAAGCCCTGCATCAGCCTCCATTCTCAGGAGGGAGTCTGCTTGAGGATTATCTCTCTCCCTCTGCCCTTCTTCCCATCTCTAAAATGAATAAGCAAATCTTTTTTTTTAAATTATGATTTTAAGTTGACACAAATCTTACATTACTTTCAGGTATATAGCATAGTGATTCAACAAGTCTGTATGTTATGCTGTGCTTACAAATGTAGCTCCCATCTGTTACCATACAACACTATTACAGTCCCTGTGACTTAGTCATTCAATAACTGGAAGCCTGTATCTCCCACTCCCCTTCAGCCATTTTGCCGATCCCTCCACCCCCTCTGGCAGCCATTAGTTAATTCTCTGTATTTAAACTGTATTGTAGGAATCCCTGGGTGGCTCAGAGGTTTAACGTCAGCCTTCTGCCCAGGGCGTGATCCTGGAGTCCCAGGATGTGATCCTGGAGTCCCAGGATCGAGTCCCACATTGGGCTCCCTGCATGGAGCCCACTTCTCTCTCTGCCTATGTCTCTGCCTCTCTCTCTCTGTGTCTCTCATGAATAAATAAATAAAATATTTTAAATAAATAAATAAATAAACAAACAAACTGTATTTTAGATGGTGACTTACACACAGGAGTACACTAAATCTGTTTCCTGAGGGAAGAAGCCATCTTTCCTCTTTTAGGGTCCCCTAAAAGTGCTCTTCACATCTAGTTAAATATCTCATAAAAGTTAGTTAAGTATAAGATTTAGATATATATTATACTGTGTGTTTATCAGGTCATTTGGGATTTTTATAAAATCCTGTTTCTCCAGTTTATAAAAAACACAATTTCCCTTGGGTTTCAAGTACTGCAAAGTAACAAATTCAATTAAATCTAGCAGCAAATTTCCCCATAGATAACAAAAAGCACATTTATACTAGGGAATTCTTTTTTACCTAACAGAAGAATTAACTGTATATGTGCTAGAACTCCCTGCCTTCAATTCTTCTACAAACCTAGAGGTGTGGACATGTCCGCAAATAGAATAATCACAGAAAATGGCCAGCCTTAAATCTGTTGAGATTTAAATCAAGAAATATTTATATTTTATTATTGGTTACAGTTGATGTGTAACATGATACATCTACCTAATGTTACATATTTAATTGACTTTTATTCTTGTAGCTTTTCTAAGAGTGAAAAGACTCAAACTAAATTAAATCTTCTAATCCTGAGTAATTGATAAGAAACACAGAAGTAGAAGGATATTAAAAGGAAAGGAAATATATATATTCCAAGTGCTTTATCTTATGTTATCAAAATGATTTGCTGAGCACCTAAGGCAGGCTCTGTGCCAGGCCGAAGAAGCACAACAAGGAATAAGATCATACCCTCAAACACTGGGGATGCAAATACCTAAAAATGTCAAATTCATAAAAGCAGAGAGTAGAATGACCATTGCCAGGAGCTGAGGGATCAGGGGAAAAGGGAAGAGGTTGGTCAAATGGTACAGACTTTTGTTTTAAAATGAGTAAGTTCTGGGGAATCTAACGTGCACATGGTGGCCACCGGTAACAATATGTTTCTGCACGTGTAAGTTACTATGAGAGTAGAGCTTTAATGTTCTCATTACAACAATACCAACAAAATGATAATTAGGTGAGATGAGGGAATGTATTAACTAACTTTATTGTGGTAAACATTTTGCAATGTATTTGTGTACCGAGACATCACATTGCACACCTTAAATTTAAATATGTTATATGTCAATTATATCTCTGTAAAGCTGGAGACAAAAATAAGACTTATTCAACTCACATTCAACCTCAATGTGTTAGTTAATTCTGTCCTGAATAACTTGTATTTACCATCAACTCTGGCCCACTGGGCAAACACACACACACACCATGAAATTCATGTACTCATAACTTTGCCTTCTAAATATTTTGTGGCCATGGGGATTCCTGGGTGGCTCAGCGGTTCAGCACCTGCCTTTGGCCCAGGGTGTGATCCTGGAGTCCCAGGATTGAGTCCCCCATCAGGCTTCCTGCATGGAGCCTGCTTCTCCCTCTGCTTGTGTCTCTGTCTCTGTCTCTGTCTCTCTCTCTCTCTCTCTCTATCATGAATAAATAAATAAAATCTTTAAAATAAATAAATAAATATTTTGTGGCCTGTCATTTAATTTCATGGCGAACTGCTAATGAGAACTACCTCCACTCCCCACCCCACCCATTCACCCCACTCCTACCATCCCCCTCCTGAAAATTGTCTCAGAAACCCTCTTGAATTCGTAGGACAGCCAAGGAAGATTTCTGCTCTCAGGCAACAGAAAGAGGAGACATTTTATTTTATTTTATTTTTAGGAGACGTTTTAAATGTTTAATGGGTTAAGATTTTAGGAAGAAGAGATTAAAAAATTGTTTTAAAATGCATATGCACTTGTATACCTATTTAAAATTAAAGCGGGCCAGCGCGTGAGCGATCTGGGAGGCTTGGACTCCACTAAGGGGAGAGGGAGATCCGCCTGCAGAGGTGAGGCCACTAAGCGAGGTCACCGACCTAAGAGGAGCTTGGCCCAAGGCCCGCCTCTAGCAGTGTCTGCGTCAGACTAGATCCCGGCTTCTGGGTCCGTGATCTCGCCTGGCCGCAGCGCCATGCGTGTAACGTTGGCCTCCTGAGGGGGCGTCTTCAGCTCACCGCTCCCTCCTCCTCGGGACTTTCTCAGGTACCTGCCCATCAGCCCCTGAGGCACAAACCTGGAGGATCTGGTTCTTCTCATCTAGCCAGGACCTTCCCTACACTAGTGTGGGCGTTCAGGACAACCAAGCAATGTGAAGCTATGGTTTTCACAGGCCCCTTGAGATATAGCACTGAAGATTGGCAATTAGAAAACAGAAGTAAAGGCACAACACACTATGGCCTCCTAGCCTCAGGCAGAGGGGCCAGAGGGTGTGACTTCAGGATGACTGATATAGCTCCATGAGGGTGGATACCATCTCTCATCATTTCAACCAAGGAAAGAAATCAGTGGTAGTCTGAAAGTGGCTGCTTATGTAAAAACTGCATTCCATGCCAGGCCTGAAATGTTCCAAAGCTCACTTCTATGAGTAAATTGCAACGAAGATTTCTACAAAAAAAGACACAAGCAAAAGAAGAAGGAAAAAAGTTTAAAGCTTGTCCTGGAGCACTGCTGTGATAATCCAGTAGCGTGGCATGTTAATCCACGGCCTTCAAAATCCTAGAAGACTAGCTCTAATCTCCTACTCTACAGAGAGAAGAGAGAGAGAGAGAGAGAGAGAAAGAGGAAGCGGCAGAGACACAGGCCAGAGGGAGAAGCAGGCTCCACGCAGGGAGCCCGACGCAGGACTCGATCTCTGGACTCCAGGATCACGCCCCGGGACGAAGGCAGGCACCAAACCGCTGAGCCACCCAGGAATCCCCACCCCCATTCCGTTTATATACACATTTTTTTCAGGGGAGTCAGAAATAAGGCAAAACAGATAGCCATCTGCCCATCATCCGCCTAGTGGCCATTTCCAGTCAACCAAAATGCCTTCTGGTTGCTTTATGTTCCCTGATAAAAGATGCCTAAACCTGTATTTATCTCCCTCCAACTGGCTGTCCTTCCCAACTGCTGCATTTCCACCTGCTTATCCGGGACAGAAATTTCTGAGAGTTATAGTTGATTTTTCTCTTTTCTGGATGCACCCTGCCCACTACTCCCCTCAGCAGTTACGCAGTCTTGTTGCTTCTTCCTCTGTGATGCTTTCAGGATTTTCTTTCTACTCCTATCACAGCCATTCTGTTCTGGCCCCTTGTCACTTTACTCCCAGCTTTTGCTAGACCATTCTTTCTGGTTTCCCTGGATCAAGCTTTCCTCTTTAGATCTCTCTACATAGGGAATAGAAAACAATCCTCTTGTTTTAGTGATACATATGTCTTTCTGGAAAACTTTCAATGGCTCTCTATATCTCAGCATAACTTTCAAACCCTTCTAGCTGATAGTCAAGGGTATTCATAACCGTATCTTTCACTGCTTCCTAAGCTAATGCTTTTTTTTCCGGATTTTATTTATTTATTCATGACAGACACACAGAGAGAAAGGCGGAGACACAGGCAGAGGGAGAAGCAGGCTCCATGGAGGGAGCCGATGTGGGACTCAATCCCGAGTCTCCAGGATCACGCCTTGGGCTGAACGCAGCGTTAAATAAATCGCTGAGCCACTGGGGCTGCCCTCCTAAGCTAATTCTTTTTTTTTTTTTTTTTCTAAGCTAATTCTTAATTCCTGATCATTCTCGCAGCTGTGCCTTTGCTTAGACTATACTCCCTATTCTTGCTGTATTTAACAAATCATAGCCACTCTAAATCTCAGCTGAAGTTTTAGCTTATCCATGCAACTTTCTCTGACCCCTACACTCCATTGATTACAGATTCTGGTGACTTACAGAACCTATAGTCTGTACTTAATTATAGGTCACCTGTCTTTCTATGCCTATTTCCTTTCTTCCCACCTATTATTTCATATTCTAAAGACAATGCCATACTTGCATGGCTGCCACAGTACTGAGTCCTGGGCGGGGCATAAAATGGGTGCTGTATATAGAAAACCAAGGGACAAAGATGAGTTCTAAACATAGCTGAGGAATCAAATAATAGCTAACACTCACATATATGTGAGGCACTGAAAACGTGTTTTATATGTATTAACTCACCAAATCTCACAATAATCCCACAAGGTAGTAACTATTACCCCATTTTATAGATAAGGAAATTGAATCAAAAGCTAATAAGTGACAGAACTCAATTCAAACCCAGGCAGTCTAATTCCGGAATCTCTACTCTTAACCACTTTTTTGTATATCACCAAGGAGATGGAAAGAGGGACATGTTGCTATAAAGATGGGAGAGTAGAGGTTAAGCGATTAAATCATGGGGCTAAAAAAACTGGATAAAGAATAAGGACAATTACAAGTAAACGAGTGCAGACGTGGGAACCACAGCAAACAGGAAAATGAAGATAAGGACAGTTGTCAAAGAAAAGGTAAAAAGAGAGAGTCAGTCAACATGGTTGGGGAGATGACGAAGGCCCAGGAAGACCTCAAAGAAAGGCTGCTGTGTCAAGCAGGAGGCAGGGAACAAATGAGAAAAGGCAATTCTTACAAGATGGTGAAGGTGTTGTCCGTGTTGGGCTCTGGCACAGGCACTCTGCGGAGCCTCTGCTTTGGGCTGAAACCAGTACACGATAGCGTCTCATCTTTGCAGGTACAGAGCTCACATATGTTGACGTTTGTGGTAACATTCTGTTCTGGCTGCTCAGTGAAAGTTGTATATGCCTTTTCTGGGAAGTATTTTGCAAAATGCACCACTGAGTGCTGAGTCGTTGGGGGGAGAACCGACTCAGATGACTCTGGTTGGTGACTTACAGTAATTTCCAAGTCCATAGGTGGAACAGTGACTTCAGTCAGGTTTGGCTGTTGACTCTGAACACGCTCTGGATGTGCAAGTGTCACCTCAAGGTCCGCTGGAGAAGGAGCTGTAGTCTTCTTCGTGGTTGCAGAATGTTTAGCCTCTGTAATAGGTTCTGGAGTAATGGTAAGCCCCAAGCCCCCATGATGAAATGTGATGCTGGGTGATTCTGGATGCTGGCCTTCACCCTTACTTGGAGTTGGACTCATCACTTCCTGATGAAATGGATATTGAACTTTAACCTCCTTAGGTGGCTCTGGAGGCTGAGTTGGGGTCTCTTGCATGGCTGGAGAAGGTTCAACTTCCATATTGGATCCTGCAGTTACAGTAATTTCCAGGTCCATAGGTGGAACAGTGACTTCAGTCAGGTTTGGATGTTGCCTCTGAATCTGCTTGAGATGCGCAAGCGTCATCTCAAGGTCCTTTGGAGGGGGAGTTGTAGTCTTGGTGGTTGTAGAACGTTCAACCTGGGTAGTAGGTTCTGAAGTTATGGTAAGTCCCATGTCCACAGGATGAACTGTGACACTGGGTAAAGTTGGATACGGAGCCTGATCCTGACCTAGGGTTGGAACTGTCCCCTCCTGATGGAATGGATATTGAACTACAACCTCCTTAGGTGGCTCTGGAGGCTGAGTTGGGGTCTCTTGCATGGTTGGAGAAGGTTTGGTCTCTGTAGTAGGTTCTGGAGTTATGGTAAGCCCCAAGTCCAAAGGTTTAACTGTGACTTTATTTAAGGTTGAATGCTGAACCTGAACCTGCTTTGATGGTGGAAATGTCACCTCAAGGTCCTTTGGAGGAGCTGTAGTCTGATGCAGAGTTGTAGACTGTTCAACCTCTGTAGTGGGTTTTGGACTTATGGTAAGCTCTAGGGCCAAAGGTTGTGTTGTCACATTTGGTGACCACAGGTGCTGAGCTTGATCCTGAGCTGACGTTGGAACTGCTGCCTCTTGATATATGGAAGGTTGAGCTACAAGTTCCTTAGGCAGCTCTAGAGGCATGGCTGGAGAAGGTTCAATCTCTGTAGTGGATGCTGGAGTTATGGTAAGTTCCAGGTCCAAAGGTTGAACTGTGACCTTAGTCAAGTTTGGACGGCGAGACAGAACCTGCTCGAGATGTGCAAATGTCACCTCCACGTCTTTTGGAGGAGCTATAGTCTTTTTCAGGGCTGTAGAATGTTCAACTTCTGTAGTGGGTTCTGGACTTACAGTAAGCTCCAGGTCCAAAGGTTGAACTGTTACACTGGGTGATGATGGATGCTGAATTTGATCCCAACCTGGTGTTGGAATGGTCTCCTCCTGATATACTGGAGATTGAGCTACAGTAACCTCCTTAGGTGGCTCTGGAAGCTGGATTGGAGTCTCCTGCATAGGTTGAGGAAGTTCAATCTCCTTAGTGAATTCTGAAGTTATGGTAAGCCCCAGGTCCAAAGGCTGAACTGTGACTTCAGTCAAGATTGGATGCTGAGCTTGAACCTGCTCTTGATGTGCAAATGTCACTTCCAGGTCCTTTGGAGGAGCAGTAGTTTTACTCATGGTTGTAGAATGTTCAACTTTTGTGGTGGGTTCTGGAGTTAGGGTAAGCTCCAAGTCCAAAGGCTGAACCGTTACATTGGGTAACAATAGATGCCGAGCTTGATCCTGACCTGGAGTTGGAACTGTCACCTCCCGATACATGGGAGGCTGCATTACAAACTCGTCAGGTGGCTCTAAAGGAGGACCTGGAGTCTCTTGCATGGTTGAAGTTTCAACCTCTGTAATGGGTTCTGGTGTTATGGTAAGCTCCAGATCTAAAGGTTGAACTGTGACTTCAGACAAATTTGGACTCTGAGCCTCAACATGTTCTGGATGTGGAAGTGTCACCTCTGGATCCTCTGGAGGAGCTAGAGTCTGCTGCAGGGTTGTAGAAGGCTCTGGAGGTACAGTAAACTCCAGGTCAACAGGTTTAGCAGTGACACTGGGCAAGCTTGAACGCTGAGCTTGATCTTGTCCTTGAGGTGGAACTGTCATCTCGTTATGGACTGGAAGTTGTGGTTCAACCTCCTTAGATGGCTCTGGAGGCTGAGCTGGAGAAGGTTCTGACTCTTGATGGGGCTCTGGGGACTGAGTTGAAGCCTGCTGCAGAATTGGAAATGACTCTAGCTTCTCAGGGAGCTCTGAAGGCTGAGTCTGTGCCACCTGTTGGGCTGGAGAAAGTTCTACCTCCTTAAGGGGCTCTAGAGGTAGAGATGGAGCTTCTTGCAGGACTGGAGAGGATTCCACCTTCTCAGGAAACTGTAGAAGCTGAGAAGGGGTCTTTTGAGAGACTGGAAGAGGTTCCACTTTGTCAGCAAGTTCTAAAGACTGGGCTGGGGATTCCTGTTGTGTGGCAGAAGGCTCTACCTCCTGTCGGGGCTCAGGAGATATAGCTGGGACCTGCTGGGGAACAGGAGGCTGAGCTGGAACCTCTGGTTGGGTTGGAGGATTGACGTCTTCAGTGGGCCCTGGAGAATGAGCTGAGACTGTGTACTCATTTGAAGATGGTTCAATCTCCTTATGGGGCTCTGATGGCTCAGCTGGGGCCTCCTGTTGGGCTGAAGTAGGTTCCATCTCCTTAGGAGGGTCTGGAGTCTTTACTATGAGTTCTTGTTGGCCTGGAGGAAATTCATCTTCAAGGGTCTCTGGAGACTGGAAAAGAAGCTTGGACTGGGCTGGAGAAAATTCAACCTGCTCAGGGGGAACTGGAGCTTGAGCAGAGGCCTCCTGCTGCCCTGGAGAATGTTCAAACTTAGTGGGCACTGGAGTTATGAAAACCTCCAGATCTACAGGTTTTGCTGTGATATTGGGCAACATTGGATGCTGAGCTTCACCAGGACCTAGACATGAGAATGTCACCTCATGATGTACTGTGGCTGAGCTACAATATCTGTAGAGGACTCTGGAGGCTGAGCCTGGTGCTCAGGCTGGACTGGAGAAGGTTCTACACCTACGACAGGCATCTGAGGCAGAGATGAGCTCCACTGCTGGCTTGGAGAAAGTTCAGTTTCCTCAGGAAGATCTCCAGTCTGTGTTGGTACTCCCTGCTGATCTGGATAAGGTTCAACATTTTCAGCAGGGGCTGGATGTTATTCTGGAAACTCCTGCTGGATTGGAGAAGGTTCCAACTGTTCCGGGGACATGGCAGACTGAGCTGAGGCCTCTTATTGGGGTAGAGAAGTTTCAACTTCATTAGTGGACTCTGGAGTTATAATAAGTGCCAGATCCACAGGTTTAACAGTGAGTTTGGGGAAGAATAAAAGCTCAGCTTGACTCTGACCTAGAGGAGAAACTGTTACCACATGATGCTCTGGAGAGTGAGCTGGGACCTCCTGCTGGGTTGGAGAAGGTTCAACCTCACCAGAAGGTTCTGGATACTGAGCTGTGGCTTCTTGTTGAGTGGCAGAAGGGTTAACTTCCTCATAGGTCTGTAGATGCTGACTTGGGGCTTCCTGATGGGTTGCAGAAGGTTTAACCTCCCCTAGGGGATTTGGATGTTGAACTGTGGCCTCTGACTGGGCTGGAACAGGTTCAGTGCCCTCAAGGGACTCTGCATACTTAGCTGGGGTCTCTGTTTGGGTTGGAGAAGGCTCACCCTCCTCTGGGGTCTGAGGGTGCTGAGTTGGGGACTCCTCCTGGGTTAGAGGAGGTTTGATCCCCTCGGAGGACTGTGGGTGCTGAGCTGGGGCTTCTTGTTGGATTGGAAAAGGTGCAACCTCCTCAGAGGTCTGTGGATGCTGACCCTGGCTTTCCTCCTGGGTTAAAGATTCACTCTTCACATGAATCTGTGGAAATTGAGTGGGAGCCTCTTCCTGAGCTGGAGATGGTTCTCCCTCCTCAGAGGCCTGTGGATACTGGGTTGGGGCCTCCTGCTGGGTTGAAGAAGGTTTAGCTTTCTCAGGAGTCTGTGCATGATGATCCTGGCTCTCCTCCTGTATTGAGGAAGGTTCACCCTCCTCAGGGATTTGTGGAAGCTCAGCAGGGGCCTCCTGCTGGGGTGGAGAAGGTTCCTTCTCTTCCTGAGTCCCTGGAAGTTGAGCCAGGGCCTCCTCCTGGGTTGAAGGTGATTCACCCTCCTCAGGAGCCTGTGAATCCTGAGCCAGGGTGTCCTGCTGGGTTGTGGAAGGTTTAACCTCTCCAGGGGTCTGAACAGGGGTCTCCTGCTGTGTTGGAGGTTTCTCCTGTGTGGTAGATTCTGGGGACTCAGTTGGAGTCTCCTGTTGAAATGGCAAATGTTCATTCTCCTCAGGGGACTGTGGAGGCAGAGTTGGGGCTTCATGCTGGGTTGCAAAAGGTTCCACATTAAGGGGCACAGAGGGCTGAGTGACAGACTCACGTTGAACTGGCAAAGGTCCCACCTCTGTAGTGGGTTCTGGTGTTACAGTAACCTGCACGCCTGCAGGTTTAACAGTGATATTGGGCAGGTTTAACTGTTGAACCTGATGGTGACCTGGAGGTGCAACTTTCACCTCATGATGCTCTAGAGGTTGAGCTGGGTGCTCCTGCTGGGTTGGAATAGGTTCCACCTCCCCCAAAGACAGCTCTGGTGGCTGAGCTGGTTGTTCTTGCAGGATTGCAGATGATTCTATCTCCCCTGGAGATTGACCTGGGGTCTCCTGCTGGGTTGAAGATTCTGCCTCATTAGGGAGTTCTGCAGGCCCAGCTGGGGCCTCCTGTGTGACTAGAGTAGGCCCAGTCTCCTCGGGGAGCTCTACAGGCTGAGCTGGGGCCTCCTGTGTGACTAGAGTAGGCCCAGACCCCTCGGGGAGCTCTACAGGATGAGCTAAGGCCACCTGTGCAACTGGAGTAGGTCCAGCCTCCTCGGGGAGCTCTACAAGCTGAGCTGGGGTCTCCTGTGGGACTGGAGTAGGCCCAGCCTCCTCGGGTTGATCTGGGGCCTCCTGTGGGCCTGGAGAAGGCTCAGCCTTCTTGGGGTGCTGTGGAGGCTGAGTCGCAGTTACAGTAAGTGCCAAATCTACAGGTTTAACAGTGACATTGTGTAATTTTGGCCGCTGAGCTTCATTCTGACTCAGAGATGGCACATTTACCTCCTGAGGTGGTACCTCCTCCTCTGGTGGCTGAGCTGGGGCCTCCTGAGGGGTCCAAGGTTCTACTTCCTCAGGTGCCTCTGTAGGTTGAGCTGAGGCTTCCTGTTGGACTTCAGGGGTACTTGAAGGTTCAGCTGGGGCCTCCTGTGGGCTTACAGAATTTCCAGCTTCCTTAAGGATCTCTGGAGGCTGAGATAGAGCGTCCTGAAGAAGTGGAGGTGTTTCTGTCTCTTCAGGGGACTCTGGATGCTTGGCCTGGGCCTCCACCCCAGGCACAAAAGGTTCAGGTTCCTCTACAGTGGACTGGAGAGGTCCTGCAGGGGTCTCCTGCAGGAGTGAAGAAATTTCAAGCTCCTCAGGGAGCTCTGGGGGTTGATCTGGTCCCCCTGGGAAATCCATTGGTCGGTTTTCCTCAGGGTATATGATATCCATACCAGAATCTGAATAATCGTCCTGCAGTTGTTCTAGGAGCTCTTTATTTGCAAATTGGTTTGGAGTTCCAATAACAACTTTGGCAAGCCTTCGATGCTGAACTAGATCTTTGTCCAGGTTTGGGGATGAAACAAAAAACTTTCTTTGGTTTAAACTCTGACTATCCAGAGGTGGAGCAAGTATTTCCAACGACTGGTGATCTTCTGGCTCATCTCCAGTTTTCATCTCACTTTTGAGTGGAGGAGGTAGAACTATGGCCTGATTCTCATCACCCAACGCTGGAACCACTTGTAAGAGCCTTTCGTGCAGGGTTGGCTTGTCATTCACATACTGATCTGTCTCTGGGGGCAGCTCACCATTTGAATCCGTGTCCAGGAATGGAACCAAAGTCTCAGTCAACTGCTTAGGCGGGGCCGACATCTGGGCTGGAGCAGAGGACCTCAAGTTATTAAAGCCCCCCCGGCTCTGCGGGGCGGGTAAGTGCCTGGAGCGATTCACGCAGGAGTTCAGAAGAGTGCGAAGACCAGGGTTCCGGGGATCTCCGAGGGCCGGAGGTCCGACGGGCCCACTCCGGAAGCGGAGCTGCCTGGCCCAACAACCACAATGGTTGCCAGGTAAAGAGAAGTAATAAAACGCAGAAGCAAAGCCTGGACATGATACTCTGCGGAGCAGAGACCCAAGCCAGTGGGGCGCTCGGTCTCGCCAGAGAAACGGAAATGTTCAGGGAGCCCGGTGACGCCCCCATTGTTAGCAACTGCGCGCCCCTCCCCCGCCTACGTCCCACCCTTTATTTACGCCACCTTTGTGAGCTTGGCACAGCTGGGGTGCGGCTGGGCTCCGAAGCCCCTGGCTCAAGCCTCTTCCCCAGAATCCCCAGGCCAAGCCTCCCTTCCCCTGCAAAGGCCACCACTACCTCCCGCCGAGCTACAGGGAAGGATTTGGGCTGCTGGAGTCTGCAAGGACCCAGACTCCAGCCGCTCTGAGGTGTAGGGTCGGGGTGTGGAGCAGTTTCCCCAGGAAGCAGAAGACCTGGCGTCCCGGGAGATTCAAAATGCTAGTCCACTTCTGGCGGATCGAACTTGTCCCCTTCAAAGCTTAAATCCGGGACACATTCCTCCTCCCCCTGGCTGTACTGCTTCTAAGAAAAGAGGCTGACCTGAAGAATAAGCACAGGGACAGTGGGGAGGGGAGCACACTTCACGGTTACTCTGAATGTTGCCATTTCCTCTAAGTTCTCCCATCCGAGTACTAACCAGGCCCGACCCTGCTTAGCTTCCGAGATCAGACGAGATCGGGCGCGTTCAGGGTGGTATGGCCCTAGACTCCTCTAAGTTCTCAATACGCATGTCTGAGTTTTAATCCACTACTGTGTTAGGAGGAGGCTACCTACCCCTGAATCAGCGATGGCTCCAAACTCCTGTGGGAGGGGCTTGGGGGCATGTGGGGAGGGGAGAGGTGAGCAACTCGTTCTGGGAGTGAGAGTCTGAAACCAAGGGACTAGCCCTCCGTTTACCTTAGTATGGAAAACTTCCGCGTCCCACCTGCACTCAACACACCTGTCAATCTAGAACAAGTAACCTTGAGGTCTACCCTGTGTGCACGCATGGAGAAGGCACTTAAAATGTTGAGGTCAGCATGTTCAACTTTCTGGAAATACTGTAACTAGCGCCCCGTTTACTTCCTTCACTGTCCTTTCTATAATCTCTTTCATTTTAGTCCGTGTTTATGGGCTGGCACAAGCTCTGGAGAACGTAGGTTTTTGTTTTGCTTTGCTTTCAAGGATTTATTTATTCAGAGAGACAGAGGCAGAGACACAGGCTGAGGAAGAAGCAGGCTCCATGCAGGGAGCCCGACGCGGAACTCGATCCGGGTCTCCAGGATCACACCCCGGGCTGCAGGCCGCACTAACCCGCTGCGCCGCCAGGGCTGTTGGAGAGAACGGATTTTATCCTATTCCCAGTGTCTAGCACATACTATGGTTTTTAAATGGAACTAATTCCATAACTGGTCTTATTTAGGAATGGATCTGTTGTTAGAGTCAGGTTTCTGAAATCTATAGCATCAATACTGAATCTCTTTCTCTCACATTTCACAGGAAGCTAGACTTCTTAAAGTGTAAACTTGGATAAGTCTGAAATTTCCTTGACTGGCTTGATTTAAATTGAATTAGAAGAATTCTTGCACAGACAAAACTTCAAATGCTTTTTCAGAAAGTAACCATCTTTTCATTCTCTACTCTCTTCCCTTCAAAACAAATGTTGCAACTTCAGAGTTAGTTAAATAATCATAATTCTAGCCCCAAATTCAGTTCTTAATGACATGAAACACATTCTTTGCTCCTATTATTTATTTTTTTTAACATTCAATATATAGAACATTGGCATTTTATTTTAGAAATTACTTTGTCAACTTAATCCCTAATTCAGGGTTAGGGTTACAGAAAAGTTCTTCAACAAAATATTTCATACAAGATGTCTATGTGATACTGATATCTGGGTAATATACCTTATTTGAAAGACAATTAAAAAAAATATTTTATTTATTCATGAGAGCCACACAGAGCCCTGAGGGGAGCCTGATGTGGGACTCCATCTCAGGACCCTGGGATCAGGCCCCAAACCCAAGGCAGATGCTCAACCACTGAGTCACTCAGGTGTCCCAATGCACATAAAGGTTTTCAAATGCTGTAGCATCATCTCACTTAAGGCCATAGTTACTCTGTTCCCAAGTCCCTGAGATTCTGTTTGAGGGGAGCGCTAAAAGGCTGTGTCCTCTTCTATGTCCACAACTATAGGAGCACTCTGATGCAATTGGCTCTCCAAATTTCAAATAAGGGGTCAGAGCCAAGGGCCAAGACTTCAAGAAAAGCCCCAGAAATTCCCTGCACTCAAAAGCAGTTTCAGAGTTTCACATTTCCCAAAAGATGACAGAGCTAACTATAGTCTTCCAAATCCTGTCAGTTGCTTTAAATTATGGTTATAGTATAGTATAGTATAGTATAGCTGTGGAACCCTTGAGCTTTAATAACCAGGTGCTTGAATTAAATCATGTAGCTCCTCTTGGGTTCTGGCATCTGTAATCTCTTCACACGGTCTGTATTCCACAGCTATTTTACCACTTTCTGTAATAAAGTTAACGAGGATCAATTCAGAGTTTTTCTTGTTCTAAAATGTGCTGTACTGGGTGTTATGCTATATGTTGGCAAACTGAACTCCAATAAAAAAAATAAAAATGAGATTGCTGTATACAAAAAAAAATAAAATAAAATAAAATTAAATTAAATTAGAGCAAATGTCACATTGCAATAAAAAGAAAATCTAAATGTCCACTAGGCGAATAGTTAAATAAATACTGATGCTTGCATGTGTTAAAATTCTATGTAGCTGTTAAACACTATTTAGGAAAACATTTAATGATGTAGGAAAAGATCATTATTTTTCAGTGCATGAAGCAAAAATCATAAAATAGGATATGCAGCATAATCACATTACTTTCTAAAGAATGTATATAAAAAACATTGAAATATAAACATCAAAATATTATGTGATGGGATTATGAATGATTTTTTATTTCCTGTGTTCTCTGTATTTTTCATATCTCAAGCATAAATAAATGTTGCTTATAAAGTAATTCTAAAGGTCAAAATTGTTTTTGAAGCAGAGGGAAAAAGTTTTTTATCTATAGCCTATTCAAATACCAATAATCAAAAAAATCATTGCTTTTGAATTTCACATTTGACTAAAAAAAAAAAATGGAGTGGATATTGATTGAGGTAGAAGAAGTGGAATTACCAAATAACTTTCCCTCTTTCTTTACGCAAAATCCATCACCCTGTAGAGAATTCTTTACTTATCCCCAGTAGGTCCCCTTTCTTTGTCATTCCCTATCTACAAGTAGAAAAGGGGTAGCAACCCCTACCCCCTCAAAGAACTCACTAACATTGTTAGCCCTGCCATCCCCAAGAGTCCAATTTCCAACTGTGCCTTCCTGATCTTACACTCCACTGGGAACAGTCTTTTTTAGCTCAGAGACAAAGATCTGTTTCTTTAGGGGGAATAAATAAAAAATATCCACAGATGCCTCTGTGGATAAAGTTCCATGTGACTCTTAGAGGTAAACGGCTGTTGTGCAAGGTGCAAATCTCACATATACCAGGGAGTGCTTTAATTCCACCTTCTTACTTTACTGAGAGCTAACTTGTTCTCTTAAATTTCTCTCTCTTTTTTTTTTTTTAAAGATTTTATTTATTTATTCATGAGAGACACAGAGAAAGGGGCAGAGACATAGGAAGAGGGAGAAGCAGGTTCCCTATGGGGAGCCTGATGAGGAATTTGATCCCAGGACTCCAGGATCGTACCCTACGCCAAAGAAAGACACTCAACAACTGAGCCACTCAGGTGCCCCATTCTCTTAACTTTCAATGCCTTTCTGTAAACTGAAGTATCTCCCTAAAGACTCATCTCATACATGGAAGATTATGTATGCCTTTGTGTCCCATTGGTTCTAATCTAGGGATTAAGATTTTAAAGACCTGTACCAAAGCAAAATTTGACAAAAGGCTATGTCAATTATCAAAAAAATAATTCCAGCAGAAGAACTCCTGCCTTCCCAATAGGGTACTTTAGATTATATATATATGCCTATGACCTAACACCAGGTACAGAAATTCTTCTTTAGGAGTTAAGTTTTCTTATATTAGGATTATTTTTTCCCCTGATTTTAACTACCTCCTACTCTTTCTGTCCTCCCTCTAAGTACTTAGCCAATAATCAGTTTCTGTAATTTTCCTAAAAGCTAGTTGTTAAGGATGGACATTTTCCATAAAATATTACTACATATATTATCTGCTCTGGGCACAAGAGCATCTTAAGATACTCTTTAGAATCACAAAACAATCTCCAGATCTAACAGGGATAGATTCCTCATGGTGGAATTCTAGATGTTATGAAAGTTGACATGGAAGGTGTATAAACAGGAGGTCTTCTTGTACTCCCTCAAAGCATTCCTTTCTAGGAGCTTCTGGATCTACCAACAATCCAGAGCTCTGCTCCAGACTTGGGATCAGAGGTGTCTTGAGCTCTTTTTCCAGGGATGGGAATCAGTTTGAGTTGACCCAGCTCTTGTCTTAGTAGACCAGCTTGTAATCAATAATGATCATCTGTAAGACCACAAGTGTGAACCTAATTCCATCTCCTTGTAGGACCCTGAATGCTCCTGGATGTAGTTTGAAAGCTGCACAAGATAAAATTCAACATTGCCTATTTTCCTGAGAAGTATAATTTCCCATAACTTTGGCTTAATCACAATGTAAACTGTATCTTTGGACACTTAGATAAATCCTGGTGCTGCCACATTCTTTGTTAGATAAAGTCCTATCACAGATCTTGCAAGGCATCCAACATAAGATCAACCAAATGCTAGGAAGCCCAGTAACCTCTGTTAAGGAAAAAGTTGAGATTACTATCTTTTTCATTTATTCATCAAACATTTATTGAGAGCCTATTATGTACCAAGAATTGTTCTAGGTGCTAGGAATTTAGCAGTAGTGAGCAAGGTCTGGTCAGAAAAATATCCCTATTCTAATGAAATCCCCAACTAATGAGGGAAAGGAGATGGCAACAAAATAAGCAAAATATGTATACATTAGTTTATGATAATTATTATAAAGAAAAATAAAGCAGGAAAGGAGGATAAAAAGATTCACGTCATAGAGCTGGGGAGGGTATTACATTTTAAATACAATGGTCAGGGAACGGTCACACTGTGAAAGTGATCTTTGAGTAAAAACCTGAAGAGAGAAGGAAGGGAACCATATAGGTATCTGGGCAGGGAGCATTCCAAGAAGTGCAAAAGACTTGAGGCAGAAGTATCTCTCTATGTCTGAAGAACTACAGCAAGGTCAGGATGGGTTAGGATGGAGGGAGCAAGGGGAGAGAAGTGGAAGAAGAGGTTAGAGGGTTCAAGGGCAGGGCCATGACAGCCACAGAGGTATGTAGGTTTTGTTGTGGGAGACCTGGGAAGCAATGAAAGAATCAGAGCCGACTAACTTGACAGCATCACTCTGGCGGTTGTGTTGAGTACAGACTACAGGAAAGCAAGGGTAGAGATCACACAGATTGGTGAAAATCCAGACCAAAGATGTTGATGAATTGGGCCAGGATGGTAGCAGTGGAAGCAGTAGACGTTTCAAAGCTACTCAACCAAGCATAGCAGTCACTTGTAATCATACCATCACCATATAGGGAAAACAACAGGTGCTTGTGGCCTGCCCTCAAGCCCAAGTCCAAGAGAACCTGAACAGGTTTCTGTAGAGACTGACTTAACGATGACATGATCTGTAAGGCAACCAAGCATCAACTCCCAGAAGGTCACTGAGTACATTTAAAATAGTTTTCCCTAATGAACACACAAGGAGAAACTGTAATTTCCCAAATTCAGTAAGTAAACAATATCGTAGACTCAAGGTTAAGGGCTAGATAGCAATAAATCGTTGTAGTTAGTCTCTCAGGAAATTTCTTGCAGATAAAGTAGCCAGCACTCATGATGATACAGAAAAGATATAAATCTAACAAGCAAGCATCTTCATTCTAACCTGCCCAGTGCTTATGTTCTGAGGGTCTTTAAGGTAGGTGATTTATAAATAGACTCCAGACATCCACCCTGATGTTAAAAGAGATGGAAAAGCTAGCTGCTTGAGAATAGAGTCCCTAAGCCCGGAGTCTATTTGTTCAAGATTCTTTTTCCACTGCCTGTTGAGATTTGTCACCTCTGTCACCATCTCAGACATTATCCAAAGCCGAATCAAAGAAATGGGGCTCATACTTCTTAGTCCTGTGCCTGTGCCATGGGCAGCCATAAAGAGCTTGCCACAGACTGGGATACGATCAATAGACCAAGGGGACATTCTCTTTGGGAATTCAACCTTTGTTGAAAGATTCAAACAATAGGCAAATGAGGAAGGACAGGAAAGGAAAGATCAGCAAAAATGACATTAATAGGAGGAGGGGCAGAAGTGCCTACATCTGCTGTGATGCTGACCAGCCCCTGGGGCTGCATATTTCCGTCTCTGTTTTCAGATTCCTCTCCTTCCTGTTGCCTAAGGTGTTGTTGCTTTAGCTACCCTGAATGAGAAGGCTCCTTGCAACTAAAAGTGCCTTCTTGGGGCTAAGAAAAAACAAAAAACAAAACAAAACAAAAAAAACCTAGTATTCAGAGTACTAACTGAAACTTATTTCTAATTTATGATGGTAAGATACTTCAAGAAAAAAATGTCAGGGATCCCTGGGTGGTGCAGCGGTTAAGCGCCTGCCTTTGGCCCAGGGCGTGATCCTGGAGACCCGGGATCGAATCTCACGTCAGGCTCCCGGTGCATGGAGCCTGCTTCTCCCTCTGCCTATGTCTCTGCCTCTCTCTCTCTCTCTGTGTGACTATAATAAATAAATAAAAATTAAAAAAAAAAAAGAAAAAAATGTCATCTTTAGAACTTACCTCACTAGCCAATGAAATGTATACGTGTTAGAACTAATTTTTCTGGGAGAGGTATGGGTATGCTCCCAGACATCAATTCTTATCCACACAGTGCCTATCCCAATGTTTCCCCAGAAAAAAAGTCTGCAGCCACCATGGAACAGAAAAAATGTCAGCTCAATCTTTCTCGTCCTCCTAAGTGTTGTGAGCAATTTATTCTATAAATTATCTTCTTCATGAACCACACAGCCTTTTCAGGAAAATTGTTTGCTGATGGCCCACTCATAAGCATAATATAAATAAGGTTATTTACTAATACTTAATATATATTGGGCCTGTGCTAAGAGCTTTATATGCATTCTTGTAATTAATCTTACAACAAACCTAGGAGGCCCTTTTTATCCACTTTTACAGAGGAGAGGGCCAGTTTGGAGAAGCCACTTACATGTGAAAGCCCACATGCAGTATTGTAAAATACTGCTAAAGGTATTTATTCCTCAGGGAAAAGGTCTTGCATGATTATGCTTATATGAAAATAGCAAGAAAAACACAAAAAACTTCTTGTGTCTGGGTGGCTAATTAGTAGCCCAAAGTCTTAGTTCTCAGGTAACATTCCAAGATACTAAATTATTCATGGATAACTTCCCCAAATGCAAAGGCTGAGTATAAGCCCCAAATGACTCCAGGAAAGACCACAAATTGTTGACTATGCATTTGGCTTAATTAACTGAGAAAATGCATTCACATTTGCTCAGAAAAGCTATTTTGTGAGGCAGAATTTCAATAAGTAATATGATTCACGGCACCCACTAACTGTTCTTTCATCTGTCACATTCCCACAATCCATCCCCCCACACACCCCCCCCACACACACACACACCCCTGCCAAGCATACAGGGCAGGTTGTTTGTTCATGCCAGGAACAAACTGGATATTTCTGGAAGAACAAAATGAAAAGTAAATAACCTGCAGTTTATGCATCTTCACAAATTGAAATGAAGCCGTTGTTACTCACGGACCAAAAGATGTACAGTGTTTGTGTTACAATGCAGAAGGCCCCCAACCTGTGGAAAGTCCATCAAGGCAGCAGACCACCACAGTGCTGTCTCCTTCCAACCCAGGCCCTTCCTGATGAGCCTCAGAGTTAGCAAAGAAGGGCTATGGCTTTTCACAGAGAAGGCTACCAAGTCCTTTGTGTTTGAGTGGTCTTCCCGAAAGTTTTCTCATTACAACAGTTCTGTCCATGACCTCTGTCCCATTTCCACCCCAACAGGCTTTACTACAACTCCATTCAGACTCTGACTACCCAGAGTTAAACTCTACAGGGTTAAGGTCACATTCCTCCATGAAACTGCTCTTATTTCAGATGCCAGCTTCAAGTTTTAGGTGACCCCAGGCCACTCACCCTTTTGACTGATTTGGCTACAAATTTCAGGGTTCCTGTGTTCCCCCTCAGTTTTAACAGTTGGTTAAAGTAACTCTCAAAACATAGGAAAACACAATACTTACATTTGTATCATAAAGGATACACATAAGGCAAGTTCTGGAAGAGTCCTGGATGCACAGCTTCCACACCTTTTCCCCATGGATTCAGAGTGTGTCACCCTCCCAGGACATCAGCATGTTCATCAACCAGGAAGCTCCCAGACTTTGGTGTCCAGTGTTCTTATTGGGACTTTCAGTAGTTTTCGTTATGTAGAGATGATTGATTAAATCATTGACCATGTGATTAAAACTCAATCCTCAGCCCT
This sequence comes from Canis lupus baileyi, assembly GCF_048164855.1. NCBI lineage: Eukaryota > Metazoa > Chordata > Mammalia > Carnivora > Canidae > Canis > Canis lupus. Next base: position 38,742,682 of record NC_132855.1, read on the forward strand.
TCTCCCCTCCTTGGAGGTCAGGCAGGCTAGAGGTTAAAACTGTCTAATTATGTAGTTGGTTTTTCTGGTGACCAACCTCTGTCCTGAAGCTATCTAGAGGCCCACCATGAGTCACAAGGTTAGCATAACAAAGAGAGTCCTATCATTTGGGAAATTCCAAGGGTTTTTGAAGCTCTTTGCCAGGAATCGGAGAGAAAGAGCAGATATAGTATTTATCTTCCACAGCCTCCATTGTTACTATATGATAATGATTTCTGAATTCTTATCATCTTTGGTTCCCAGAACTGAATATCCAGCTCCTTGTTTAACATCTCTATTTGGCTATCTCACAGGCCCTTCAAATTCAGTATGGACCAGACTCAATGGATTTCCCTCTAACACAATGTCTCAATCAGGGTTCATCAGAGACATAGAACCACTAGTCGTGACAGATAAGATGTTTATTATAGTGATTCCAGTTGATGGAGTTGTGGGAACTTCAACTGGGTTGAACCATCTGTGTTGTGTGATGCTGTTGTTTTTACACTTGGTGCTGGAGCCTGAAGTCAGCAGGGAAGGAAAGATGGACATGAAGGAGGGGAGAACAGGGGGAGACTAAAACACATAAAGATGTGCTAGAACCCACCAGGAATAGATGGAACCCACACCGGTCTCTCATTGTTTCCAAGACTCCAACTTGCTCGATACAAGTGCCCTGTAATAGAAGCTGCATTGTGGAGCTACACAGGCATCTCATCCAGGAGTCTGAAAGGCTAAAGGAAGATCCAGTAGGTGCAATTACCACAAGCCCAGCTGCTGCTCCCAGGCTAACAAGGTATACCTGTAGAAAAGGGACAACATAAGTGAGCTGAAACATCCATTGGTGCCTCCACATCACTTCCAGCATAAAAAGAAAGGCTGCTACTTACTTCACTTCTGCTTTTCAAATCTCAAGCAGAGTGGCTCTTGTGACCTCTAATTTAGAACTATTCAGAGAAGTGGAGTCTCACAAATGTAGTTCCAACTAAGCTAAACTGATTGAGTACAAGCAGCATACAAACCAAGAAAAACTATTCCCTCTGTTCTCTTATATCTTATTAAATGGCTTCTCCCTCTCCTGTAGACTTTTAAGTCATAGATTTTGGAGAGTCATTTTTAACTTCTCACTCTTCCCCATAATCTATATCCAATCAAACACAAATCCTTTCTAGTTATGCTGCCTCAATGTTGATTCCCTTGCTTGCCACTACCACTACCCAGGTCCAAGTTACAATCACTTAGGGTTTAATTTCTACAATAGCCTCTTAGCTCAATTCTCCATACCACGTGCAGAAAAGATAGTCTAAAATCAATTCCAAAGCATGTAAGAGTCTTCACAATCTGGCTTTTGCTTACCATACTGGCTCTCCTATCCCTGCCACTTTGGTCAGATTTCAATTCCTCTCTTGCTCCATGCTCTGCTCTCAGCTCCTTGAAACTTCGCTTTTCCTATGATGGTTCCGTCTTCTCACTCCTGGCCTCACTAATAATTCCAACTCCTCTGACGGTGAGCAATATGATGAAATTATAAAGCATTTGCCAGTGAATAGACCAAAATGTCCTCTTCTTCATGTTCAAGGGGAAAACACATTTGCCCACACACAATCCATACACATGTGCACACGTGTACACACACACACACATAATTTCTAAGACAGGGACTCTCGGGGATCCCTGGGTGGCGCAGCGGTTTGGCACCTGCCTTTGACCCAGGACGTGATCCTGGAGACCCGGGATCGAATCCCACGTCAGGCTCCCGGTGCATGGAGCCTGCTTCTCCCTCTGCCTATGTCTCTGCCTCTCTCTCTCTCTCTCTCTCTCTGTGACTATCAAAGATAAAAAAAAAATAATAATAAGACAGGGACTCTCTCTTACTGTACATCTAGATCTTCCCTTTCTGTGGCGACAGGAGTAATGGATCAGTTGACAATGGAGAGAAAAAAAGCCAAAGACAATAAATTGCTGTCCCTTAAAAGGCCTAAACTTGGGAAGGTAGATTGGAGTAAGAAAAACAAGGTGCATATATTTGGGGAATAATTTGAGGGTTACTTTACATGTAAAGGGTAGAGGGAGAAAAGAAAAGAGATTTTATGAAAGGTTGCTTTCTGAGTAGTAATACAACTTAGTGGTTAGTGGTCATAGTGTTTGGGTTTATATCCAGTTTCCATTACTTACCAGCTATATAACCTTGGGTGGTTATTTAATCTCCTTGTGGCTCAAACCACTCCATTATAAAACAGTCGTTAGTCATTTCTACCTCCTAAGAATGCTATATGTCATACATAGTATGTGCTTAGTAAAACTTCCTCATATGATCTATGGAAAATCCCTTTTTGGCATTTTGTCAATAAGCTGCACTAAAATGTCAATTTTCAATGATTTGTAAAAGTCAGACTGCTATTTCTGCAAATGTGGTACCACTACAAGATGGAGTCATGATGTAAGCCTTTCAATGACATCTCAAAGATGACCTGAGCCAGGTCTCCCCCATTTTAGAATCTCATTCCCTCCCCCAGTGTCTTGGCAACACTCATCTCATATGGTATTTCCTCGTTTGGTGTCTGATCCTCACTATAACATAAACTCCATAAGGGCAAGAACCACAATATCTCTTATTTATCAGTGTACCCCTAAGTTTCTAGAACCTAGTAGGTGCTCTCTATATATTCATTGAATGAAAAAAGAAAGAATGAATGAATGAATGAGTCCATCCATAGCCAAAAGCAGGACAAGAAATATGAAGCATTGGTATGTGTTATCCCACAAGAAAAAAAAGTAAGTTTTGTGACTAAAGTGATGAAACACTGCGAACACTGGATCTGTGAGAAAATAGTGGTGTATAATCTCATTTTGCCAATTTGGTGGGCAAACCATTCACTTAGATTCTCTGAGCCTGTTTCTTCAGTTGTTATCTCACCAAAATGGATATAATCATACAGAGCTTATGGAGTGGTTAAAAGGATTAAGTAGCATACATAAAATCCTCTAACTCTGCCCAGTTGATACGTGTGTATCCATTGACTCTAGAGGGGGATTTGACACATGTCATGCCACCTCTTGATATTGTAATGGAGGCAATTCAGGAACTAGTTTTGGGGAATATAAGAAGCCGATCAATGATGCCATGCTGCAGCTTGATCCTTCAAGAATTGGCCAACCTCTGATACTTTGACAAGTACCAAAACATGTAAGACTTAGTAGTAAGTAAGAGCTCTTTAGCCTTGAAAATTATCTTTAGAGGGCCCCTGGGTGGCTCCGTTGGTTGAATGTCTACCTTCAGCTCAGGTCATGATCCTGAGGTCCTGGGATTGAGCCATGAGTCAGGCTCCCTGCTCAGTGGGGAGCCTGCTTCTCACTCTCCCTCTGCTGTTCCCCCCATTTATGTTCTCTGGCATGCTCTCTCTCTGTTAAATAAATAAATAAAGTCTTTTAAAAAATTATCTCTAGATATCTTCTTTCCATGTCATCATGATATGATATGAAGGATAGAAAAGAACCAGGACAGTTATATTACAACTAAAGACCAACCCCAGAAAAGGATAATAAAACATTCATAATTAGAAGTTAAACATTAAAAAGTTAATTTAAGAAAATCCTATGATTTGATTGTGACATTAACTGTGTGAAGATGTTGATTAAAGATGAGCCTTCTGATAAATTTATGACACAAAGTTAAATATTGCTGAGTATTTATAATTTGCCAGGCACTATTCAGTTACTGAACTAAGGGATGTTATCATCAACTGGCAGGCATTGTAGTCAGTACGAAAACCAGAAACGGTAAATTTGATATGATTATATCTGACAATATACATGTAACATACTCTTAATTATATCACTTGCCCTTGGGATGTTGTCATGGAAATTTTGTGAAGTCTTTTAATTCTCAGCGACTCCTACATGTGCTGATTTTTTTTTTCAAATCAAGAGATAGGCCATAGTTTTCTCTTTCCTCTGGCTATCTTACCCTTGGTTCCCTTCCTTCACTGGTATTTTCCTGGAATGTGAACCTCATACTTAATAAATTGCTCAGTGCAGATTTAGAACTACATGATTTGTTTTTTTCTAATATTGTCCCTAAAGCAACCAAAATTATCAGCAATGAAGTGTTAGTCACAGCTCAATTAGTGTTTTAGATGTTACTACATAGTCTGTCAAAATAAAGACTCTAACAACTATTGACGAGGAATATTGATCGACAGGCTAATACATACAGTTTGGTAAATTGTAAATATTTACTTAATTATATGAACAGACTAAAATTTAGCCTCTTTTTGTTAATATTGCTAATTAACTTTCAGGTTTACACCATGCCTTGTGTGGGCTTTCAGATTCCTGGGGAATGGTAGTAAATGTGCATCAAGCACTTACTCAGGATGGTCTGAGTTACCTCTATAGTGGAGTCAATCTCCTTCCCCTCTCTCCCTTTTACCCTGCCTGCTCTCTGGCAGTCTGCCTCAGTCCTGCAATCTGCTCTGCTCTGGGGAAGACTCCAAAAGGAGGAGATATCACTCTCAGGAACCTCTCCTGCAGAATTTTCAGGCAAGTACATGCCTGTAATGCTGGCATAAAGAATGTGTGTTCTGCACTACTGCAGCAAGAAATGCCAGAGAAGGAAGAGAGATCTCTGTGTTCCTCTCAGAGTACACATTGGCTTTGTATGGCATTCACTCTGGAGTCCTAGCTCTGGGGACCCAGGGCTGCTGCTATAGGACAAAGGTAATGCTAATACTAGCAGTTACCATTTGGGGTCCCTATCTACGTGCCAACCACGTTGAAAGGCAATTCACAAATTTTGTCAATTTAATAGTGCCAACAACTCCATGAGGGAAGTACAATTATTATGTCTACTTTACAGATGCATAAACTGTATCAAAGAGAGTCTAAGTAATTTTTTAATGAGCAAGGTATTGCAGGATCTCTTGGTCTCCCAAGTCTTTGCTTTTAATCACTATACCACATTGAGGTTCTATTTAATAATAAATATGAAACTGAAAATAAATCCCTACATGCCAAGTCATTCATTCCTTAGACGTGTTTTGAATACATGTTCTGTGTCCCTCTGTAAGGCCAGCCCCTCCCCTGCCCATAGGATTCTGCTTCCTCTTACCATTTGCGGATGTCGCTTGGGCCATTCTCTCCCCTCTTCTGCATCACCAAATTTTCCCTCTTTACTAGATCAATGCAAATATGTTGTTTTTTCTTCCAACTTAAAACAGTCATTTGTTGGGGAGCCTGAGTGGCTCAGCTGGTTAAGTATACAATTTTTGATTTTGGCTCAGGTCATGATCTCAGGGTCTTGGGATCGAGTCCTCTGTTGGGCTCTGCACTCATGCAGTGAGTCTGCTTGAAGATTGTCTCCCTCTTCCTCTATCCCTCCCCTGATATTCTAAAATAAATAAATAAATCGTTTTAAAAAAATCATTTCTTGACTCCATATCCCCCTCCACCTACTATACTACTTCTCTGTTTTCCTTTGGAGCAAAACTCACCAAATGAATTGCATATTCTCACTGGCAGTCAGTAATCCAAGTGGCTCTGTATTCTTTCTGTATTCATACCATAATGTGAGGTTTAAAATTATGGAGACACCTTCAACACCTTTTACCTTGGGCCATTTCAGCAATCAAATTGAGCATTAGACTATAGTTTTCATTTCAAATATGGTTCTCCCCCCGCCCTCCATTAACTTGGAATCCAGCAGTAAAAAATACATGAATTGGGAGGGACAGTAGAATTCTGTGGATTGCTTGACCACCCTCTGCTATTTTGCCAACATTATGTGACACCAGAGTTGGCATTATGGAGTGATCAGTGGAAATCCATTTGCCACAACTGAGAGAAAGCACTTACAGGAAGCTCCCTCCTAGTGATGTCTGAGAAGTATTCTCTTTCTACAGAGAGAGCTTGTTTGATACAATACTTTGCTATGAAGTTTATGTACAAATCATTTTCTGTAAGTAAAATTATGTTTTAAGCATAGCTAGGGAGCTTGCCATGTAAAAAAACAAATGAAACAGAATGAGCAAAAAGAACATAGAGGTACAAAAGAGCATTATGTGAATTATTATAGATTCCTTTGTAACCCAGAGAATGGTTTTGTAATGAAAGCATTTATCATTTGTGTAGCTCTAAAGGTTGATGTATCATGTGCACTTTACCAAGTGTGCACCTACATAGGAAGGGCAGTATGATTTGTTCTTCTGCATTTTATAGATATGTTTGTATTATATAATTCATTTGAAATTCTGCAACGAGCATATATTTGGTAGTTTGTGTCTCTCAAATGGGTTTTCAAAGTAGTTTTAAATGACTCTCATGAAAAATAGTGCTCAGAAAGCAACATCAGAAGGTAATTCCAATATGGTTATTTACATAAACGTGAGTCCCAGCTGTTTATACAGTGTTCTCAGAAAAGACGTTGGAATCTAGGAACTGAGAGCAAACTTCTCTCAATGAAACTCAGTATGAAGTTATTGTATAAATGTAAACTGTCACAGGAAGGAAGAAAGAGGAGAGATGGAAGGAAGAACAGAGGGAGGAAGGAGTAGAGGGGCAGGGGAAAATGAAAGGAAGGAAGGAAAAGTGAGCCCTTTGCTTGAACAAAGATCATGTCATCGTTAGTTCAGGACTGTCATATTTGTGAAAGAGGCAAGGCTGGCACAGAACTGCTAAATAATGAGCTACTTTTTCAACAGCTAACAACATATTAAATACAATTCTTAGCTTTAGATATGATGAAAGTGTATTTGGCTAATTACATATAGGTTTTTAAATTCTTGCAAAATAGACTGATGAGATGCATTTTCAAAACTCCTTTAAATCATCAGGAAAAAAAACAGATAATTCAATTAAATGGACCAAGGGCTTAAAAAGCCACTTCACAAAACCAAATATGCAAATGGCCAATAAATAATGGTACTCAACATCATTACTTATGAGGGAAGTGCAAATTAAAACCACCATGAAATACCAAAACATGCCCATCAGAATGAGAAAAGAATGAAGACCACTACGCACCAACTGGAACTTTCATGTAGTGCTGGTAGGAGTATAAGTTGGTATAGCCACTTTTGAAAATTGTTGGCATTATCCCCTGAAGCCATCTGTGTGACTGATGGCCCAGCAATCGCACTCCTCTGAACATACCCAATGGAAGAATATGGGCACCAAAAGATAAGCATATGATTCCACTTATATAAAGTTCAAAACAGAAAAAAACTACAACGAGAAATCTCAGGTTGGGGATTGCCTTTAAGGAAGATAGTGTAAGTGAATGAAAAAGGGTGTAAGGGGGCTAAGGAGGTGCTAGTATCACCCATTTTTTTAATCTGGGTGCTGGTTACATGAATCTGTTTCTGTTGTGAAAGTTCATTAAGCTCTGCACTTAGACTTGAACAATTTTCCGTGTGTATATTTCAACTAAAATGTTAATTTTAAAATGGACTGCAATGGGGAGACAGACAACTGCACAGGGTTTACTCTTGCACTGTTGTACGTCTCTTCCATACATAAACAAGGTCCATCTCTGCCTGTCTCCTGGCCCTTCCCTGACACCCTTCTTTGTGGGCAGACCACACTGCCTGCCCCCATTAGATGGTAAGTCTGTCTATGCTCAGAATTCTGATTGCCGTTACAGCAAGTCCTTTAAGAAAGCAGTCCCTACTAAATCAGCGCTGTTTACATCCTGCTCCTGCCACTTGGGACTTATGCAACCTCAAACAAGGGATTTAAAGTAAGGCCTCAGTTTCCCCATCTGGAAAGCAGGATTAATACCTCAAAGGTTTGTTTTCAGAATCACATGATTGAATTGAATCAGAGCAATGCTTGCTTTATAGTGAGCACTTGGTAAATGCAAGTTAGTGTTATTTTTGGAGCAGCAAACAGCATCTAGATCACGCAAGACTCTTCAGACCTTGAGGATAGTCCAGTTTGATTCAGATTATATGACAAAAACTGGGGGGGAGGGGACAAAGTAAGAGGCCAATCCAAAAAAGAAAGCAAAGCAAAGGAGGTGACTGTTAACTATGCCTCTCCTGTTCTTAGGACTCAGGAAATTGTGAGGAACTGGGTGCCTTGATAGGAAAGAGCTTTGAATGACCTTCACTGATGCCATCTATTGGCAGCAAACCCTTTGCCAAACTCAGGATAATATACAACTTTGGCCTCATCTAGGATGCTGCCATTCACCTGGCTTCCCACAAAGCTCTCTCATCCTCATCCTTATCTCAGATATGACCATTATTTTCTAGTGGTGTCCCTTAGTGGGAAACAACCCCTAGGAGGAGTGAGTAAGGAAGAGATCTAATGATTCTCAAATATGTAAATATAGATTTATTTTCCAGGACTCATAAAAAGAAAGAGACCTAGTGAGCTGAGGACTAACACAGCTTGAAAGAGCATAAATGTATTTCAGGCTCAGATTAACAAAACAATGCTACCCTTTACGGCCCATAGGTAAAATAATCTTTTTTAAAATGGTTAGCAATTATATCTTAAATACAATAATATTTGGAATTATGGAAAACTTTAGAATTAGGAAATACTACATATTGAGCAAGTCTGGGCCAACCATGGAATTAGTTTTTTTACATATGACCTCATTTTATCTTCTTTAAAATGGCTTAGCATTATTTTATCATTATCTCAGTGCCCATTTTTCAATTTCCATGATATTTGTGATCCAATTCTATTGGTAACTTGAAATCTGCCATGATGGGAGTATTTACAGATCAGAAATTGGCAAATGCCACAAATCAGCCTTCCCTCCATGGAGTCAGTTGTTACATACTTACCAGCACACCATTGCACTGATGATTATCCTCATAAATAAGGAAACTCAGGCTTGTACACCCACATGTCCTTTCCAAAGTTATCCAGCTACCAACCACTGCAAAGTCAGGTTTCAGAGCTAAATCTCCAACTTAAAAGCCCATGCTTCATTCCTGAAGTCTTGCTTTGTAATTTAAAGTCATTGCTAATGATCCACTTCATTAGAGATATCGTTTGAGTTTAATTGAAAAGCCAAACCTATTTAAGAATCATTTTCTTAATTTGTTATCTTACCATTTTATTATTTTAAAAAATTTTAAGGACCTTTCAAATGGCACAGCTGAGGGAAACTTGCTTAATTACATTTTCATTAATTTTGCTATGCCAGTCTGATGACAATGACTGCATACTTTGGTCCCAAAAGCAAAATCACTTAGAATGCAGGCCTTGCTCAGAAAAAGAGGACTCCCATCTAATGAGAACAAAGCAGTTCCTTGGTGATAATCATGTTGTTTATTCAATATCAGGGGACCAGTAACCTCTGAGTGATAATTTATTATCATGAAGGACAGCTGTGGAAGGCAGCACTATGATATCAGTGACTTCAAACCCTAGTTTGGGAAATGAAATAAAATCCTAGGACAGTGATTTCTAACCCTGGCTGCATATTTAAATGTAACACATAACAATGTTTGGGATTCACCCAAGACCAATGTAATCAGAATTTCAGCAGATGGGACCTGGGCAGTGGTGGGTTTTGTTTTGTTTTGTTTTGTTTCTCCAGGCTTTTGGGTGCTTATTTACCCTAGACCAACTCCTACCAAAGGACTTGGTTTTTTCCCTCTTTTTACATTGTCCTACAATACTCTGTCAACAGTTGGGTAGTCCTCCCTATCAACTCAGGTATAGGAGGTCCAGCAGCCCCACCCCACTCCAGGCAGCTTCTAACTGTAGTCTATGCTCCCCCTACCATACCCTCTTCCGCAGAGCTCAGAACTGAAGTATCCCTTGATTTATCTTCCTTCTATCTCTAGAACAAGAAGATTGCAATTCATACATGATTAAAATCTCATTTACTCTCACACACAATTACTTAGTTTTATGACTCCCCATGTATTCACTCATTCATTCCTTTGTTCTATCCAGCAGCAATTGGTACATCTTTTGAGTCAGAAAGTTTTTAGTGCTGCATCTATTTCTGCCTCTGTCCTTTAGTAGCTATGTAAAAATAGACATAGCCTGCTCTCTAGCCTCAGTGTCTTTTCCTGCAACATGTGAATGACAATAGTGTAGCGTAGTGTCTGGCACATAACATATGCTCATTGATAAAGGGGCATAATCATCAACTGCTTCTTTAAACAGGTGTTCTGACCACTACTTATGTGCATGGCATTATACAGTGCACTACCGAAAAAAAGAAAAGCAGAAATGTGAATATATTAAGGACTTTCTCTCAAAAAGTCTAGAATCTAATAAGACTAATAATCTAATAAGTCTAATAAGACTAAATGAACCCACAGATTACAGTAAGAGAGGAAACATACACTTCCATAAACAAGACACAGAGACAAGGAGAGAGATTATGGTTTTTAATAGAGTATAGGATGGAGAAGAAAACATTTCATTAATCCTTTGAATCTGCAGATAATAAGTTTCCAGGACTAAGGATATTCAGGTAAAATTGCCTTCCTACTTCAAATCTTGTCTCTTTATGCTGTCTGAAAATTTTACCTAGAAGCCGATAGTTTGATCCAACAAGTATTTGTTGAACATTGACCTTTCCAATCTTCTAGTACATCCCACCCTGGCTACTATGCCCCAGGACAGCCTGTCCTCATTGCCCCTTCTCATGGAGCCCATTGTCACATACAGGCCTTGACTCATGATATTTTTCAAGTGAAAGACTCTCTCTTTTCCAGACATGCTTTAGGAACCACTCCACCTCTTCCTTGAAGTCTTCCCTGATAGATATTTAGCCTGCAATAACCTTTGCTGAGTATCTGATTAAAGCTCTAGCTATAGCATTCCTCAAAATTAATTAGAGCATTTTAAAAAATGAATATTCCAAGATCTTAATTCAAATCTGCTGAATCTCTGGTGGCAGGGGCTTTGGAACCGGCATTATATGTACCTGGTAGATGAATTCTCTGTACAGTAATCTTTAAGAACTACCCACTAGTCTATTTTATTTCATTTGTTTATGTTATTGCCTCAACAGGATATGATTTTTTTATTGAAGTATAACTAACATATGGTGTTATACTAGTTTTAGGTATACCATATAATCACTCAACAATTCATACATTTCCCAGTGCTCATCAAGAAAAGTGTACTCTTAATCTGCTTATCCCCACTTACCTCTCCTCTAGCAACCACTAGTTTGTTATCTGCATTTAAGTCTCATGTTTTTTGTTTGTCTCTTTTTTTCCCTTTATTCGTTTTGTATCTTAAATTCAATAGGTGAAATCATATCATACTTGTCTTTCTATGACTGACATTTCATTTAGCATATACTATCTAGGCACATCCATGTTGTTACAAATGGCAAGATTTCATTCTTTTTTGCGGCTGGATAATATTCCATTCCATGGTATTCCATACCACCCTTTACAGGATGCGGATTTCTGAATCACAAAAGAGTAAGTCTTTTCTAGTCTTCCGCTCGCTGCAGTTAATTTCCATGATTTGCACCAATCACTGTGCTAAGTGTATAGCAAAGGAAAGACACACTAAACTTGTTATGTGTGCCCTTATGCATTAGATTGGTTGTAAGCAATTGAAGGAACTTGGGGATCATTGTTGAGGGTAAAATCTCCCCATTTTTAGAGAAAAATGATTTATGGGATGGATGAGAATGCCATCCTATTTGTTCAATGTGACTAATATAAATAAGATTTGGGGAGGGAAAAGACTTTGGAATTATGATGCCATTCTCCTCTGCTTTTAATAATTCATTGAGATTGAATGTCTGAAAGCAATGGAGGTAAGATTTGTTGTTGTTGTTGTTGTTGTTGTTGTTTTTTATGATAGTCACACAGAGAGAGAGAGGCAGAGACATAGGCAGAGGGAGAAGCAGGCTCCATGCACCGGGATCCTGATGTGGGATTCGATCCCGGGTCTCCAGGATCGCGCCCTGGGCCAAAGGCAGGCGCCAAACCGCTGCACCACCCAGGGATCCCCTAAGATTTGTTTAAATAACTATCTTGATCTTGTAATTTCTTAGAGATTTATCATTCAGGTTTATTGCCACCTTAGCATTTTTACCTCTAGCTGCCTTAACCTGTGGAGGCTTTCTTCCTTCAGGAAGGAGTTCCTTAAAAAATAAAAATAAAAATAAAAAAGTTTAATGTCCCTATTTCTCCTATAGAAATATTTAATTCTAAGCATAAAATTCTTTAAGTCAGCTCTGGCTAGAAAATATAATTGCTGTGCAAGGAACTTTAATGGGGAATCTTTTGAACGAATGAGAAATGTGACATAGGGCTTTAAGAAAACACATCAGACAGTTATTGTATCTTGTTAGATAAGGAAAAGATCAGAAACCTGTACATACCAATTGTTATAAACATTAAGTAAAATTTGAGTTTCTGTCTTAGACTATTTTCTTGGAAAAGCAAAGTGTTCTCTACAATATGGAAAGGTTTGTTCTAATATTTCCAAAAACAGTCAATTTATAGCCAACAGGCTAAGGACATTTATCATAGAAAACATTGGTTAAAATATTATTGTGAAAAAAGTATGTTCACTTAAAACTAATTTTACCCAGCAACTTTATCATTATCCATTAACTAAAACATTAAAGATCTAGGTTTAATTAACTCAGCCATACTAAAAAGATGTGTAGATTCTCTTAAAATTGGGAATAAAAATAGCTAAGGTATTCCTCTATCTACAAATTTTAAAAATTCTATAAAACCTAGTGCAGTAACTCAATTCTACATTTCAAACTCCTGGCTAGAAAAAATATATTTCTATAAATCCAACCAACATGGGTAGAATGTTTAGAAAAATAAAAATAAATTCAGTATAGATTGTATTTCTGACAACAAGGTAGACTAGAGATTACTTTGCACTCTGGCTGCAAAACATCTAAGAAAGCAGGGACTCCTCGGTGGCTCAGCAGCTGAACATCTGCCTTTGGCCAAGGGTGTGATCCTGGAGTCCCAGGATCAAGTCCCACATTGGGCTCCCTGCATTGAGCCTGCTTCTCTCTCTGCCTGTGTCTCTGCCTCTCTGTGTGTGTGTCTCTCATGAATAAATAAAATATTTTTAAAAAATCCAAGAATGCAAGGAAAAAAATAGATAAAATACTTTTTTAGATCCCTAGAAGAACTTGGAAGACAGTTCTTAAAAATTCCCTGGGGGCGGGGTGGGGGGGTTGCCTAGGTGGCTCAGTTAGTTAAGTGTCTGCCTCTGATCCCAGAGTCCTTCAACTAGCCTGGCATGGGGCTTTCTGCTCAGCAAGGAGCCTGCTTCTCCCTCTCCCTCTGCTTGCTACTCTGCCAACTTGTGCCCTCTTTCTTTGTCAAATAAATAAATTATTTTAAGAATCTCCTGGAAGCAGGAACTTTTTGGAAGGACACTATGTTGACCTCTAGGAACACAGAATCTAGGAAAAGCAGTAGGCATGGTTTTAGTGCTGGGGACTAGATTTTGAACTCTCATTAGTAGAGTGCTGGAACAAAGACCTCACTCCAAAAAGCAAGGAGTCAGGAAATAAATTGAGGAAAATTCTCAGCAGAGGCAGAAACTTGGCAAGAAAAAGAAAAACTATAATCTGGAGGAAGATACTCATCACACATGCAACTGGCATAAGATTAGGTTTGGGAAAACACAAATAACTGCTAAAAAGATAAAGGCAAACAACTTGATGGTAAAATGGGCAAAAAAAACATGAACAAGAAGCTCATAGATGACAAAATACACCGTTGCTAAATACAAGGAAGTATTCTCAGTCTTATTTCGAATTAGAGAAGTGTGATTTAAGAAGTACTTCATTTAACCAGGGATACTGTTAAGGTATACATAAATGCTAGGAATCCCATGGTACTTCCACCATTGGATTCTCAGAACCCTGAAAGCCAGTTCTTTACCATCCAAGCAGAAGATTGGAAGAAATTTATCTAGTGAAACAGATCGGTCTCACACAAAGACCTAAACATATTGACATCAAGTGTTCCTTCTACATGGTTCAATGAGATCACCTACCAGTTAAGCCCATCGTCAACAATCACTACCCATGTGTTCAAAGCTTTCAATACACTATTTATTCTTCTGTTCTTAATCATAAGTATGTAGCCAAGGAGGGTTCCTAGCATGCAGGATAAAGAGCATAAATAACACAAAATAATACATGAAAATAAACTAACTTGGAGGAAACAAAAACTGTAGGGAGAAGAATATCTCTTATCAGAAAGCTAAGAGAAGATTTTAAATCTATGAATTAAGAACCTGATGCAGTTAGCAGGGAAAGGAGAAGGGAAGGGAAGGAGAAACATTTAGATCAGCATATCAGCTACAGAAATGTTGAAAGACAGTTCTCTGTAGGTCACATATATTTCTGTACATCATCCCATAAAAATATTCACTTTTCTGTATTCTAGACTTATCTGTTAGAGGATATTTCAATAGCATAAAGCCCAAGAATATAAAAATAATGCTTCTCCCTGGAACAAAGGGCAGACATGCTTCCTGTTATTAAAGATGCAGGCCCCTTGGAATGCCTGGGTGGCTCAGCAGTTGAGCGTCTGCCTTCGGCTCAGGTTGTGATCCTAGAGACCCAGGATCAAGTCCCACATCGGGCTCCCTGCATGGAGGTTGCTTCTCCCTCTGCCTGTGTCTCTGCCTCTCTCTCTTTCTCTCATAAATAAATAAATAAAATCTTAAAAAATAAAAAAAGATGCAGGTCCCTAACCTCAGGATACAACCTATTCTCCTACAATACAACCTATTAAATGTGCTGCTGCTATTTGTTCCTCTTTATGTTCCTTGGTGGAAATAAATCTCTGAAAACCAACTGAGGAAAATTCTGATAGCTGATGGCTACTGCTATTGTGGTGAGTAACAAATTGTCCTTTGTCTCTGATTCAAGAGTCTCATGTCTTCTGCTAGCATCCATGCAATTGTATCAGGCTAACTTATTAGCTTGCAAAATGGGTAAAATCTCAGTCTCTTTACAGTTCTCTACAGGAAACTCATTTTTTCTGCTTTGATCTTCCTTTAAAAGCCAAAAGCAGCCCATGATAAGTTTAGAAGCAGCAAATACAGCATAGCTTTTAAATTGTTTTGTTTTGTGAAGCTGAATATCAAGTTCAAAACTCACTGGCAAAGGAAAGGCTACTGTTGACTCTATTAGAAGAGGCTCTCAGGAAAAGACAGTCATGGTTTATCAGTTTAGCTTCAGCTTTCCTGAGTTTTCAGGAGCCCTTCATAAAATAGTAGGCAAAATCATGAGGGCATCCTGGGAAACACAGGGCTTACCAGTACTGGCATATCTGGCTGCAGAGTGGTAATTTTCTGAATCTGTATTTGATGCATTTCATAATGGAGAGATCAGATAAAGCCTCTTGTAGCTCCAACATCCTCAGTGTTTCCCTCAGATAACAGTCTAGCAAATTGACAGCTAAGTGATGTCTACGATCTGGTAATTGTCTTGCTCTAACATAAACATCTCAATTCCAGGAAGAAAGAGTGAGGTAGTTAAGTATGCAAGGAGCTGTGTGTCTTTATCATAGGTAATAGGCTGATACTACCCTCAAATTCCAGAAAATCGTGAAATTGCAATAATGCCTCTTCTCTTGGCCCCATCCCTTAGAAACTTCATAACATCTGGCAAAATTAAGAGTTCAATGAATTATCCACTATAGAAAACCAACAAGGGGGGCCTGGTAGTGATTTAAAGCTTATTTTCAAGATCCCAAAGATGAAAATACAGTTATTGGGTATGATATTTAGAGAAAAAAAAAAGAAAGCTAAAGAGAAAACAGTAAACCTCTCTAAATTAATAACTATGTGGAAGAGAATGTACCTGGGTAGAACCCAGTATCAGTAGATTTTCTTTACTTTTCTTTAATCGCCTAAATTTGAGGATATAACTTTCAATTCTTCAAAATACTTACCTTAATAGTTTGTTATCACAAAAGATGAAAAACACTCCATGAAGCAGATCAAAGTAGGAGATGACTTCAAAGCTTCCCCTCATCTAGGCATTATCAATTATAAAGATATATTCAGAGCATTTTAAAAACTTTCTCTACAGCAATATTCTAAATTGATATTCTTACCTAGTAGTGATAATGTATTTTAAATAGGTATTAAACCTTTTGGATAAATACATTATTCTGCATTTATAACCTTTTTGCACTAACACAATTTTCTAATATTAAGCCATAAAGTGTATTCTATAATTCCAAGGATAGAATTTTAATGCTAATTTTGTAATATCATTCCATTTTAATGGTTTCTTTAGTACCAACTTCTTAATATGACTCCAGGACATAATTATCAAGTTTGTTTCTACCAACTTAGTAGGAGAGAAGATTGTTGGATTACTCTAACAAAGCATGCTGGGAGGTTATTCATTCATTGATTCAACACACATTGATTGACCATTTATAACTGATAAGCACTGAGATAAGTGCCATGGGGAAATAACGATAAATGGTAAAACGAGGCTAGCATCAAACATCTCACCATCTAGTTGAATGAAATGTTCACAAATGACAAAAATGTAATAAGTGCCAATAGAGAAATACAGATAAAGGAAGTTTTGTGAGGTTAGAGAGTGCTTATTTTCTACCTTCTGTTGGACTCTGTACCAGGAAGATACTTTGACACTTAATAGGTGTTATCTGAAAAAAAAGCAAATACATAGCATTTGATCTGGGCTTGAAAGATGTAATGATATGTACAAGAGATGATAGGGCACATTTGTAAAAAAATCATAATTATATTTGTAGGTCTTATAAGCTTCTCATAAATGTCACAGTGTGGTTCCCAAAAGCCCTTTCCATATTTTCTTCTTATCACATCTCAGGAAATCATCAGTGGACCTAAGGATATTGCAGGCAAAGGAGGAAATACACTGAATTATGGTTTATCCATCCAATGAGAGTTGTTTATTTAAAGGAATCACTTTCTTTCAAAGGAGTCACTTAGGCTACCATTGTTCAATACACGCTTGAAACGCTTTGTAAATTACCCTCAGAATCTGTATCCTTTGCTTTTAAACATCTTCTCCATCCTCAGTATTCACAAAGGATCAGAAATCAGAATGGTCTCAGACTTCTCAACAAGCAAAACATGGGAACCAAATGACAGTAGAACAAAAACCTGCAAAATTCTGAAGAAAAGAAAATCTATGTTGGTTCATATTTACTGTCTATAACACAGATTTTTGAATCTTTTTAATCTTTTACAAAGGTTATGTAATATAATGTATTGGGGGAAAAATTTGAGAAAATAATTCCTGTCTTCCTCCTTCCCAAATCACTATTAGTGTGAGAGAAAATGCCCTTTTTCTGTTGTTGCATCTTTTTTAATTTCTAATTCATTTTTGAGATATAATTGACATTGAGTAAGTTTAAGTCCTACAATGTGTTCCTTTGATGTCTTTCTACATTGTAACATGATTATCACTGTGGCATCAGCTAATACCTATCATATCACATAATTAACATTTCTGTGGTGGAATCAATTAAGATCTAGTCTTTTAGCAACTTTCAAGTTTATAATATAGTAGCAATGATCATAATCATTATGCCATACATTAGCTATCTGGGACTTATTTATCTACTCAGTGCAAGTTTGTACACTTAATAGCATTTCCCCAATTCTTCCTCCTTCCCCATCCCCAGGCCCTAGTAACCACCATTCTATTTTAATGAGTTAGACTGGCTTTTTTAGATTTCACATGTAAGTGATATCATATACCATTTGTCTTTTTCTTACTGATATCACTTAGCAAAATATACTCAAGGTCCATCCATGTTGTCACAAATGGCAGGCTTTCTTCTTTCTCGTGGCTGAATATTATTGCATTATATATACATGTGTGTATATGTGTGTGTGTATGCATGTATGTATGTATGAATGACAACTTAAATGTCTGTGTATACGTACACACTGCATCTTCTTTATGCATTCACCGACTGACAGACATTTAAGTTGTTTCTGTATCTTGGCTGTTGTGAATATGCTACAGGGAACATGGGAGTATAGATATTTCTTCAAGATCTTATTTTCATTTCCTGTGGATATAAGCCCAGAAGTGAAATTGATAGATCACATGGTAGTCCTATATTTAATCTTTTGAGAAATTTCCATATTGTATTTCATAGTGGCTGCACTAATTCACATTCCCAGCAACAGTGCATAATGCTTCCCTTTTCTCCACACCCTCATTGCCACCTATTATCTCTTATCTTCTTGGTGATGGCCATTCTAACACATAATAGCTCACAGTGGGTTTGATTTGCATTTCTCTGATAATTAATAAGATTGGGTATCTTTTTATGTACCTGTTGGCCATTTAGATGTGTTCTTTAGAAAATGTCTGTTTAGTTCCTCTATCCATTTTTTAAAAAATAGGATTGTTGATTTTTGTTATCAAGCTCTATGAGTTCTTTATGCATCTTGAACATTAATGCTTTATCTGATATACAGTTTGCAAATATTTTCTCCCATTCCATAGGTTGCCTATTTTATTTTTTGATTGTTTCTTTTGTTGTACAGAAGCTTTTTAGTTTAATATAGTCACATTTGTTGATTTATGCTTTTTTTGCTTGTGCTTTTGGTGTTACATATTAATATTCATTGCCAAGACCAATGTCAAAGAGCTTCTTCTATATATTTTCCTCTAGAAGTTTTATGGTATTAGGTCTTATGTTTTATCTTTAATTCATTTTGAGTTCATTTTTGTGGATGATGTAAGATAGTGGTCCAATTGCATTTTCCTGCCTGTAGTTATCCAGTTTTCCCAGAACCACTTGCAGGGGAGACTGTTCTTCACCCATGGAGTGTTCTTGGCTCCCTTGTCAAATATTAGTTGATAAATATTTCTGTATTCTATATTGTTATATTGGTCTGTTTATCTATTTTTTTAAGATTTTATTTATTTATTAGACACACACACACACACACACACACACACACACACACACACAGAAAGAGACAGGCAGAGGGAGAAGCAGGCTCCATGCAGGGAGCCTGACGTGGGACTCGATCCAGGTCTCTAGGATCACGCCCTGGGCTGAAGGCGGTGATAAATCGCTGAGCCACCCGGCTGCCCTGTTTATCTATTTTTATATTAGTACTATACTGTTTTAATTAATAAAGCTTTGTGATATAGTTTGAAGCCAGGAAGTATGATGCCTCTGACTTTGTTTTGTTTTTTGTTTGTTTTGTTTTGTTTTGTTTTGTTTTGTTTGTTTTGTTTTTCCCTGCTCCTGATTACTTTGACTATTTGGGATCTTTTGTGGATCCATACAAATTTTATGATTGTTTTTTCTTTTCTGTGAATAGTGCCATTGGAATTCTCATGGGGATTATGTTGAATCCATAAATGGCTTTAGGTAGTATGGACATTTAACAGTATTCTTCAAATTCATAAACATGGGCATCTTTCTTGTAGATTTTATTGTATTGATCTTTCACTTCCTTGTTAAATATATTCCTAAATGTTTTATTGTTTTTATGCCATTGCAAATGAGATTGTTTTCTCTTTTCCCTTTCAGTTGTTTTGTTATTGTATAGAAATACAACTGATTTCTGTATGTTGATTTTATACCCTGCAACTTTACTGAATTTGGTAAGTCTCAACAGTTTTTTTGTAGTTGAATCTGTAGCATCTTCTATATAGATCATTTTATCTGCAACAGTATAAAATTGAAAGCTTTTTCTCTAAGACCACAAACAAGAGTGCTTACTCTGACCACTCTTACTCAATAGTACTGGAACCTCTAGCCAGAGCAGTAGGCAAGACAAAGAAAATTTAAAACTTACTGACTCTACTGGTTCCACAGCCCATTCCAAGGTCTGCCTGCCTGTTACTGGATGTACAGATGGACAGGACTCCTCCTGGGTCCCTTGACGTATGCTGCTGCATCCCACAATCCCAGAAATGTGCTTTATTTGCCTTGTAAACAAGTTTGGATTTTATACTGAGATCCTTGGTGAGCCACAGAAGAATTTTTAAGTAGGAAGGTGGTATGGTCAATTAGCTAGCACTTTAGAATTTAGAACATGCCAGAGTTTGTTGGCTTTGAAGAGGGCTGGAAAGAAGCAACTCAAGAGGTAAAGGAAAAGCTGAGAAGCTATTTCTGAGGTTAAATGAGGCTAGCCTTGAAGTTGAAGTCAACCAGAAAGGAAAAAAAAGTAAATGAATAGGAAAGATTCTGAATAATACAATTAGTAGTATCTGACCCCAAGTCTGGCCTGGAGGACTTGAGAATAAATAGTGGTAGCAAACTCAGATAAAAGATATGGGAAGTTTTCCATATGTTGAGCTTCAGTAAGATATCTCTGTGTTTCATTAAGAATTGGTTGCCAGTTTTTAATGAGATAACAATGGGGCATATGGTTGTTTCCAACCAAAGAATAATTCTATTCCAAAACTCTATCATCATATACTACTGTACCCATAACTCTTCCAACTTATTTATGTTCTTAATTTACTATACCTATCCTTAGATTTGTTCAGGTAATTATCATAATTTCAAAATTGTATCATAAAGCTTTTCATAATGTTTAAGAGTGACAGAAGGATAAGATAAATTAATGTAGAATGAAAACAAAAATATTTTTCCTTAAGAATTTCAATATTCCATATCAAATACTTTTCACAAAATAATATTCCAGAATACATGAATAAATTATGCAGTGACTTCTTAGGCTGAGCAACAAAATCATGCCTCTATTTTTATTTCACAAAGAACACTTTTGGTTTCCATACCTGAGTAATTGAAATGGGGATCATTACAATACTGTTCATTATTAATTTAATAAATGGTTAGCCTACTTGGCACTCCAAATATTTCAGACTGAAAATAGCCTCTAGCCAGATGAGAATATATGTAACTTGTAGAAAAATGATTATGCAGGGATATTTTCTCATGGTATTAATGTATCAAATTTCTAACCTGCATAATGTACAAATAGATTTTTTTCTGATATTATTACTGGCCTCAAGTTTTATAACCATCCTGGATTTCCAACAGCCTTTAATACTCAGTGTCTCTTTTGCCTTCATTGAGTCAGGTTCCAGAAAGAACACTTGGCTTATCAAAGATTAAGTCTACAAACTGTCCTCAAGCTTAGGTACCATAGATTTTCTAGAAGGCAGTGGTGAGGAGAGAACTGGAAATGTGAACCTATAAAAATGAATAATGCACTTTTTACCAAGAAATTATAAATGAAAACATCCATTTCAATGTGGTGAGGAAAAGATAGATTATTTTTTAAATGGTAAACACTGGCTAGATGATCAGGAAAAAAAAATTCTACCTCACATCTTTCTCCAAAATAATGTCCAGGTAGATCAAAACTATCACTGAATTTAAAGAACAAATGGATGGACATTTTTATACACTGGAAAGAAGAAATTCTGTTACCATGATCTATGACTCTAAATAGTTCCAAAAGGAAAATGTTGTTGAACTTAACTACTCAAAGTTTTAAAAACTAAATAGAAAAAAAAAAAGAAAAAAAAACTAAATAGAAACTTGAAAAGAATCAGCATAAGCAGAGACAAAAGACAAATCTGTGTATTTGCCTCAATATATCTGATAAAGGATTTTTCCTAGCATAAACTGATTTCAATAATAGGTGGACTAAACAGTACAAAAAAACAAAAAAATAAAAAACCTGTCAAGACACCAACAGTCCAAAGAATGAGAAATGCAAATGGCTCATAAATACATGAGATTATAGAAATGTAGCTTCAAACAAGAAGATGCTACTTTTTACCTATCATATTGGTGAATATTTTTACAAAACATTGAAAATATCCTGAAGTTAGCTGCAGACCGGGTCATGAGGCTGTGCAGGTTCCTGGACCCATGCTCCTGCAAGCTGGTCAAAAACTGGGTTCCCCTGTCAGTGGCTCCCTGGCCACTGTGGGACTGGTGTGGGCCACTGACTGGTAGGTGATTCTGGACCCAATGCCCCACATCAATGGCAAGTTTAAGAAGAATGATTAGTTAAACTGACCCTCCTTGGACCCCTCTGGTACCTGGTGGTACTACCTCCTTCCTTCTTAGCTCCTGCTGGTGCCTGGAACTGTCCACTCTCTCTGGATGCCTCTCAAGGAAATCTACAGCGCGACATAGGACTTGTTATGTTTCTGGAAATAGCTTTCATGTTTGAATGCACACAGAATTTGTTTTTAAAGATTTAACTTATTTATTCATGAGAGACACAGAGAGAGAGAGAGAGAGAGGCAGAGACACAGGCAGAGGGAGAAGCAGGCTCCATGCAGGGAGCCTGATGTGGGACTTGATCCCGGGTCTCCAGGATCATGCCCTGAGCTGAAGGCAGCACTAAACCGCTGAGCCACCTGGGCTGCCCTGCACACAGAATTAAACCTCACTCTGAAACCTGCCCCACCTGGACATGGTCATACTATGGACTTGGTTACCTTGACTGCCACCCTAGTGGCTTGAGTGACCCAGGCATCCTTTCAGCTCCAAAATTTTACAAATCTAGGAGTTTCTTAATGGCTGGCAGAAATTATTTAAGATATTTAATGGATAATACCTATACAGTGTATTTATCTGTTTCTACCTTAAGAAGTTTCTGCACAACTTAGTGGCAAAACAATAGATATCTATTATCTCACACTTTCCGTGGGTAAGAACTTCGGAGTAACTTAGTTGGTAGATCTGGCTCCAGATTGCTCATGAGGACTCAATCATGCTGTCAGTGCAGGCTGTCTCATCTGAAAGCTAGACCAGGGTGGGAGGAGCTGGTTCATTCTGTCACCTTGCTTACAGGGGTGAAGTGGGCAGCTGCTGGCAGGAAGCCTCTTTTCCTCACTGGGTGGGTGTCTGTGAGGCTGCTGGAGCCGCTTTGTGTTTCTGGAGGTGGAGACCACATGTCTTTTATGACCTTCCTCCAGAAGTCTTGCACCATGGCTTCCTCCACAGTCTGTCCAATAGAACCATATACCCATATCCAGCCCACACTCAAGAGGAAGAGAATTAGACTGTTTTGAAAGGAGAAGTATCAGAACTTGTGAAACCATCACATGAAGTATACAAAAAAGAGCAGGTACACAGGGATCTATGGCACACAGTTCCCTTCTTGCTGCCCCTGCGCAGTTCTTGAAAATTCTATAAACAGACTGCATATATAAGCATAGTTGTGAAAACAGCAGCCTTGTTAGTCTGCCATAACAAACCACTGGCTGGGTGGCTTAAGCAACAAAAATAAATTTCCTCAGTTCTGGAGGCTGAAAGTTGAGATCAAGGTTCTGGCAAGGTTGGTTTCTGGTGAGCTCCTGCTTCTGCCTTCCTTGTAGACTGCCAGCTTAACTTCTTGCTGTGTCTTCACATGGCCCTTCGGCATTGTACCTGCAGAGGGAGGGAGAGAAAGAGCTCCCTGGAGCTCTAAGAAGGACACTAATATATCTGGACAGGGCCCCACCCTTCTGAATTCACAATAACCTTCATTACATCCTTAGAGGTCTCTATCTCCAGCAGCCACCCTACACAGAGCTTCAGCATAGTACTGGGGTGCGGGTGAGGGGGACACAGACTTTAGAACAGCCACACATTTTTAACACAAGTAGTGGCATTTGTGACACCTCTTTCTGCTCTTTCTGCACAATGCTGTTTTGGCCAACATGCACATGAGAAAATGCTCTGCATCACTTGCCATCAGGGAAATACAAATCAAAACCACAATGAGATACCACCTCACACCAGTGAGAATGGGGAAAATTAACAAGGCAGGAAACCACAAATGTTGGAGAGGATGTGGAGAAAAGGGAACCCTCTTACACTGTTGGTGGGAATGTGAACTGGTGCAGCCACTCTGGAAAACTGTGTGGAGGTTCCTCAAAGAGTTAAAAATAGGCCTGCCCTAGGACCCAGCAATTGCACTGTTGGGGATTTACCCCAAAGATACAGATGCAATGAAATGCCGGGACACCTGCACCCCGATGTTTCTAGCAGCAATGGCCACAATAGCCAAACTGTGGAAGGAGCCTTGGTGTCCATCAAAAGATGAATGGATAAAAAAGATGTGGTCTATGTATACAATGGAATATTCCTCAGCCATTAGAAACGACAAATACCCACCATTTGCTTCAACGTGGATGGACCTGGAGGGTATTATGCTGAGTGAAGTAAGTCAATCGGAGAAGGACAAACAGTGTATGTTCTCATTCATTTGGGGAATATAAATAATAGTGAAAGGGAATATAAGGGAAGGGAGAAGAAATGTGTGGGAAATAGCAGAAAGGGAGACAGAACATAAAGACTTCTAACTCTGGGAAACAAACTAGGGGTGGTGGAAGGGGAGGAGGGCGGGGGGTGGGGGTGAATGGGTGACGGGCACTGGGGGAGGGGCACTTGACGGGATGAGCACTGGGTGTTATTCTGTATGTTGGTAAATTGAACACCAATAAAAAATAAATTTATTAAAAAAAAACAATGCTGTTTTGTGTTTGTTTTTTACTTAAAGCATATTTCCTGGGAGCCATGCCACTTCAGAAAGTCCTCAGCTTTGAAACGTTTGCTCAGTACCAACACTTAACTAGTCTGTTAATAAATCCCATCATTTGCCATTATAATATCATCTGTGGAGTGATGTTATTTCTGACATATATTATAAATAGATCCATCATTTAAATACCTATAAGTGATAAGCCATGAGATAAATGAGTTATGCTTTTAAGTTGCTGTTCTTGCTGTTGTTTTTAATGATTTCCAATTCATGCAAGAGTGGAGGTCCCACAGCCCCCTGGGGCTATACTGAGCCATGTCATAGGCTGAAGCAGAAGGAAACCTAACCTGTGCCCCTATTGCCATGATTTTATGTATTTTTTGTAATGTTTAATGTTTTTAATGAAAATATAGCTGAAGGGAAGCTGGCTGGCTCAGCCCATAGAGCATACAGCTCTTGATCTTGGGGTCGTGAGTTCAAGCCACATGTTGGGTGTAGGGACCCAATTAAATTAATTTTTTAATTAATTTAATTTAATTTAATTTATTATTTAATTTAATAAATAATAATTTAATTTAATAATTAAATTATTATTTAATTAATTTAATTTAATTTAATTTAATTTAATAAATTAATTTTAAAAAAAGAAATGAAAATATAGCTGTTTGCTTCTATGAAAACCAGAAAAATAAAATTCTAATTCAAGCTCTGGTATAAACACAATATTTTAAGCTTAAATGATTGTGAGTTTAAAAAGAAAAGAAAATATCCTGAATTGGTAAGATCGTGATGAGACAAGATTCTCACAAGCTATTGAGGCGGAGGGTCTGAATTAGTGCAACCATGTTCTCAGGGCAAGTGGGCAGTATTCACTAAGAGCTTTAATGTGCATATCTATAAACCAACAATTTTCCCTCTAGATGTTTATCCTAAAAAAAACATTTACACAAGGGATCCCTGGGTGGTGCAGCAGTTTGGCGCCTGCCTTTGGCCCAGGGCACGATCCTGGAGATCCGGGATCGAATCCCACGTCAGGCTCCCGGTGCATGGAGCCTGCTTCTCCCTCTGCCTGTGTCTCTGCCTCTCTCTCTCTCTCTCTCTCTCTGTGTGTGTGTGTGTGACTATCATAAATAAATAAAAATTAAAAAAAAAACATTTACACAAATGTGCAGTAATATATATTTATTCCAGAAAATGCATTGCAGCATTATATGTAAGAGCAAATATGAAAACTAATTTATTAGTCAATTAATAATTAATCACATAATTAGGGAATTGATTGAATAAAATATTGTACACATAGCTATTACAAAGAAGTCATTCTGTATATATTGACATAGAAAAGTATAATAATTATACAGGAATATTAAGTGAATAACCAAATTATAGAACAATATATTTACTAAATGTGTTTAGAACAATCTCATTTATGCTAACATGTTTCTACATCTATGTGTATGTAAATGTATAAATTACACATATGGATCTTTGTTGCATAATAGTGAACTATTGTAGAATCATGTTCAGTATTACAATAGATAATAAAGCTTTTCTTCTCTTCACCTCCTATTTTTCTTTCCCCTTCTCACTTGGTAAAGAAACGGCCTTTGGTAGGGCAAGAAAAAAGAATTTTTTAGGACGTTGACACTTCAAATTTATGCTACAAAAGATGGTTAACATCAAGAAGAGAAAGATGTGTGTAATAGCCATTTCTTAATGAAGAATTAAAAACAACTATACCTCATTCCCAAGGACCTTCCAAGGGAAAGCCAGAAACCAGTATCAGAGCCTTGGGACTATCTCAGGAGGGGAGAGATCTCCTCAGGCTGGGAAAGACAGTGGGGCACCTAGAGGAAGGAAAGGAGTGGGAAGGACCTTCCAAATGTCCATTGCAGGCAACAGCTTGGGAAAAAATGAAGAGCTACTTTGTACCTCTTTGTTCTGTAATCTGTGTGTATTAATGGGTGGTAAAAGTGTTGTCTTTATCCTTCTGGTAAAGAGATATAACTGAGTAATTTTTTTTTTTCCAGATGTTGCAGGATACACTAAAATGATCTGTATCAAAAGATTCTGAGATTATGCATCCTGGGGAACACGATACAATGAGTAGGGTTTTGTTTTGTTTTGTTTTTTTCTACATTCACTTCTACATTTTTCAAATTTTTAAGAATTAAGGCATAAATAAATCATTGGGGAAGATTTTTGCCTGTCTTTTTTTTTTTTTTAAATTCTACTTTTCCTTAGAGAAAATCATCTCAGAAAGATAGATTTGGCTTTGACTCTTATTTTTGTCCATCTTTAATAAAAGGGTATATAGCAATCAACATAATAAAGTGCATGCTAGGTACACCTGGGGTGGCTCAGTCAGTTAAGCATCTGACTCTTGGTTTTCGCTCAGGTCATGATCTCAGGTTTATGAGATCAAGCCCTGTGTCAGGCTCTGCACTCAGCAGCATGGAGTCTGCTTGAGTTTCTCTCACCCTCTCTCTTGACCCATCTTTCACCCACCTGCCCCCCATGCTCACTTACTCTCTCAAATAAATAAATCTTAAAAAAAATTTTATATATATTCTATATGTTGGCAAATTGAACACCAATAAAAAATAAATTTAAAAAAATTATATAAACTCCATACTATGTAGATAGCAATCTGTTCAGTAGCTTGAAGGAAAAAAGATGGATTTGGGGAGATGGGACTATGCACATGGAAAATAAATGATATATTCTCAAATCATTGTTGTACACTTGAAACTAACATTGTGTATCAACTATATGCAAAGAAAGTAAGATAGTGAGTGATGATGAGGCAGAAATTATATGCCTGCAAATAATAAGCTGCGTGGAATCAGACATGAACTGAGGGAATTGGTATAGTCAGAGGATTCAGAAGATCCAGGGTAAGAGGGTCAGGTCACTCACTAGGCCAACAACCCATTGGTGACCTTTTAGTGTGTGGTATCAGCCATATATTTGAAAACTGTGAGAGACTCAAAGATTCATGAGAAAATATGAGTAGAAAGAAGAGAATATAACAAGGACACATGTGAAGAACTTAGAGAAAGTTCTTCTCTTCAGTCATAGAACTATAACACTAGCAGAAATCTGATCAATCAGTCCCTTCACTTTACATGTATATGTAAATGAGGATGGAAGAGATTCAAATAGTCAGCCAAAGGTCATCAACTGCTTTGTTCTAGGGTTAAGGCTAGAATCCAGATCTCCAGACTTGGTACCATTCATGGAGATGACATCAAGTTATAGTCTTGGTCGTCTTTGTCTCTCAATAAAAATAATGTTTAAGTATATGTCCTTTTTCTAGAACTTATAATAGTGTTTGAGGACATATCCCTAAAAAATCCATAAAATCATACATGATCATTCTAGGCTTTCTTAGAACCAAATTTACTGAGAATGGAACTACATTTCAGAAACTGCCAGCCACCAAGAAAGTTACTCAGGCACCTGTCAGACTATTTATCCCAATAATATTTGAATGTTCTGGAGGGTCTCTGTTACGGCCAGTGCCTAATCCTGCTTTTCCTGAGATTTTTAGTCACAAATATGCAAAGATTCTCAAGGTGAGAGTAAGCATTCGAGATAAGCCATTTTTAGCTGTTCAGGCAATTTTTCAAGCAGATTAAAATTGAATCCCTGTCACTGGTTTTAATGACATAGATTTAGCATCTTTCAGAAACTCTTTTACTGAAGCATTTGAAAATTGGTGACATTATCAAATCATATTTCCATCTCATACTCAAAACCTTTTGAGAGTTTAGAGAAACGCTTCATTTTCATAGACTTAAATGGCTTAACATATAATACATATGGAAAAGATTGCTTTCAATTATCTTTCTCAGGGTTCAGAAATAATTGTGAAAAAAATGACCTGCTTGTCAAATATTAAAAGGTGATGTTCTTCATAATTATCATGCTCTGAAGCATACTGTTAAAATTACTATTTAATAGTTATATCAGTCAGGGTCTAATCCAGAGATAGAAACCACGGAGTGATTTGAATAGACAAAGTTTAATACAAAGTCTTAACTATAAAGAATTATTAACTATAACAGGAGATTGAAGAAACAGATGGGTGGCTAATAAGGAGTAAAGAGAAAGAAGAGTTTACTAGAGCAACTACTGCCCCTGAGGGTGACATACAGAATCCAAAGGAAAGACAAATTTGGAAGAGGTCCCCACTAGGGATCCAAACTTCATTGGTGAGAACATAGTGAAGGTTCACTGGAGGGCAGGGAGGTCCCCTGTGGCTATTTTCATAGAGTATGTGGGGAAAGCCATTCACAGGGAATTTCCAGGCTGGTAGCGCTGTGCTGGTAGCCTCCCAGGGAGATGCTACGGGAAGATGTCCACAGGAAATCCCACGTGCTGCTGGGCATTGGCTGCTGCCAGAGTCTCGAACTGTAGAAATGTACCTACTATAGGAACGTGCTTAGAGGAACACCCTGCTGCCATGAAGAGAAAAATCCTTTTCTTCCCCACTGTCCCTTTGGGACTCTCTCCTGACAAAGCTTGACATCCTGTCAACTGGCAAGGGAGAAATATTGTTACAGAGCAGAAAATGAAGGGTAAAATTTAGAGCTGAGAGGCAATAAATTGATTACTCGCACAATTGTTCAGCAAGGTTCTAAGAAACGGCTCTATTTGTCGTATCTGTATTTTTCAATTTTATCTGTTAAAAATCATAATCTCCATATGGGCCAAAAAATATGTCTTATCTGAATAACCTCATACCCTCAACTGGCCAGGTCACTACTGTGTCCTGTACAAAAAATATTTTAGAATGTCAAAAAGAGGAAAGACCAGATGAGTGTGTTTAACTGATACTTCCTTGTTGTGTGTTGACTTGAGAGTAGATCTCTCTCTTTTCTCTCATGTGTCCAAGTGGAGGAACTTTCCTGGCCTCTCTTTACCACTTCATCTGTCCTAAATAAGGAAAGTGATGTACCTGATTAGTCAACTTGGAAGACCAAATGGGAAGATCTGGCCCAGCTGCTTTCATCTACTCTTTAGAAGCCAGGCTTCCTTTGGGACACATGTGTTTTTTTATCATCATAGAACACATTCAGAAGGATGGCTCTGCCCTTCTGAGAGAGGTATACCAATGTCCGCATGTGCCAGCAACTCAGAGGCATACATGCGTCTGTCTAGAGGCAAAGGGTATTACCTGTCACATAACTAAGTTGCATTCTCCAATTCAGCTTTTATCAGGAATCAACAATTTCAACCTCTTCCTTATTCCTGTCTGTCCACTTCTCAGTTCTGAATTCAGGTGATAAAAGACAGAAGTGGTATTTATTAATCCTTCTAAAACTCCAAAATTGATCAAATAACTTCTTAAAGAAAAGAATGGGCCTCTGAATTTCCAGTCTAAGCCTGTGGAAGGCTCTACATCACTTGCCCAAATTTCACCCCTCCTCTACAGGATAATAAACTGTGCATGTTTTGCCCTACAGGACCGTGAAGCCCCCTTTCCATTTTCTTTTCCCTCCACAGATTGCCTTGTTCCACCCTAGTGCTTGACACAGAGATATATACACATACACACATACACATACACACCTTTTTAAAAAGCCTGACTCTCAGGAAGATCTGCTAGCAGCGATTGTCACCTCAGTGGTTCTCTCTACCAAGACTGATGGGATTTTGAATCTGAGATTTAATATTAGAACATAAAGCTATTAGTAAATGGTCCAGTATTAGGCAGCTGACAGAGTCATGCGGATTCTTTCTGGTGCACCGGAAATTATAACCACAGACAGCTCCTATACTTCCTATCTAACGTAGCAGAATTGGCCTGGGTAATCATACTTTCAGAGGCTCTGAGATTGAATGCCTCTATCACCATATGTTCAAATGTCAAAGCACTCTTCACTTTTTCACTTAAATTTGACTCTCCCCCCGCCCCCAGAATATGAATATGGCTTCAAAAATGAACCAGATACAATTTTTGTCCTTGAGAGTTTATAGTTTAAAAGTCAAAATAAGATCAGTCCATTTAAATTATTTATTTGAGGGGAGAGCATATTCGAGTCTAAGTGGGCAAAGGAGCAAAGGTGGAAAGAGAGGGAGAATCTGAAGCAGACACCCTGCTGAGTGCAGAGCCCACGTGAGGTGGTCTCAATCTCAGTACCTGGAGGCCAAAATCTGAGCAGAAACCAAGAGTCGGTTGCTCAACCAACTGAGGCGCTCAGGCACCCCATCAATGCAAGATTCTATTAGGCAGAGTATAGCAAGGGTCATGGCAGAGTTCTATAACAAAATAATATGGGCATTCACAGAATATTTGACTGGAGCCATCAGGAAAAGCTTCACAGCCAAGTTAGCATTTGAGAAGGCTTTTTTTTTTTTTCCTTTTTTGAGTATAGTTGAATCATCATGTTACAGTAGTTTCAAGTATACAACTGTGTAATTTTACAAGCTTAGACATTATGCTCTATTTACAAGTGTAGCTGCCATCTGTCCTATTGCTATTACAATATCAGTGACTATGTTCCTTATGCTGTGACTTCTTTTATTACTGGAGGCCTTTATGTCCCTGTCTCCTTCACCCATTCTTCCCACTGCCCACTCCCCTAACCATCAGTTCTCTGTATTTTTGGTCTGACTCTGCTTTTCGCTTATTTCAATTTTTTTTAGATTCCACATATAGGTAGAAGAATATAGTATTTGGCTTTATCTGGCTTATTTCACTTAGCATAATACCCTCTAGGTCCATGCACTGTCTCAAAAGGCACGATCTCATCCTTTTTCACGGTGGCTTAATAATCCATTG
Organism: Canis lupus baileyi; assembly: GCF_048164855.1. Lineage (NCBI taxonomy): Eukaryota > Metazoa > Chordata > Mammalia > Carnivora > Canidae > Canis > Canis lupus. The sequence goes on from NC_132855.1 coordinate 38,773,925, forward strand.
TTTATACACATTTACTTCTTCCTTACCCATTCTTCTATTGGTAGACACTTAGATTGCTTTCATATCTTAACTATTACAAATAATGCTGCAATGAACTTAATGGTGCATATATCATTTCAAATTAATGTTTTTATATTCCAGTAGTGGAATTATTGGATCATAGGGTACTTCCATTTTTAACTTTTTGAGGAAACTCAATACTGTTTTCCACAGCAGCTGTACCAATTCGCTATTCTCACTCACCACTACTGCGTGAGGGTTGCTTCTCCATATCCTTGCCAACACTCATAATTGGTTATTTTGATTTCAGCCATTCTAACTGGTCTAAAGTATCCTATTATGGCTTTGATTTGCATGTCCCTGATGATGAGTAATGTTGAACATCCTTTCATTTCAGGACATTTCAGTAACTGACAAGTCTTACTTACAACTTACAAGTCTTACTTGTCTCTAAGTTACAAAATACTCTGAATTGTTGATACCCCACCAACTTGTCATCAACTTGCAATAGCTTTTTATGAATCTTGTGATATTAATGTGAGTGTTAAGTATTTCATTTCATGTCAGCAGGAAATTTAAATTTTTTTCAGTGTGTTTATATAATTTATTCTTCTATCATTTTTTGATAAAGGTATGTAATGTCTCTAACCATAAATTTTTCCCTACCTTTTTGTGTGAAATTTAAGGCTCATATTTGGTTTCCTATTAGATCTTCTCAAAATTTCCCTCAAAGATAAAAATCTTAGCATGTATTTCCCTTGCTCTGCTTCTGTTGCAATCATAATGGAGGAATAGGGGACAGTTTTTGAAAAAAGGCTTCTAGGAAAACTATCTAATAGATAGTTCTCTTACACTGCTATTATAATGGCTAAGATTAAGCAAAACTAAGACTACCGGTTAAATAATATTGTAATAATCCAAACAATGTAGTAAGACCTTGAAGAAGAAAAGTGGCAATGGAAACATACAGAATATTGAGATCTATAGATGAAATTAATTTGACATCAATTTCTACATTCTGCATATAAGCATGATATATTCACACCTATACTAGAATTCCTTTCCTTATATAAAAACAATGTGTTAAATATAAATGAACTAGAGAAAAAAAAATCTGATGAGAAGTGAGTTAAAATATGAGAAGAAGGATTTGACCAAGGCATCTCCAGCTAGTGGGATAAGACTATTACCACCAGAGTTCTGGGCAACCATAAGTCATTGAAACAGAATTACAATACAGTGATATGTAACTCTGAAAAAAGAACTGAACTACACAGAGCCTTATGGAAAGTGTAACAATTCAGCTCATAGTTGAACCCTGAGGAAATACTTTTATGATTAACTCTGCTTGGTGATGGGTCTAATTTTAATATTGTCTCAGTAATTTCTGCATGACTTAATTGTTAGTGATGAATAGCAGCAGTTGGAATTCAAGCAAATCAAAATCACAAAAGCAAACGAGGTAAACAAAATATGTAAAATAGTCTCTGTAGAACAAGTGAGCACACATGATCCAGGGATGATCAGTGAGATAAACACAGTCCACCCCAGAAAAAATTTTTTCCTGCATTGGAGTCACTGTTTTGACCAACCTAGAGAAAATTTCAAAAAATATCCAGAATGAATAAGTATTAGCTAACAATTTTTAACTTACTCTCCCATCACTATTAATCACTAGGAAACTTTCTTTGCTATATATTCTGTATATAGAATATACATGGTACTTAGAATGTAGTTGGAGTTTTTAAAAGGAATTTAAAAGATTTTAAGCTTAAGCTCCCACAAGTTCCATAACTTCAGGTCTTTAAAGTCATATTTAGTGAGATTTATTCAACAAACATTTGTTGGGCACCTACTTTGTGCCAAGAATTATGTTAATAATAAAAATTTAAAAAAAAAACTGAATTCCTGCCCTCAAGGTCTTTCTGAGCTGAGTAGAAGACAGAAATGAATATGTAAATTTTGCAAGGGAACACACTGGGAATTCAAAGGATAAAGTGGCAAACTTTAACATCTAGTCCTGACTCAGGTACTATGGACAGATAGAGGAACTTAGCCAATGAAGCCCTTCTCCATAAAATGGTTTTGCCCTATAGAAAAGGTCAATACTTTGCCCAAAGTCATAAAGCCACTAAGAACAAGAACTGGATCTCTATATATCAGTCTTTTGAAGCTCCCATAACAAAAATACCATGGACTGGGTGGCTTACACAACAAGTATATCTCTCACAATTCTTCAGGCTGAGAAGTTCAAGGTCAAGGCACTAGCTGATTCCATGTCTAGAGAGAGTTTGCTTCCTGGTTCATAGAGAGTTGCCATCTTGTTGTATCCCCTACAGCATAAAGATTAAGAGAGCTTTCTGGGGTCTCTTTTATAAAAACACTAATCCCATTCATGAGGGCCCCACCCCCATGATCTAATCACCTCCTAAAGGCCCTACCCCATAATACCAACACACTAGGAATTAGAATCACAAAATATGAACTTGCATTGGACACAGTCAGTTCATAACATCTTATAAGTAAAGAAAAAGCAGTATATTTTACCCCAGCTCAAATCTGAGAGCTCAAGCCTAGACCTCTCTTGGAATGTTCACCTTAAAACAAAGCTACTAAAAGCTTTGTTTATAACAACCAAGGTATGGAAGCAACCCATGTCCATCGATGGATAAAGAAATTATATATTCACAATGGCATATTATTCAGCCATAAAAAAGAATGAGATCTTGCCATTTACCACAACATGGATGGACCTACAGAGAACTATGCTAAGTGAAGTAAGTCAAACAAAATGCTGGAAGGTAGAGAAACTATCCTCCAAACCAAGAAGGCACTTTGAGACCGAAAGATAAAGCACGCAACTCCATCCAGTTTACACAGTTATATTCAGGGTCACTTACTACAGGGAGAATTGGGCAGATGATGATCCAGGGCTTCAAAGCTACTTTCTGCAAAGTCCAGATCTTAGTTCACAGATTTTATAGAATGAAGGAATATGCAGGAGGGCACCCTGGTGAGGTCAAGGGTCTGAGTATGCTTAACTGACAACTAACACTAGGCAGGTCTTGCAGCGCCACCTGTGCATGGCAGGTGGGGGAAATGTGTTATCTCTACTAGTTTTCTAAATGAATTTAGGGAAGACTCCCTGCATTCCAGTCATGGAATGTATGTGTGCGTGTGTCTGTCTGTCTGTATATATGTGTGTATAGGGAATTGTCAATCAACAGCTTTTTAAATTGAAGTGTAGTTGACACAATGTTACATTAGTTACAGGTGTACAGCATAGTGGTTGAACAAGTCTATACATTATGCTAATGTCTCCAAGGGGCCACATAGAGCGGAGGGAAGTCATCTCACAATTTTGGACAAAGTGGCAGGCCAAAAATGGAGTCAGTGTTGTCAGCAGTCTTACACAAAAACAAATATCATATGATTTCATTTATATGTGGAACTTTAAAAAAAAAATCAACAAGTAAAAAACAGGAACAAATTGGTGGTTACCAGATGGGAGGGGGTATGGAAATAAACAAAATGGTTGAAGGGAAGTGGGAGATACACACTACTGGTTAAGGAATAAATGAGTCACAGGGATAAAAGGTACAGAACAGGGAATACAGTCAGTGGTATAATAGTGCTGTATGGTGACAGAGGGTAGCTACACTTGTGTTGAACATAGCATAATGTATAGACTTGTTCAACCACTACATTGTACATTTATAACTAATGAAACACTGCATCAATTATAGTTCAATTAAAAAAAGCTATTGATTGACAACTCCCTACACACACACGCGGGCGCGCGCATGCATGCACCTTAAGTCAAACCTAGCTACCCAGTTTTCCTTCCTTTAATATTGATAACCCCAAATCACCATTTAGGAAAAACAGCTGCAATAAATTAAAAACCCAAACTATTTACTCTGTACGTAATAGATAATTATGGAAACAAAAGAGAACTTAAGGAGGAAAAAACTCGGGGATCCCTGGGTCCCACAGTGGTTTAGCGCCTGCCTTTGGCCCAGGGTGCGATCCTGGAGACCCGGGATCGAATCCCACGTCGGGCTCCCGGTGCATGGAGCCTGCTTCTCCCTCTGCCTGTGTCTCTGCCTCTCTCTCTCTCTCTCTCTCTCTCTCTGTGTGTGACTATCATAAGTAAATTTTTAAAAAAGGAGGAAAAAACTCTTAAAAAGTCAGAGAAACTTGAGAGAATATTTTATCCACAAAATAAGAACAAAGAGGTACCTGGGTGGCTCAGTTAGTTAAGCATCCGCCTTCAGCTCAGGTAATGCTCTCAGGGTCCTGGAATTGAGCCCCGCATTGGCCTCCCCGCTCAGCAGGGAGTCTGTTTCTCCCTCTGTCCCCCCCCCCACCCCCTCATTATTCTCTTTCTCTCTCTCTCTGAAGTAAATCTTAAAAAAAGAAAAGAAAATTAGGCAATTCTGCATCTTGCAGAAAACAAAAAAACAAAAAGATACTAAGAAAAAGTACCAATTACAGATGAAGGAAGACCTACTAAAGGTTAAAATAATTGCCTTTGTTAAAAAAATCAATAAGAAAGATTATAAATAAAGCTGAGGATCTCTCCCAAACACAGAGAAAGAAGATAAAGATATAGAAAATATGAGGTAAAAGAAAAGACATATAAAAGACAAAATCAGATGGTTTACCATTTGACTAATAATGGCCTTAGGAAAAGTGAATGGAGAAAATAGAATGGAAGAATGTAAGGTAAATATATTAATGTAATATATGTAAATATAAAAATCATAGGAGACAATTTTCTGGCCACAGAGGAGACATACAGAGTGCCAAGTTCCATAAATAATTTTTGTAAAGCCTATCTTACCTGCATCTTCATGAATGTCAGACTGCCAAAGATAGAAGATGATAGAAGCTTTTAGAAAGAAGAAATCAACCAAAGAAGGTAAATCGTATTGTCATTGTTGTCTTAAAAACAAGGCTTTGTCCTTGTTTTTATGCCAAGAGCTTGACCATCCTTTTTGATGAGCAGAAGAGACAATGTCATTGTAAACAAAGAAATGATGTTGTTTATTTTATAAGGATAAAAGCAGAAGAGTCTGTTTCTTGATGTGCTCTCTCTGATTTCTTTGGCCCCCTTAAACTGGCCACTAGCAAACCAAGTGTTAGGAGGTTTTCAGAGATGTGGGAGTTGAACATATTTATAAGAACAGCCCCCTGTTTTTATACCCAGATGGTCTTTATAACTTTTGCTATTAATAAGTCCAATCAGACATCATGTCATAGGAAACAATTATAACTTTAGACACATCTAACCACAGACATCCTCAAGGCATATCAGTCAGCCCTCTGGATGGAAGCTTCTCAGGAATTATAGTCCACATGGCTAAATCCTCAAGACAACCCTCTGAAGTAACGGAGCAATGCATTCTGAGGGGGACAAAATGACTTTATAGCAATCAAGTGTGAGAGTGAATAAAGGCATTTTCGGGCAAGCAATGACTTAGAAAACTTAGCTTTTCAGACTACTTCAAATTATTTGTAAATATGTTACTTAAATGTCAGATGTTTAAGCCACTGCTATCTGAATTCAAACGTAATACAATGGATCTGGGGTGGAGGGGGATGTGGAGAGTATCAATGATACCATGTGTATGTCTTATTTTGATTTTTGACAAATTAAATTAAGATAGAAATCACCAGATGCAACACTATCATTTTTAATAGAATGGTGATATCATAAAACCCTATATTCACAGAAGACTCACTTTGAACCTCTCACTATACTTTTCCAATGTTTGTTGCCTCACCAATTTTTCGATAAAAGACATATTACTTTTTTAGAGGACTTTTCTTTGGCTTGTGGACTCAAAGTAGATACTGGTTACCTAATTCCTTCCCAGGAACCAATTTTTCATATCAAGGCTAAAACAGCCAGCACTGCTGTTCTCCTCTAGATTATATCCTAAACCTGGTCAGTCTCAGCTCCAAGTGTGGTTTTGGATTATCTTCACCTGCTGATGTCTCCAAGTCTAAATCTCCATCCTGGAGTTCCTCATCTCTGATTAACATCTCTGTTGCTTGTCCCACTAAAGTTCAAATACTGAACTCATTATCAACCCTTGCAAAATTCTTACTATATTTCCAATTTCAGTAAAGGCATCATCATCTCCTCAGTCCTGTGGATTAGCCATCTCTAAAGGATATGATGGTTTGACCTATTCATCCCCCTTCCACGTACCTTCTAATGTGTTTTCTTTTTTAAGATTTTACTTCTTTGGCCAAGCATGAAAAAGCACAAGAAGGGGGAGCAGCAGAGGTAGAGGGAGAAGAAGACTCCCCACTGAGCAAGGAGCCCAATGCACAGCTCGATCCCAGGACCTCAGATCAGCATTATGATCTGAGCTGAAGGCAGATGTTTAACTGTCTGAGCCACCCAAATGCCCCTAGTGTTTTTTTTTTTTTAATTTTTTTTTAAATTTTAATTCAATTTTAAGGTTGGGAAATTCAAACTACATTTCTCATATTTGTTTGCAGGCATGGCTTAGAACACCAGTTTAAGTTGGAGGCACACACCCAAGTCTGAAAGGGCTGCCTTTTGGGCTACATTACTTTTCAAATCAAGGGTATAGAAATATGAGGTTTTGCAGCCATACTGCCTGCCATGTCCTTTCACCAACTTCTTGGATATTGACCAGGAATTGTGGTTGCAGTAGCCAGGCTCTGGATTCTTCTGCCCAACCACAGTTGAGGTAGAAGTGTTAGTCTATATCGTGGGGCACCTTTGAACTCAATTCCAGTGATGACCTTGGCAGTAGTAAATGTCCTAATGGGCCAGACATGGAATCTAGGAATTCTTTCTGAAGACCTAGGCTAGATTCCAGTCTTCTGATGACCTTGGCAGTAGTAAGTGCCCTACTAGGCCAGACATGGAATCTGGAAATTATTTCTGGAGACGGAGGTTACATTCCACTCTTCTGGCACACCTATGATTTTCTAAGCCTTAATGACTGCAATTGAATCTCTTTCTGCTAAGTAAGGACAGTTACTGTTTTCTGCTGTAAATCCCAAAGTCTTATTCAGTTGTTCCTCTTTCTTCATACCCCAAATCAAAGCAGTAAAAAAATCTTACCAATCCTGCCAGAATTTCTTTTGTGTCTGGTTACTCTCTCCTTTCTGTAGTTTAAGCTTTTAGGATATAAAGAGCATAAATTGTTTGGGTCCTGGAATCAACTGATGGCCATGTTACCTTACATAAGTCACCTATTCTCTCAGAATCTTAAATCCCTTACCTATAAAATGAGATTGTTACTTAGTTTATAGGATTTTGTGAAAATTCAAGCTATGATATGATGTTCTATGGAAATAATCTAGCCTAGTATTTATGTGCTATTGAGTCTTAGTCACACTATCATTATTAAAATCCTACATAGTTACCTTATCCTTGGATCTCTATCAATCTATTAGTAGAGAAAGAAAAGCTTGGAATAACCAAGAAAATAAAAAATTGCTCTTGGCCTCAAGGAGCTTTCCATTTACAGAACAAATATAAAGCTCTCTGGAAAGCATGACTTAGATTTGAAAATGGAGAAAGCAAGACTAGATTGGCTTAAGAGTTCTAGATTAAGTCAGGTAAGCCTTTTAGGTAAAATCAACGGAAGGATTTTTAGTGCTTTGTTGAGTCCTTACTCAGATGACATATCTCCCTAACCAACCAATGATGGAATTATTTTTCGTCAGTGGCTGAGAGAACATGACTAATTTCAAAACTCAGGAAGTGTATATAAAATGAATATAAGCAGATTGTAAAAGGGAGAGGTAAGGTAACAGACCACTAGAGAATATAGGACCAAGGAACAACATGGTGATGAATTCCCTGAGTTTTCTTTTTGCCTCCTATATTCCAGACTTGGAGCTGAAGGAGCCAACAACCCAGCCATGCCAATGGGCACAGACCAATAAGCTCCAACAAAAGTCTGCTCTCTCTAGCCAGAGAACACCAAGACAGAAAACTTTTAGACAATAACCACACTATTTCCATCTATATCAGCAAAGGCTGAGGGCGGGTGGCTAAAAGAAATTCTCTAAAGAGAAAGCCAGAAGGAATCTTCTAACATTAAGAAGGAAGAAAAAACATGGTAACATGCATAAATACAATAGTTTTTTTTCCTTCTCTAGATTTTTCTAAATTATGTTTGATGGTAGAAGCAAAAAATATACTACTACCTGATGTGGTTCTAAATGGATGTCAAGGAAATATTTAAGACAATTACATTAAAATAAGGGAGAGGGCATAGAACTTAAAAGGAGGTAAGTTCTTATATTTTACCCCAATTGGTGAAATGATTATATTCGTAGATTGTGATAGTTATGTATATATAATGTCTAAAGCAACCACTAGAAAAGAGATGCACTCAAGAACAAAAGTTCGGTGAAAGATAAGGTTTTCAATACATAATGCTGGAGCAACTGGACCTCCATAGAGGGAGGAAAGATGTCTTCACCTAAGTCTCATACCTTATACAAAAATTAACTCAAAATAGATTATAGACTCAAATGTAAAATATAAAGCTATAAAACATTTAGGAAAAAGAACAGAAAATCTTTGGGACATAGGACTAGACAAAGTTCTTAGACCTGACACAAAAAGCACAGTCCATAAAAGGGAAAGTGGGCAAGTTAGACCTCATCTAAATATAAAACATTTCCTTTGTAAAGTACCTTGTGAAGACCATAAAAGAATAAGCTACAGAGTGAGAGAAAATGCTAACAAACCACTTATCTGTCAAGGACTATAGAAGAACTTTCAAACTCAACAGTAAAATAAAACAATCTAACTAGATAATAAGCAAAAGATCTAAATACATATTTTCCTGAAGAGGCTATATGGATGGCAAAAAAAAAAAAAAAAAAAAAAAAAAACACAGGGAAAGATATTCACCATTATTAGCCATTAAGGAAAGGCAAATTAAAGCCACGATGAGAGTATCACTATCTAACTCTCAGAATGGCTAAAATAAGAAATGCTGACAATCGCAAATAGTGCCGAGGAAGCAGAGAAACTGGAGTGCTTATATACTATTCTTGGGAATGTAAAAGGACATGACCAGTCTGGAAAACAGCTTAACAGTTTCCTAAAAATTGAAAATACTACAATCATATGACCCAGTATTGGCACATGACCATTGATCCCAGAGAAATGAAGACTTAGGTTCATGCAAAAATCTGTACACAAATGTTTATAGCATCATTATTTGTAATGGCCCCAAACTAGAAACTACCTAGATGTCCTTCTGTGGCTACATCCATCCCATGAATAATCAGCAATCACAAGAAACAAACTAGTCCCACAACAATCTGGATATGAATCTACAGAGTTATACTAAGTAGCAAAGCCAATTCTAAAAGGTCACATAGGATCCCATTTATACAGCGTTGTCAAAATGGCAACAAATTAGTGGCTTTCAGGGGTCAAGGAGTAGGTGATTTGAGAGAAAAGTGGATATGACTCAAAAAGGCAACATGCGAGATCCTGTGTGATGAGATTGTTATGTATCTTGAGTGTATCAGTGTCAGTTTCCTGATACTCTTCTGTAGTTTCCCAAAGCGTTACAGCTGAGGGAAGTAGGGTGAAGGGGACATGGGATCTCTGTGTATTATCTCTTACACCTACAAGTGAATCTATGATTATCTCCCACCCCCACTCCAAATGCTTAACTAAAAAAAAAAAAAAAAAAAAAAAAAAAAAAAAAAAAAAAACAACTTATGCCAAGAAAATTACTGGCCAGAAACGAAAAATTCCAGAGGAGCTGCCTTGCCTTCTTATAGTCAGACTATTTTCTTCATTATTTTGTTACAAAGTTTATGAAAAGATTCAAAAGTATTCCAAATTTCACTGAAGAGTTCTGAGCATTTTGAGAACAATTTGAGGAGGTAACACCACTGCCTTTTAAAGTAGAATCGCAGGGGGCTCTGGGTGGCGCAGTCGGTTAAGTGGTTAGGTGTCTGCCTTGGGCTCAGGTCTTGATCCCCTGGGTCCTGGGATGGAGCTCCCTTCTCAGCCGGGAGCCTGCTTCTGCCCCTCCCTGCTTGTGTTCTCTCTCTTTCTCTCTCTCTCTCTCTGTCAAATAAATAAAATCTTTAAAAATAAATAAAATTGCAGACTTCTAGAAGAAAGCTCTCAGCTGCAGTCCAAGCACTATAGCACTTGGGGTCTTCTTATTTTAAAGTATATTTTGATGACATAAATGGTGCCCCCACACACACTGTTTTGAGGAAGCAGCCCTCATTCATTTACCTTACTAATCCTTTTTTCCCTCGCTAATTACTAAAGAGACCCCAGTAAGGGGATGCCATCATGTTATAGCAACTACAAATCCTAGGTTAGATCCAGGAGCCTTTAAATAGTTTAATCCCCATACTCAGAGAGGTGGCATCTTCCTCATTTACTCTTTTCCATGACCTTCTCCCTTCTACTTACCTTTCTCTTCAACTCTCATTCACTATCCACGTTAACAGGGAGGTGCTCCCATTTGGGATTCTTATTGGCAGAAGTAAGGAGGTGGGTGCTGGTTATTCATGAGAAAATTAAGTGCAGCCTAGAAGCAGTGACTTCAATTCTCTCTTTGCTGGGCCCTCCTAGAGTTTGACAAGCTTTTCCCATGCCCCCTGCCAGGCCCCTTGCACTTGCAGCGAAGCTCCTATAGTCTCAGCCTCTGAATTTTAGCTCACTATATTCCTTTTGATACTTTATTCCCTTCTTTCCCCTTGCCCTTTATTTGAACATGATCTCATACCGCCCGGAAAGCTACTCAGAAGCTCTGGGACCCTGTGTGGAAACACAGGGTTAAAGCCCTTTGAAGCCTGGAAAAAGTTTTCCATAAATTCAGGCAGGAGTGAAGTTCATATGGGGTCCCTAGAGTAACATTTCAGATGATGAAATATTTCAACCACTATTTCATTGCAACATGCATGCTAATAGTTCCAGTAGGAAATATCTTTGCCTTGCTCCATGAAATAAACAGGTGAGCTACCAAATATAAATACAGAAGCAAGGGGCGTACTCTTGAAAATGAATATAGTTTTGAAATGCATAACAGTTCCTTTCACAGATTGATTTTCATTAGTGCATTTCATAGGAAAAATTTGAGTTTTTTATTGCCTAGCCACTGATGTACACTTCTTCTTCCAATACCAAACACACTATGTTTTTCCTTTCAAAAGAATTGTGGTTTTGTTCTAATAATATTATCTAATCCTTGTAATAATTTAACTGTAGGAAGACACGTAACAAAATTAACAGGGTTAAAGGGTTTTTGTATTTCTAATGAAAAATGAACTCAAACTATACATACAGTTCTAAAAATTTCCTTTTTACATTATACATAGTAAACAATTTTCCAAGTCAAGATTTACTTTTGACCACATAGGTTAGATCGCATATAGCATCTATCTCCAGAGTTCCTGACAAACGGTGAGACATATCCTTACATTGCCAGAAGCGGGCAGAGTAGGTCTCCAGATAGTACTGAGGACTGCTGTGTGTCTGCCAGAAACATACACCCTTTGATTCACATTTTCAGTTACATGTGGTTCTCTGCCTTTGGTAATGATGGTGAAATACAACTTCTGAAGTAGAGCTCTTAGTTCCCTGGGAGCAGAGCTGAGGACAGTGAGGAAGCACTGGGTCCTACAAAGGGGGATAAAACTTAGAACTTTTAAAGTATAACCATAAAAATAGTGGCCACAGTGCTCTGAGCATTTATTATATCAGAAGCACTATAGTCAGCAATTCACATAATATCCTCACGTCAACCCTAGGAGGGCTGTTGGTATTTCTTATCTCATTTATAGATGAGGGGGACCATCCTCCTCCCTTACTCACTTTGAGAAGTAAGTATCTTGCTCAAGGTTAGCTGGCTGGTAACTCGTAACACAAATGTTTTATACTGGTTAAAAAAATGTAATAGTATAGAGCACTCAGAGTTTGAAAGAATAAATGCTTATCCTATGCATTCCAACCTCAGTTTTATATACCAGTGATGACTTCTTTTAACTGTTTCTGATTTTATCGTTTTTTGTCATTTTACTTACTATTTTGTTTTTAAACCACTTTATTGAGGTACAGCTGCCATGTAAAAAGCTGTACGTATATATTGTATACAACGTGATGAATTTGAAGAGAAGTATATACCCACGAAACCGTCATCAAGGCCATAAAGCATATCCATCACCTCCCAATGCTTTCTCTCACCCTTTATTATTGTAATTTTTTGTGGTAATACTTAATATAAGATCTACTTTCATAGGAATTTTTTTTATTGAGGACAGTTGACACACAATGTTACATTAGTTTTAGGTTTACAACATAGTGATTCAACAACTCTGTATGTTCTGCTATGCTCACAAGTGTAGCTATCATCTATCATCATAAAAATATTGTTATATTACCATTTACTATATTCCCTAATCTGTTTCTTTTATCATCACGATGTATCTATTCCATAACTGGAAGCCTGTATGTCCCAGTCCCCTTCATCCACCTTGCCCATCCTCCCACTCCCTTTCTTTCTGCCAACCATCAATTCTCTGTATTTACAGGTCTGATTCTACTCTTTGTCTTTTTAAAAATTCATTTATTTTGTTTTTTAGATTCCACCTAAAAGTGAAATGATATGGTATTTGTCTTTCTCTATCTGATTTATTCAACTTAGCATAATATCCTGTAGGTCCATCCATATTGTCAGAAATGGCAAGATATCTCTTTTTTTAGGTACCTGAATAATATGTCTGTTGTACATATACCAATTGGCACTTAGATTAGTTTCATAATTTGGCTATTGTAAATAACGCTGCAACAAATATAGAGGTACATCTATCTTTTCAAATTAGTGCTTTGGTTTTCTTTGGGTAAATCCCCAGTAATGGAATTACTGGATTGTACAGTAAATCTGTTTTTAAGTTTTTGAAGAAACTCCACATTAAAAGTATCACATAGTGTAATCGAGTGTAATTTATTCCTGAAATGGAAAAAATTATTCAATATATGCAATCAATAAACATGATATGCAGGCAGCCCCCGTGGCCAGCGGTTTGGCACCTCCTGCAGCCCAGGGCATGATTCTGGAGTCCCGGGATCCAGTCCCACGTCAGGCTCTCTGCATGGAGCCTGCTTCTCCCTCTGCCTGTGTCTCTGCCTCTCTCTCTCTCTCTCTGCATCTCTATGAATAAATAAATAAAATCTTAAAAAATTAAAAAAAATAAACATGATATGCCACATTAACAGAATGAAAGATAAAAATTATATAATCATCTCAGTAGATGCAAAAAAGCATTTGACGAGACGATTGCTATTAATAATGAAGCATTTTCCACTTCTATCTCTGAATGATGTTACCATAGAGAAGAGTTATGGATTTTTGTATATTCCCCTTATATTCAGTCACGTTAATAATACCCTTGATTTATATAGTTCTTTGGTACAGTCTCTAAAACTTCACAGAAAACGGTTTTGATTAGCAAAAGGAAAGCATTTACCTCTTCTTTTTCAAATGTTGTACCGACGATTTCATCTTGCCATCTTACTGTAGTCTCTATATCCTCCAGTGAAATGATAAGTTATAATGGGGATAGTGTTTTCTTATTTTTGTGAGAATCTTGCGTCTTATTAAATGTGTTTGGCATCTGTAGATATAATCATATAATTTTCTCCTCTATTCATGTAGATAGATATTTTAATTTTAGACTAATCCTACTTAGTAGTATAATGTAGAGTTTTTGTACTTATGAATGAAATTGGTCTATAACTTGCTTTTCTGAACAATTTTCATCAGCTTTTGCTATTGCTATTAAGCTTAAATGCTAACCTCATGAAATTATTGGGAGTTTCATTCTTTGTCTGGAATAGTTTAAATCACACTGAAGGTTATGAAACCATGTGGTTCTGGCATATTTTGTAGTGAAAAATCTTTCTCTCTTTTCAATTTCTTTCATTATGATTGATCCATTCAAATTTTAACTTATTCTTGGAATAAGTTATGCTAATTTATACTTTTTAGCAAATCATTTTTCTCCAGGTTTTCACATTTGTTGCCACAGACTTTCAGGTAGTACAGTAGTATTTTAGTCTCATTCATTCCTATGCTTATTTCCTTATTTTCATATTTATAACCTTGTATAATTTTGTTTTCTCTGTGCTATTTTTTCCCTATCAGATTCTTAAGAATATTATCTATTCAAATTGTTTCGAAAAATAGTTTTTATGTTTATTTTCCATTCTTGTGTTCTATTCTTGTGATTCTCAGCTTTTATTTCTTGTTACCATCTTTTTACATTCTTAGAATGATTTTATTGTCATTTTTTTATTTTTCTAAGATGGATACAAAATTCCTTTATTTTGATATTATCTTTTCATACTAAAGGCATCTCAAGCTACAGATTTTTCTTTGAACTGCTTTAGCGGAGTCCCACTGGTTTGGGTATGAGATGTTCTCCTTTTCTTTTTTTTCTTAAAGATTTTATTTATTTATTCATGAGAGACATAGAGAGAGAGGCAGACACATAGACAGAGGGAGAAGCAGACTCCTGGCAGGGAGCCTGATGTGGGACTCAATCCCAGGACCGGGATCACGCCCTGAGCCAAAAGCCAGATGCTCAACCCAGGCGTCCCAAGATGCTCTCTTTTTCATTGTTTTCTAAATATCTTGTATTTCATTTTTCATTCAATAATTAAAGGATTTTTCTTTAATTTTAAGTAAGTTTTTGTTATTTATCCTTTTTAATTTCAAACTTCATCATATAAGGATCAGAACATACAGTTTGTGGAACTCAATTTTATGAAAAAAGTATTAAGATCTTCTTTGTGGTCAAATGCAAATTTTATTGTACATAAAAAATTGTGCTCTATTGGATTAAAAATTCTATGCCTGTCTATTAAAATTTTTAGAATTTTCTACATCCCTGCTTATTTTTATCTATCAAATCTATTTTTTTCTGGAAAAAAGTACATTAAAAATCTCTCACTATTATTGTGTTTTCATCAACTTATCCTTGCATATCTAAATATATGTTTAGCTGCTTTGTCATTGAGTGTAGCAATTCATCATTGTTAAATCATTTTCATTAACTATACATTGTTATGATGCCACAATGCCTCACTTTTTCTGATCTTAATATAACTACTCTTGTGTGGGGAGCCCATTAAGTTTGGGAAGTTAGATGAAACTATGGCATATTAAAACATAAACTATAAGACTTTTAGTTTTCCCAGAAGATTCATTTAATCTCTTTAGAGTAAGCCTCTCGTTTTTGGTCTGGATTATATTTCTCTCTCATTTACACTTCAGGAGGTTGAGAATCGGGTTATATAGGAAGATACCTTTATTGGTAAATTGTTCTCTTGTCAACCTCACTTTTCATTTCTAATTTGTTACACCTGCTAAACCTGAACCAGAATCAGTAAGAAGTTCTGAAGGGCAGAGAGGAAAAAAGAAAAAGAGGACGAAAATCACTGAGGGCAGTTATTTGCTTAGGAAAGTTCAAGATCTGTTGTATTTTGATATTCCTGAGGGCACAAGATTGACAGAAGACACATGGTGGAAAATTCAAGGTTTGTCTGAAGGACCAGAGAAATTTACTTTCTCTCTGTAGGTCCCTCATAAGACTTCCACAGAGATTACTATTTGTGCCAACTCTGTTTTCTGACAACATAGCTGCTCCTATGCAATATTAAGGCAAGCAACACTGAGACATAAAGGCATATTGATTTTTATCAAGTTGAAACAGAAGAAAGATGGCTTTTTCTTGTGTTGTGGTTCTGTTATTGGCTATAGGTTTCTATTCAGTAGTAGAACCTAGTGCTTAAAAGCATGAGTTTGGACATAGACTTCTTGACTCAAATACTCTTCCCATCATCAAGCAACTGTGTAAACTTGGGCAAGTTACTTAGCCTTTATAAACTTCATTCCTCAACTAACAGAGAAAGGCTATAATCATTCCTATCTCAGGGTTATCATGAGTAGTAAATGATATAATTTACTCTGTTTAATAAGGCACCTGTCACCCAGAAACCTCTTAATAAATAGTAGCTATTATGGCTGCTGTTATTAATATTGCTACCTAACATTGTCATGCTCCTGTTTTCTTGTCTTAAAGTACAATAGTTAGGAGTTAACTTAATTGCTATCTCCTTGGCAATGTGTGCATGTAGAGTTTCCTTCTCAGCCCTCCTGGCTCAGGTTTATTTAAATCTCTTAATTGTTAAGACAGTATAGCTCTTGTTGTCTGACCTGGTATTAGTTTCATTGTACTACCAGCTCCCTGTGGTGTCCCATGCTTAGCACTTCCTAATTAACCCACCTGACACTGAGAATGCCACTCCTAGAGCTTTACTCCCTCACGGTAATAGTATGCTACATCTTTGAGGAAAGAGCTTAGATTGTGCTTCTGGCTCTTAAGAGAGAAGAAAGTACAGAGGGACACAATTTTTTAGAATTAAAAGTGAACTCTGAAGTTTTACAGACCCCAAGCAAGCACATTAAAAAATTGATGGCCTTCTCTAATAAGGCAAAAAAAAATTAGATTTAATTATTTATAACAGATGAACATGAAATATTTTGAATACTAAGAGTGAGCACTTAAGTTTATGAACAAAGAAAGGAATGAGATTCAAATAAGCTTCAGAAAAGTTATAGCAGGGGTGCCTGGGTGGCTCAGTTGGTTAAGCATCTGCCTTCAGCTCAGGTCATGATCCCAGGTCCTGGGATCGAGCCCCATGTTGGGCTCCCTCCCCTGAGAAGGAAGACTGTTTCTCCCTTTCCCTCTGCTGCGCCTCCTGCTTGTGTTTTCTTGCTCTTTGTCTCTCAAATAAATAAATCTTTTAAAAATATATATTTTTAAAAAGTTGTAACAAAAATTGCAGAGATATGGGATGCCTGAGTGGCTCAGCGGTTGAGCATCTGCCTTTGGCTCTGGGTGTGATCCCGGGATCCGCGATCGAGTCCAGCATCAGGCTCTCTGCATGGAGCCTACTTCTCCCTCTGCCTATGTCTCTGCTTCCCTCTCTCTGTGTCTCTCATGAATAAATAAATAAAATCTTTTTTAAAAATTGCAGATATAGGAACTTTGCAATATATTCATGCTATTTGTTTTAACATGTCAATTAATATTCACTTTTTTTTAATGCTATATGCATGTGAGTAATGCAAACATAAAGACTGATCCAAAAAATGTGCATGTCTAATCAGAGTTCATTGAAGTGGGCAATAGTCCATCAGTCTTGTCTGTACTTGGCAGAGCCCAGGACAAATGTTTCCATCACATGGTAAAACCAGCACCTTGTGGGAGCCCATGTAACATTGGTGTCAGGGCTGGTCCTGAAATATGACGCTATGACATATGATCTTGGTGACTATAAGCATATTTACACTTCTTCTCTATAATATATCCCCAGTAACTTCATATGTAAAATATCCTAATGCCTATAAAAATATCAGTGCAATGATTAGAAATAATGCTTGTAAATGTCCTAGAATATGTATGATACTTAAATGGTAGCTACTACAATCAGAGTAGCTTCATGTCAATACTGATGTGAAGTATATTTATGTTTTTATTTAGATTGATGTGTTGTAAAGAATTTAACCGGGATCCCTGGGTGGCGCAGCAGTTTGGTGCCTGCCTTTGGCCCAGGGCACGATCCTGGAGACCCGGGATCGAATCCCACGTCGGGGTCCCGGTGCATGGAGCCTGCTTCTCCCTCTGCCTGTGTCTCTGCCTCTCTCTCTCTCTCTCTCTCTCTGTGACTATCATAAATAAATAAAAATAAAAAAAAAATAAAAAAAGAATTTAACCTAGACCAAAGAGGCCTGGAAAATGTCCTATTGAATAAAAGTGTCTTTATTTGCCTGGGGGCTTTGGTGCACAAAGGTAGACTAACAATGTGATTTAGAGTAGGGACTTTTGGTCACACAGTATTAGTTCAGCCCTCCAATGAGTCAGATTAGCCATGTGGACAGCCAGCCAGGTCTATGTGTTCAGTAAAACTTCTGGATTCACTGCTCAGGTGAGCTTCCTTGATTAGCAATTCATACATTGTTGCCAGGGAAGTTAATGCGATCCAAGAGTTCAGGAGAGGACAAATAGAAGCTCCGTATTTTGAAATTTCCTGGACTCTGCTCTATGTGTCTCTTCCCTTGGTTGACTTTAACCTGTTTCTTTTTGCTATAATAAACTATAGCTGAGAGTATAACAGACTTCAGTGAGTTTTATGAGTCCTTCTAGTGAATCATCAAAATTCAGAGTGGTCTTGGGGACCCCCGAACATGCAACTGGTATAAGAAATGAGGGTGATTTGTATAATGTTTCCTAACCTTGCAGCTTGCTTTGCAAATTCTCTATAAATCTAAAATTACTCCAAATAAAAAGTTTATTTGAAAACAAAACAAAGGGGATCCCTGGGTGGCGTAGCGGTTTAGCGCCTGCCTTTGGTCCAGGGCGTGATCCTGGAGACCTGGGATCAAATCCCACATCAGGCTCCCGGTGCATGGAGCCTGCTTCTCCCTCTGCCTGTGTCTCTGCCCCTCTCTCTCTCTGTATGACTATCATAAATAAATTTAAAAAAAAAAAAAAAAAAAAGAAAACAAAACAAATAAAAACCCCCAAACAAATAAACAACAAAAAAACAATCCTAGAACCTGCTCTGGCTAGATAAAGCAGAAAGGATAATGTCCTATATCACTTTAATATAGGGAGTCAGGTGAAGGATTCCTAAGACTAAGGAACAAAGCCTCAAATCACCCTATGATATTTTACTAACTTGATTTTATGGCAGCCAGTGGTAGCTCATCACCAGGCCTGTTTCTGCCTCAGAAACTCAACTTTGCAAACACTAGAAAACCACCACTCTATTCCTGTAGCCTATACCAACAAAATAATAAATAAATAAAATCATTCATTCAAAATTCAAAAATTTAAAAAATGGAAGCCCCATTTACAGCCTCCCAATCAGATATGTTAGCTGCAAAGGAAGCTTGGAAATTAAGTTCTGACATCGCACTTGGGGAGGGATGACTTCTTTTGTGAGAAAAGAGAAGATGTATAACCAAGTAAATGACACAACAAAAATGCCAAAGAGAAAAAAAGAGACTGCAACTCTAACTTATTCCTTCATAGTTAGAAAGGTACTAAAAAAAAAAAAATAGTTATTAATCCCATGGAGAGGTAGCATCAGCAAATGTAAAAGTAATAAACACTATTATTAGTTTAGCATCTATTATGTGCCAGGCTCTGTATACACACCAATTCTAAACTTTCTAAGAGCTCTGTATGGCAAGTATTATTACCCTCATGTTATAAATGACATAACTGGAGTCAGAGTAGTTAAACACGACCAAGGTTACACAGCAGCAGAGCTGACTGACTCCTTACCGTCCTCATGCAGTTGCTTCCAGAATGCCGCCAAAGCACCTAAAGCTGAGGAAACATTTCTACATGAATAATGTAGTAAAATATATTTAAAATTTAACTGTGTTCAGTTTTCCTTGAAGAATGGTTTTCATTCTGAAATCCTAGTCAATGCTAGGCTTCCAAGCATTGTAATAGAAATGTCTGAGCCCAGAGAAATGCTAGTGGACAGGAGGTCAAAAAAGGTGTCCACTCAGAGATGGTCACAGAGTGGGGAATATGACAGGTGACTTTGGATATGGAAGGTCCAAAGGTTCTGTCTGGCTTCAGAAACATTGTCAAGGTTCATCTTTCTGAAGATAGGATGACTGGATAAGGCAATGAGTCTACAGCTTCGCTTCTCATCTGGTGGAGCCTGCCAGAGAGCCTGATAATGATACACCATAAAAAGTACCGCACCTGTTTTTTAAACTTCCTACAAGTTTATCATTAGGATATTGCACCTTGGGAACTGCCACTGAGTTTTCTGCCAGAGACTTGAAGGATCTACTTCTATGTTCTAGATGAACTATTACTTGGGGGAGGTATGATTCCCAATAGAAAATTCATATATGGAAGAAAAGGAAGGTGGCAGGGAATTTTCTTTGTCTGACTTGCCACATTAAAATTTCTCTTTCTAATCATCCTTGAAGATTTCAATGATGTGGACTTGTTTTTGCATAATGTGTGAAGCTTAAATGGTTCAGTACCCATGAACAATGCTTTCTTTAGTATCCAAATGAAAGCATACCAGAGTGATATATTAACATGCAAATTGGACCATGTGACTCCTCTGTTTAAATCCCTTCAATGGCTTTCCTTTAAAATAAAATTCAAACTCTTTACCATAATGGAAAAGAAAAAATGTGCTTGCCTTTGTTACTTCTTTTGACCTTAGTCTTATAAGCCTGAATGAATTTATCTACCCAACTCTGCAGCCATGTAGCTCCTTGCAGGAGGTATAGTTCAATTTACTTAAATGATAATCATTAAGTATCTATCATGTGTTAAGTTTTTGGTAGATGATGGGGATTTAAATTTATATAAAACATGGACAGTCATGCAGTCTGGTGGAGGACGCCTATGTAAATTAATAGAGAACAATGAGATATATGCAAGAAATGCATGCATGGTGGAGTGGTAAGGCCAGGAGGAAAGGAGTGTTGGGAGGTAGACAGCCAGGGAGGACTGCACAGAAGATCAGATTAATCAGGCTCTGAAGAATGGAGTCAGGAAAGCAGAAAACAACAACAAACAACTACTACTACTACAACAAAAAAAAGTGTAGGGAGAGGAACAATATGTTAAAGGGCCCAGGAGCATGAAATAACACAGGATGTTGTCATGTTGGGCCATAATACATATGAGGCAGATTATTAGGGACTTGAATGTCACGCTAGCTGTTTGGTTGCCAGTCTTCAAGCCAATGATTTCCCATCATTTTTGAGTCTCCAGTAGAAATCTGAATAGAAAGTAACATGGTAACACACCAGGTCAGAATATACGAAAATGTTCAATGCTGTGTGTATGTGTGCATATATATATATGTGTGTGTGTATACCACTACTACTAAGTGTGGTACCATAACTATTCAAAACTATAATTGTAAATTAACTTACATTTTAAAATGATGAATCTTCAGCCTATTTGTAGCCAATTGGTTGGCCCTTGTCCCCTCAGGTGATTTGGGAAGTCACCATCAGACATTTCCTTCAAACCCCAACATCTTTTTGTTCTCTGAGGGATTTTTCTGGTGGGAAAAATATATTCTTCAGGTTGTATAAGGGGTAAACCAAAAGTTCCTAGGGGAGCCGGAATGCTTCTCAAACAATGAAAGAAGAGTATTAGAAAATATTCCTGCTTCTTCAGCCCCCAGAGAGACAATTCTCGGGGTTTGTTTGGGTTTTTTTATATCTTCTTTCAGAAGCCCCTGGCAGACAGAATCCAGGTGCCCACAGCAATAACACCACAGTACCACACCCATTCATGGCTCTTTCCTTCTGCATTTCACCTTACCCCTCACCATGCTTCCTCCAATCACCCCCCAAATAAACCTTGTCTTAAGGTCTAGGATATTAATTTATTCTGTATATTTCAGCAAAGTTAGGAGGAAAAAATTATAAGCCAGAAAACTAATTTTGAAAATTATGTTCTAGAAAACTATTTTTTCCCTTTTTCATGCATTGTAAAATTATGGACGACTGTAAGAGTAAAGAATCCTAATTTGTAGAGATTTGGACGGAAAACTATAGTAGAACAACCAGAGCATCACTCTGGTCATCCATCAGCCCCTGTGTGGTCTTTGGACAGAATTTTCTTCTGTTCTCATTCTGGAGATTTCTTCCACACTGCTGAGACAGGGGTACTGCAGCTCCAGGAAGCACAAGACTGTTCTTTTGTCCTGGTTTGTTGTTAGTGTCAGAGCAAACTCTACCCCAATCTATGTAAAATGATATGACCCTCTCAGCTCCCATTCTCTCTCATCATCACATCCTATCAATTGGAGGAAAAAGAGATTTTATACATTGATTGAAGCTTTGCACTATGATCTGTGAAGGATTAGTGGTTACAGGTGTCTGATCACATTCTAGCTATAAGCAATGGGGGTGTCTTTGAATGGTTTTAAGCAAGGGAATGGCACCTGAATGTTATTTTACAACGATCACTCTGGAAGCCAGAGTGGAACAAGGAAGGAAGGAGGGTAAGAATCAGGATAAAAAGCAAGGAGGCCACATGTAATAAACCAGGTTAGAAATTATTAAGGCCTGAATTCAGGAAATGAAGCTGGAGACCAGGAGATAGACTAAAGGAAAATCATAGTACAGGATTCTCAGAGCAGTGGCGGCAGATACAGAGGCCTCCAGGTACTGTAGACATTTGGTTACATCAAAGTTTTGTTTTGAATTTGACCGCTGAGTTCTACAAGAGAGAAAATAATGATTGTAATATACAATATACATGAGTCTACAACTCCTTCAAATGGTCTCTGGAGCTGGGCGATGAATGAGTTTTACAGAATCTGGGAACTGCTGAAAATACTGATGTAATTGTGTGCACTTTTATAGAGAGACAGTTCATAGTTTTACAAATATTTAATTGGCTTTGAGACCCAAAAGAGAAAGCTTCAGCCTAAGAAAGGCAAAGAGGAAGACTTCATGCCATTCCGTCTGAGAGAAGCTCAGGAGTGAACTAGGAGTAAATGTTAAAAAAGAGCTTGTTGAGAATAAAGACTGAGCCCTGAACAGACAAATTACTGTGAGGATTCTGGTCAGGGCAGAAAACTAGGCCTGGATATGAAGGAGAGGAAAGTATTTAGTGGTAACCGATGGGGAGGGGTCAAATGGAGATGCAGCATAAAGATTCCTCAAGTCTGTGTTGATGACTTCTGTCAGAGCTGATGGGGAAAATCAGCACAGGCCCCAGACTTTACAGAATGACTAATTATTTCCAAATGGGGAAGTAAACAGAAGAAATGTGTCAGTGAGGTATCAAAAATGACCAAAGAATGTCCTTTTGTCAGGGCTACACCAGTCCACACGGTGCTTTATGAATTTTACAAAGCCTCCCTGTTTCATCCAAGGGGGTGCCATCTTGAGGTAGAGCCCACCGCTCAGTGGATTCTAAACTCCATGCATGTCCTCAGCCAGCTTCCCTTGTAAGGGCCCCACCTGAACCACTGCTCACAACAGCCCTGCCTCTGGTCTACACCGACATTCAGGACAGCATGTCAGCAGCCCTCCTGCCACATCCTTGCAAGCTTCCCCAGCCCTCCCATCAC
The DNA here is from genome assembly GCF_048164855.1 of Canis lupus baileyi. Classification (NCBI taxonomy): domain Eukaryota; kingdom Metazoa; phylum Chordata; class Mammalia; order Carnivora; family Canidae; genus Canis; species Canis lupus. The sequence continues at coordinate 38,797,122 of NC_132855.1, forward strand.
CACACACCAGCCCCCTCGGGGCCCCCGTCCCTCTCAAAGCCACCTAAATATCCCCCACTCCTTCCCATCTTCTGGGGAAAAAAGTTTATTCACTCATCTTCCCCTCTGTCTGCTGTGCTTCTTAGAAGGCCTTCAGACAGCTTCTGAGCCTTCCCCTTTCTTACGACCATCCCTGGTGCTCTATACCCCTGATGAATCTTTAGGACTTTCGGACCACTTTGGGGGCTTTGCTTCCCATTTCTCAGTCTACCATCACCTCTCTCTCTTGCCCTCACTAGGTTCACTTTCTTGCTCCCTCGGGCCTTCTGGTGGATCTTTGTTACTTTCTTTGTAGAATCAGAGGCTTAAACTCAGACAAGTCTGAGGTAAAGTAATGTCGCCACTCCACAGTTGTCTGACTCTGCCTCACAGCATTTGGCTGGAAATACAGAATGGCTGCTTTGTTTAATTCCTCCCAAATGATTCTGGGACCTGGAGAGAGCAGTTGATGTGTGTCATGTCAAGGTCTCTTTGCGATCTATGGGAACCCACCATCTTCTTCCTCAACTGTCCCCACTTAGCATGGTGTTGTTTGCCACCATTACCGGGAACCCCATGGCAGGGTCTGCACGGTTTCCTACCTTTGTTCCTACCCAGGCCAAGGCTGCCAATGACAAAACATCAAAGGTACTGATGATCACGTAGGGGATGCCATCTGCCATCAGTGCCAACTCCCATGCTGCTAACATCTTGGGCTTTCAATATCTCACCATCCTTTTCATTGTATTCACAAGCTGTCCTCAAGAATTAATTTAGCTGCTTTTCTCTTGTTATTTACTAAAGTTATTAGAATGCAAGCCGCCAACATTTTGGCAAATTGTCAAATTTTAGTTAATGGGAAATAACAGTGACTATTTATTATTCTAATATCTGGGTCAGACCTGTGTAAAGAGTAAATGGTAGTTCATTCCACTGACAATTATAAAGATGTCAGTTAATTAATTTTCATTCATTTAATAAATGTTAGAGTTCTAGGTGAGAGGGACTTTGATATCACTTGAGAGAATAATGAATTTCCAGCCATAGGGTTTTTTTTTTTTTTACTTTGTTTCTCTAATATTCAATTTCTAGCTGCTATTTATTCAAGTTATCCATGATTTTAATTCTAAATCAGAACTCACCTATAAAAAGATGGCATGGAAGGACAGACCACACCTTCCGTGGGATTTCCCATAAAATCCTTACTATTTGTTGGGATTGAGTTGTGTTACCCACAAAAGATATGTTGAAGTCCTAACCCCTGGTCCCTCAGAATGTGCCTAGGAATGGGATTGTTGCAGATGTAATTAGTTCAGATGAGATCATGGGATAGGTGGGTGCTTAATCCTGTTTGACCAGTGCCCTGATAACAAGAGAAAAGTGTGAACAGACACAGAAGATGGCCATGTGGACGCTAATGCAGATGTGGAATCTTACTGTCACAAAACAGGGAATGCTTGGGGCTACCAGAAGCTGAAAGAGGCAAGAATGGATTCTTCCTTAGAGGTTGTGGAACAACCATGGCCCTACTGACACCTTGATTTCAGACTTCTAGCCTCCAGACCTGAGAAAAAATAGATTTCTGTCATTTGAAGCCACTCAGTTTGGAGCACTTCATTACAGCAGCCCCAGCACCCTGATTCGCTCTCTGAGAAAGAGCTCTCCTGCTAACTCATGCAGTCAGCAGCCACTGCTTAGGTGTTCCCTGGTATCTCTCTATGCTGAGGCCCAGGAATGTGGAGATAATGGCACGATCCCTACTTTCCAGGAACCCCTAATTCCAGGGGAGCAGGGTCAGGGGAGGCAGACCTACTAACCACCAGCACTAACCAAGGAGACAGATGGAATAAAAGAGAGATAAATACCAACCAGGAGAGCAAACACCACTGCCTTTTAAAGTAAAATTGTAGGGGCATCTGGGTGGATCAGTTGGTTACATGTCTGCCTTCAGCTCAGGTCACGATCCTGAGGTCCTGGGATGGAGCCCCGTACTGGGCTCCCTGCTCAGCGGGGAGTCTGCTTCTCCCTCTGCTCCTCTCCCCTGCTTATGCTCTCTCTCCTTCTCACTCTTGCTCACTCTCAAATAAATAAAAAATTTTTAAAAAATAAATGATTAATTAAATAAAATGTAGGTGCTATTGTGCAGGTACAGTGAAACCAATAGATCAGGAGGTGAGTGCCACTGAATACATAATTTCTTACATTTCTCAGGAAGAGGGGGCATACCATGCCATAGGGGCCATATGGAGAAGCAGGTGTGTTGGCCAAGAGGCTGAGGGAGCAGGAGAAAAACATGGGCAGAGATCTTTGTTGTGGTTTCTGTAGAAAGAAACAAGCAAGTCTGGGCAAGCAGGCTTAGGATTGGCTAGTCTGAATAATGTCAGTGGGATCTAGGGTGTGGGGGCTGCCCCTGGTCCTCTGGTGCCTGGTTCTGGGGTGATGAGGCCAGGTGGCTAAAGGTCCAGAGAGAGGAACCAGTGTGGGGAGGCCCTGGATTGTTTCATTTGAATATGAAAGGCATGGTCCTGGGTGTACTCAGTTTACTGAGTGTAGGAACTGACTAGCCCTGAAAGGGACAGACTCTCCAGTCAATTAGGCCTCAAGATGTCAAAGAATCAGAAACACAGAAAAAAAGAAAAAAAAAGGCATGATTAATACAAAAACCTTTCTTATAACTGAGTCTAGTTTAATAAGATGCAATTCTTCCTAAACTTGTTCACCTTAAATTATTTTAGCCTTAAATATCTTCTAGAAATAATAGGATCCCAAAGGGATACCAGTGCCAGGTAACAGGTTCTGGTGTTGAGACACACTGGGACTTTGGCTGCTAATAGGACTAGAAGGGGACCCTTGTGTTTCCTTCTGTATAACAGGAAAGTCAGAATGAGTAGCTAGCGAGTCATTTGGACTAAATGAGAACTAAATGAGTTCATTTATGTCATGTCAGTCTAGCAGATTGATTCATTTGGTTTTCGTGCAGAGCTCCAAGAGAACAATGCCAATTATTTCCACAAATGGAAAGGAACAATCCAGCTATCTAAGAAGTGAGTTTAGCATGCTTATTCCTTTAAGAGATAAGACATTTATTCTTTCTTTATTCCTCTCCCTTCTTCCTTCCTTCCTTAGGAAAGAAAAAAAAAACTATATTGGAAGTTAAGAAGACAAAACAGGAACATCCGAAGTTCACATTCTTCCTAGGTGTTTGCTACCATTGACGTTGTCAGGGATAGCAGTCCTTAACTTTTACCAATGACTTTTTATTTGCCAAGCACCATGCTAAGAGCTTTGTAAGCAGGACCTCATTTCTTCTTCTTCCTAATTCTTTGAGATAGGTGTTCTCACTCTCCTCTGTTGGAATTTTTTTTTAAGTGAGATTTGAAAATATTAGGTGACTTACCCACAGGGGCCCATTAGAAGAAAAGATATGACAGCTGAAAACCAAGTCTCAGACATGATAACCCAAGTTTCCAAGGCTGTGCTGGTGCTTCTTAAACTTACCATGCTTGGAAACCACTCAAAGATCTTCTTGAAATGCAGGTTCTGATTCAGCAGGCTTCCGCAGGGACCTGCAATTCTGATTTTCCAAGAAGCTCCAGGTGATTTCCAGCAGAAAACTCTTTTTTTTTTTAAATTGATATATTCCACATTCTAGAAGTTTTTCAGTTAACAGAATAATTTCGCAAAAAGGTAGAGTCCAAATACGCCCTCTCCTCACACACATAGTTTTCTCCCCTATTATTAATATTTTGTATTAGTGCAATATGTTTGTTACAACTGAGGAGCCAATATTGATTATTGTTAAGTAAAAATCGATAGTCTTCATTAATTAGGGTTACTCTATGGATTTTGATACCACAGCCTTCAGGTCCCCATAGTCTTCACTAGATCCTTCTGTCTCTCCAGTATCTGCCATTTATGATCATGTGAGTTCTGTTGTTTTTCGTATTTAAAAACAACAACAACATTTTTGGCACTCCCGTCTCTATCAAAAGTGAGAAAATGAGGGGCACTTGGGTGGTTCAGTGGGTTAAGCATCTGCCTTCAGTTCAAGTCATGATCCTGGGGCCCTGGGATTGAGCCTTGCATTGGGCTCGCCACTCAGTGGGAAATCTGCTTCTCCCTCTCCTCCCAGCTCATGCTCTTTCTCACTATCTCTGTCACTATCTCTGTCTCTCTCTCAAATAAATAAATAAAATCTTAAAAAAAAAGGGGGGGGGGTGAGAAAATGAAACACCAGCAAAAGCTTCATGTTTCCAGAAAAGTGGATGAGAACTATCACTTAATTTGATGCATATATGACTGCCCAGTCCCAGGTATTGTTTTAATTTGAGATGCTTCATATAGAACTCCTTTCTCCTGAAGCTTTGTCCTTTATGCCTCCAGCCAGGTAGGACAGCTACCATAATGGAGGACAGGACATTTCTGGATCACAGGAAACCTAATGTTTTCTAAAAGCCCCGGATTCTGGCTCCTCCTCCGACCCCCTATTAGCGCTGCTCCCTCCCTTGCCAAAAATAGTACCATAGTTGTCTGGTTCTTCTTGCGAAGTCCCATTCTGCTTCCACACTCTCCTGGGGGCTGTCTTGACTTTCTCTAGCATAAAATACAACATATCTGATAAAATCTAAATTGTAGGTATTTATTGGATTCACTTAGTATTTCCTTTGGGGCTAACTAAAAATACTATACACGAATTGTTTTTTAAAGATTTTTTTTCATTCATTTATTTGAGAGAGAGAAAGAGAGAGGGAGAGAGTGAGCATGAGTGGGGTGAGGGGCATCAGAGAAGCAGGCTCCCCGCTGAGCAGGGAGCCAGATGTGGGGCTCCATCCTGGGGCACTTCAGGATCATGACCTGAGCCAAAGGCAGATGCTTAATCGACTGAGCCACCCAGGCACCCCAAAATTAATTTTTATTTAAAAACTGAAATCTAAGTGTCCTGTGTTTGTGTGTTGCTGTGTTATTTTTCTGTTGCCTTTTTTTTTTTTTTTACTAAATCTTGCAACCCTACCTCAAAGATATCTTTCCACCTGCTCAAATATCACCCCACAGACCAAGTGTTTCATCTTTTGCTAGGACCTGCCCAGTGTTCCTTCCCAAATGGATCCACTTTCTTGAAGTTACTGTCCCTATTTTCCCTGTAATTCCATAGTGGACAAATAAAATGTTCTGTCCATTTTTTCCTGATAGAATAGTAATAATAGACCTCTCTACTAATTTTTACTCCATCTTTCTCCTGTCACCAAGATAAACATCAGGACAATCCTTAAATAGGAATAACTTGGTGAAGGAATGTTATTCCTGTGAATCCTTCCTCAGCACCATCATCTTCCAGGGCACAACGTCATCTTTTTAGTTCTGTGGTTAGAAGTCTTTCCCCAGCTTTATTTCTCTTGCTACTTTTATTTGCTGCACCTTGCCCCACTCTTTTTATTTGATTCGATCCTAAGCATCCTTTTTCAGTCCCTTCTTTAATTCATTAGAAACAAGACACTATGTGATGACAAACTTGCCATCTTTTCTGTCACATTTTTTAAAGCCCAAATCATAAAACATGAGATATTTGCTCAGCCCCAGGCTTGATGAAGCCATCATATCCCACCTCTGGGCACCTTCTGAGTGTAACAGGAACAGACCTGTGGACCTCTGGAAGGTTTGTTTTTTTGTTTTTATGTCATGGAGGTTGACACGTGAACGGACTATTTTTGTAATTGTTTTCCTCAGAGGTTGCTAAGATTTCACATGGCTCTTCTGGCTTCCCACCCACCCCTCCATCCCCTGCCAATAATGGCTCTCAGACCTCTTCAGATAAAAGCATGTGCTGGTCTCTTCTATCATCACATTATAAAACCAAGAAGAAAAAGCCAAAAGAGCTGGCAGTCATATTGAGAAGTAAATAATTCAAGACCAATAACCTGTATTGGTTTCAAAACCGAGAGGGTTGAGAATTAGGGTGGCACGTGAAAAACTGTGAAAGCAAGAATTGGAACAGAAATTCTCCAAATACAAGTTTTATCAATTGTGTGTCTGACTCCTCAATAGAACGGTCTCAGCGGGGCACCTGGGTGGCTCAGTGGTTGAGCATCTGCCTTTGGCTCAAGTCAGGATCCTGGGGTCCTGGGGTTGAGTCCCTCAATGGGCTCCCTGTGGGGAGCCTGCTTCTCGCTTCTCCCTCTGCCTATGTCTCTGCCTCTCTCTTTGTGTCTCTCATGAATAAATAAATAACCTTTAAAAACAAAAAAAGAATTGGGTCTCAGCTGCACCAGAAATCCATCTCTTTACCATTACCATTTTGTACAGTCAATGTGTACTCTCAGTCTAACTATCAACAGTATTTGCTACACCTGACTATTTTCTGGAATCAATCCCACCCTCAAAGACAGGGTATAAACTGCCCCTGAGAAATATTCTAAAGAACTTGCCAAAGTGTGTTGATGTTTTTAAACTCTTCTTAGTTATCCCTGTAATCTGAACTAAATGACTCAACACAATAAGACCTCTATTCATTAAGGTTGTAAAAATAAGCTTAACCAACTCGGGGGTTTTTTGGTATAACCACTGCAGTGAAGTATCACTTGTCAGAGGATTTTTCCTTTCTAAATTAATTTAATCATAGAACCTCTCTCAACTCTGTTTCTGTAATCATTATGCCCTTTCAATGTCTTTCTGAAGTTTGTGTCATGCTAAAGAGGTAATGAAATGGATAGAGCTTTACCATTCCTCTGGCAAGGATTTAAACAAATCTGTGAGGAAACCCAAGCCAGGTAGAAAGATCCCCAGGTAGTAGTTCCTTTAGGGATTTTGACTTAGCAGATAATAAACTGGCACCTCTCTTTGCTAGGACTTTAGGTCCCATTAAGGTGGTTTCACTTTCACCTTGGTTTCATTTGTAAGTTGATGAATGCCACCTGACACTATACTCTATGTGTGTTAAATACGTACACAACAGCATGTAGTGCTATTTTCTTTATAAAAACTATTCTTTTTCCAGAAATCAAATTCGTCCAAAATAATTAAAAACAAAGATTTTAATCTTATAAAATTGAGTATTATGAATGTGATTAAAGCCACCTGACTTTTATATGAGTCCCATTTGCATAAGAGCAGGAAAAATACTTTAAAAATCTGAAAATAGCATGATGATGCATAAGAGGTAAGGTTCTGACGTGGGATGGATTTATATTTAAAGGCATTAACGCACAGCCTATTTATGTGTCCTCCGTGGTGCTAAAGCTCAATGACTTTGGAATAGATTTGCCTCAAATTATGGAATTGTGTGATGTTACAGCAAGACTAATTACTAAAGCAATACAGTCCAAAAGTCTCTTGTGGGCAGATAAGGAAGATGAAAATCCAAGTGAGTATGTGATTTTTTTTAAAGATTTATTTGTCCATTCGAGAGACAGAGCAAGCAGGGGGAGGGACAGGGGGAGAGGAAAACCTGCAGACTCCCTGCTCAGTAGGGAGCCCAACACAGGGCTCATTCCAGAACCCTGAGATAGTGACCTGAGCCAAAAGCCAGTCAGATGCTTACCCAGCTGAGCCACCCAGACACCCCCTTCAGTATGTGATTTGTCCAAAGTCACAACTTAGGGCAGATGGCTTAGAGGCCCATCATCAGACCCCCAGGCCTTTAGCCAATTAGTCAGTAGGGCACTACTGTGCTCTGGTCCACACATCTGTCCCAACTTTCTTCTTGTTCAGCTCCCTGGGCCACAGATGATAGGAAAGCTATTTGCCACAATCCCTTTCAGCCAGGATTCTACATGTGACCTGGTGAAAGGAAAGAATTAATACCTGGACTACAAATCTTTCTCCAGCCTCAGAGATACTTAAGCACATTTAGATCTGTAGCCAAATTCTTGAAATGTCCATTGTGGTCAGTCAGGAGCACCAAAAAATAGTCCTAACTATGTTGTACTTAATAGTCCAAGATTATTTGCTATGTAACTTGTAATTTATCAATGGACAGTAGCTGCAAGAAAGATTGAGAACCCAGCACATGCTATTTGTGTGCTAGATGATTAGCAAAGCATCTAAGTTCAGGAATTCTGAACTCTGTGGCTTCCCTATGTAGATGTGATCCATATTCACTTCAGCATCTTTTAATTTCCTTTGGTCAGAACATAAGCAATGCATGTGACTGGGGACATTGGGAGCTGCATCCAAGGTCTTTGTGATACTCTTGTCCTGGATCCCCTCTCTTCTGGATCCTTCCTTAAAGATAAGTCAACATTGCACCAGGTAAGCCTGTTGTTGTGCATTACAAGTCTGAATGAAAATCCAGAGTAGAAACCCACCCTGGTCATCTTGCTCTGAGATTTTACCAAGCAGATCTACCTACGTGCTTGCTAGAGGCAGAAATGAACACCAGGTGATGTGGACACATGCAAAGCCTTCAAAGCTTCCAGGAGGCACGATGGCAAAAGTATCTGACTTTTCTGGGGCAATGTCAGTGTCTTTCTACTGTCCAGACTTTAGCATCAGAGGGTGCAAGGAGCAAGCTATGGCGGGAGGGATTTTTCCAAAATAATTAATGTATGGTGGGATGCATTTTCAAACCCTGCTCCTAAATGTGTAAGTTTTCTGGGCCAACCAAACCTTCAAATATGCATCTTTTCACCATGTAGAATAGATTGTTTTTCTGCTGTCAAGAATCCTGATCAATAGTTAGTAGTTTCTTTTCTTTTGCACTGAAGGAATTGTTCTGAGCATTTTACTTTAGTTTGGCTTCTGTGTAAAATCCTGATCTGAGTTAAACTCATCCCGTCTAGGGACTCTCAAGGGGAAGATCTGTTTCTGTAGGCTTTTGCCTAAAATTCAGAAGCCCCACAGAGCTGCCTATGATGTGTTTAGAATACCTGACCACCTACCCAAGTCCTTCAGTCAGTTAGATACCATCACTCAGAGAGGAAGGGAAACTGGACCTGTGGTTAACTCTACTTGGGTCCCTATTCCCATGAAAGTTGGGAATAATTTGGCCTGTCTGGCCTTATGAATATTAAATAGCCAAGGGAAAGGAAGCTTTAGAATAAGAAACTTCACCAAGCGCTTGCTTTGCTCACACAACAGGGGAGGCAGGAGAGCCAGTGCGATAGGATGGTTCTCATCCACCTTGCCAAGATGAAGATATCTCCCTCTGACCCTCATCAACCACCATCCATCACAGCAGCAATGCCTGGGCTTCACAATACTCAATGGAGCAACTGACCAAAATATGTTTATTTTTAATACCCACCTAATGGGTATTGGGGCATCGTAAAAGCTACAAAGAGAGAAAGAATGAGAAAGACAATTCTTGCTCACAGGAAGCTATCATACAAGAAGAGAAATCAAGCTTGTTATGATGCATTTCAGCAGTATTAGAAAAATCCAGGGAGGAAGTTAGAGATCAGAGTAGGAGATGGACAGAGCCAGAGAGGGAGAAATAGTTGGTTCAGGAAGATAGGGGAGATCTCTCCCCTTCCTGAAGCTGGAAGTCTCTACAAGTGAAGAGGCTTCATTTGAGAGGACGGAGGAAGGGAGATAACTTTCTAAGCAGGTAGGCAATAGGGCAAATCAAGGACAGAGGAAATAGGAATGGAGAGTGAACTGCCAGTGGGTGGACTTACGTGCTTAAGGAGAGATGGCTACATGAACGAAGCAAAAAGATGTTCCTTGAGAACATAAAGGAAAGGGGTTTGACCAGCATCCTAAATCTTTAGTTCCACTGTCACCTTGGTGTCCTCAAATGGAGAAAGACAATAAAAGCAGCAAGTTCAAGGCTGCTTTTCACTATGCAGTGGCCTCCTGTAGGTCTCAGAACTTAGGTCTCTCCTTGTGTGGCTATGGATATACAAGCAAAAGCTATAAGCTGTGAAATGAGCATAAATATTGGTTATATCTAATTCTACCTCCTGTGGCTATGAGAATGTCTCCATCCGTATGTTCATTCAATAAGCACTAAGTACCCAATAATAATTAATTCCTAATTACAACTAAGTACTTACACGTATCTGACTGAATTCATTCACGGATGCAGTGGAGACAGATAATTGCCTCCTTTTTTTTCCCTCACTACTAGAACCCCTCTGGTACTGGGGGTGACAGTGGACCCAGCCACAGGGCTGCATTTTCCTGCCTCCTTCACAGATGTGGATGTGGACACAGTTATGGCCAGGAGTGACTGGGAAAACTGTGAGTGAGTGGACCTGCTTACTTAAAGGGAGAGGACTAACATGGAAGAAGGAGGAAAAAGTCTGAATATAAGGAAAAAGGCTGGAGCAGAATCCTGAGATGCTGAAAGTATAAGGATCAGCCTAAAGGAAAAAAAAATCAATCCTATGAGTCAATGAGAAGATAATATCATTCAAGATAAACTTCTTGAATTCTAAGAATGACTCACTTTTAATATAATCTATTGCATTATTTGGCTAACAGAATAGTTGTCCTTCTCTGTGGTATGGGTCAGAGACAGAGGGGCTGAGAGTGTACATTCCCCCTTAGGAAGGAAATGTGCACTCCTTTGAGATAGTTAATGTTATGACTCTCAGTTATCATATGATAAAATAGAGACCTAGGTATTTAAATAATTAGCCAAAGAGGACAAAGCAGGTCAGAGGCAAAGGGAGAACTCACACATGGATATGCTTCTTCTGCTTCCTTAAATGTCTGATAACATGTGAGGGACAGGCAACACAAGATGGAGCAAACAACAGTCCTTGCCTGAGGGGAATTCCTAGTCTATCTGAGAGCCTGATATATAAAAAACACAGATAAGTAATGCTAAGGGAGCAGAGAGGAAGAAGAAATCAAATAGGGAGAAGTTTGTGGCAAAGTCTCTCATGGTCCTGGAGTCTGTTTCAGGGAAATCACCCCCCACCTTCTTTCTTTCTTTTTTTTTTTTTTTTGAGTTTTTTTTTTTTAATTTTTATTTATTTATGATAGTCACACACACACACAGAGAGAGAGAGAGAGAGAGAGGCAGAGACATAGGCAGAGGAAGAAGCAGTCTCCATGGACCGGGAGCCCGACGTGGGATTCGATCCCCGGTCTCCAGGATCGCGCCCTGGGCCAAAGGCAGGCGCTAAACCACTGCGCCACCCAGGGATCCCTTGACCCATTCCTTAAGGCTTAGCTGGCAACTGTTGCTTTCCAACAAGACTTAAGTTTCTTAGCTTATTTTCAACACTTTAATAACTATTCATTGACTATCTCCTATGTGCAAAACACTGTGCTCCATCATTCTCAAAAGAGTCAACAAATGGATGAGGAATGGTCCTTGCCTTCAAGAAAATTACAATCTGGGAAGAAAAAAATACTAAAACTTATAATAAAGAAGTGAAAATAATATCCTAGCAAATTCTGTAAGAGTGAATCAAAGGTAAAAGACACTAGGAATACCAATCTGCTTTGATCTATGATTTTTGATGTCCTCTGAAGGTTGTATCGGTCATACTTACTACAAAATATTGAGTCTTTATTATATACCTAGCCCCATGCTAGGCTCTAGTAATTCAACAAAGAACAAGACTCAGCTTTTGCCTTAGTGGGGGTTGGTGCCCATAGACCGGGCATTCTCAGGAAGGAGGATCTGTTCTTAAATGCATAAGGCACAGATATATATGCAGTGCATAAATAGATATGCACTATGTATGTGGTGTTAAAATCTTATGAGAGAAGGTGGTATAATGATTAGACTAATGCCTAGAAAGCTTCTTTGGGGGAGTTATATTAAAAATGGGCTGGGAAACACTGTTATAGACAATTTAACAAGGAATTACAACACAATGTGATAAAGGCTGTGATAAGCCAAATAGACACAAAATAGAGACACATAACCTGGGCTTGAGAAGATAGGAAGACCACCCTACAGTCCTCAGTTTTGGTCTCTCAGCTAAGGCCAAAATGGCAAGTAAGGGCCAGAAAAAGTGTAGGAAAGCATTTCAGATACAGAGCATTACATGTAAAGTCATAGGGTTGAGGAAAAAACCATGCCACACTAATAAAACTGCATGATGTTCACAAACTTCACCAGAAAGTTCAAGTTGGAAAGGGGAAAAGCTAAGATGAGGTTTCTACTCTTACCCATACCAAGTAACCCATAAGATCTCCACTTTTGAATGAGATCCAAAGCAATAGAAAGCTCTGTAGCAAGTCAACACTACAATGCAAGCTGCTCCACAGCTTAAGTCTGTGGACTTATGACTTATGACTTATGACTCCACAGATCCAATGAGATACAAAATGTCTGTGACAAATAGGAATGAGGTATGAGCCTCTGGGAAGCAACAGCAGGAGAATTACAGCAGAGAACTAGGGAGTTGTGAAGCAAACTCATACCCTCTTCTGCAAAAAGCTATCCTTTTGAGATGCAGTTTTTGGCTTGCTATGATAAAGATTAAATGCCTAACCATGAGATATCAAGTGGCCAATGTGATCTGAGCTGCCAATGAAAGCTGGGTGCTGAGTGTATGCAACAGCAATCAGCAAGTCCCAGGAGTAGATGGTTCAGACCTCTTTAACACCTACATTGGTTGCATTACCTCTTTTCCCCAGTCCATATTTATGGCCCCACGGGAATTCCTATGACAGTTGATGGAGGAGAGAAAAACTCAGTCCTGGTTTACAGGCGTTTCTGCACAATATTCTAGTGTCAACCAGAGGTAAATGGTGGCAGCATCACAATCCTTCTCAGGGCTGGCAATGAAGGATAACAGCAAAGGAATTTTTCCCAGTGGGTAGTTTGATTGTTCACTTCGCACCAAAAGACATATGTCTTTATGGGCAGTTGTTAACAGTTGATCTGGATGATCAAGGACTTGGAAAGAACAATATTGGAAGACACATCCTAGTAAGGCCTGGGGAAGAAGTATGAGGATGAACCTTTCAGAATGGGCAGATTGTGAAAATATTTTTATGCCATGTTATTGGTTATCAAAAAGCATCTATCGCAGAGGATATTCTCAGTAATCAGGTGAGCAAAATGACATGTAGATGTCAACCTCTCCCCAGTTATCCTGGTGCTTACTCAGTGGCCCATGGACAAAGTAGCCATGGTGGCAGTAATGGAGGCTATAAATGGGCTCAGGACACACTGATTTCCCCTCCCCCAGGCTGGCCTAGCTACCACTATTGTTGAGTGCCTAATCTGCCCACATCAGGAATTGAGCCCTCTGGTGTGCTAGTATTCCACAGGGAGGACCAGAGAGATACCTAGTGACAGATGAATTACATTAGTTATATGGAGGAGGCAGGAATTTATCCTCATTCAAATAGAAATGATTCTGGATATGAATTGACCATCTCTATTTATAATGCCCTGCCAGCACCATAGTTTGTCAACCTCTGAAATGTTTCATTTATCATCATCATATTATGCAAATATCACTTCTAATCAGGGAACTCATTCCAGAGCAAAAGAGCTATATAATGAGCTCATGCCAATGGAGTTGACTAGTCTTCCAATACCTATCACTTAGAAGCAGTTAACCCCAGTAGAATGGGGAAACAACCTATTGAAGACAGTTATGGTGCCAATCGGGAAATAATATCTTGAAAGGACAGGATTCTATTTTATAGGATCCAGTTCATATTTTGAATCAGTGACCAATAAGTAAAACAATGTCTCCCACAGTTAGAATACATGGATCCAGGAATCAACATATAGAATTGCATGTACTTCACCTCATTATTAATAATCCACATGGAGAATTTCTGCTTTCTGTCCCTACAACTTTGAGGTTTGCCAGTTTAGAAGGGGGAAATATTGCCATCAAGAGTCTCAATGACAGTTTTATTGAATTAGAAATGGTGACTACCACCTGACCATTTAGAGTTCCTCAAGCTTCTGATTCATTTGATAGATGAAGGTGGACTTAATCTACTGGTTGAAATGATTATCCCTGATTACTAGAAGGAAATTCATTTGAAACAGGGAAGACTACATGTGGAATTCAGGGATTTCTCTGCCCAAAAAAGGTCAGACCCATCAGGAATGAAGATTTAGAACACCTCACCAATGAATTAAAATACCTTGACCTGGTGAAGTTATGGCTGTCAGCAAAGGAAACATGGGATGGGTAGAGGAAGAATGAAGTTATAAGCAGTGGTCCTGTGACTAGTTATAGAAACAATGACTAATGACTATGTATTTTTATTTCTTTACTGATTATATGAATGTATATATGTTTTTGTATTTATAAATTCAAATTTATCTTTCTCTTACAAACTATCCTTTATTATTTTATACAAGTTTTGTTGGCAGTTAAGTTTACGATTTAGTCTTTAGCCAATTAAATATTCAAATGGAACTGTGATTGAATTTAAGGAATAAGTGTTATAGCCCAGAGATAAATAGTATGATTACTAATGAAGGTGGATGCATTTATTGTTGAGACTTTGGGTTCCTCATTTGAAGAAAAGGATGAGAATGTCTTCATTTGTACAAAGAATCGTTACCTTGCTAGAGGAAAACACAGTTGTTTTTGTTGTTTGTTTGGAAGACAAACAGGCACAGAAGGGATGTGTATGTGTGCTGACTAGCCAAAGGGACAGATTTTGCCAGTTATTATTCTCCCTTAGCTTCAACCTCTATACTCTGTTTGTGATGTTGGGGCTGGGACTGTACAAATTACATTTCTGCTTTGCCAAAAGGCTTTGTTAGGCTCTACTAGTAGGGGATGCCCAGAAAAGTAGACCGGAGGGAGAAGAGGCTCTTCCTTCCTGTTACTTATGTTTGCTTCTTCCTTGCTCTCTGTTATGTCAGTGTCATCCTGGACTCACCTTTTTCCTCAAAAGTAGCAGCCCATTCTCCAACAGTTGCAAACTAGCCCCCTCAAACTCCATGTCAGAGACACCAGCACCAGCTCTGCAGAGCTGGGAGCCTGAGCTACTCAGGGCAAACCTCTCAGCTTCTAAAGCTGAATTCCTTCCACTTTTTCCCTTATTCCTCCAGCCCTCGAGCAGATTGTAGCCATTTCATGCAGTCTCTGCTTCTGCACTATCTTAGTGTTCTCTTTCTGCTTTGCCAGTTCCTCAATCACTAGTTAATAATTCTTTATATTCAGGGATCCCTGGGTGGTGCAGTGGTTTGGCGCCTGCCTTTGGCCCAGGGCGCAATCCTGGAGACCCGGGATCGAATCCCACGTCGGGCTCCCAGTGCATGGAGCCTGCTTCTCCCTCTGCCTTGTGTCTCTGCCTCTCTCTCTCTCTCTCTCTGTATGACTATCATAAATAAATTTTAAAAATAATAATTCTTTATATTCAGTTCTCTCAATGACAATGACCAGCATGATTTCTGTGCCCTGACTAGTCCCCAACTAATACAAAGAAATCAACACAGGCTGGATCATAAAGCATCTTACAATAACCGCTAAGAAGTTTGGATTTATTCTCAATAAAATGGCACTGAAGGGCTTTTCTTTTCTTTTTTTTTTTCCTTTTTTTTTTTTTTTGCTGTTTTCTTTCCTTTTTTTTCTTTTCTTTTCTTTCTTTTCTTTTTTTTTTTTTTGCAAGTCAATTGCAGTTTATTTTTTTTTTTTATTGGAGTTCAATTTGCCAACATATAGCATAACACCCAGTGCTCATCCCATTAAGTGCCCCCCTCAGTGCTCATCACCCCCACCCCCCGCCCACCTCCCTTTCTACCACCCCTTGTTCCTTTCCCAGAGTTAGGAGTCTCTCATGTTCTGTCTCCCTTTTCTTTCTTTTTTTTTTTTTTATTTGCTTTTTTCAATGAAGGAGCCCATCTCTTTCTCCATGGGGGAATATCAACATCTGTAGTGCAATACAGTTCAATTTGAAGAGTATGTGTTTCCTGCAGGAGTCAAATTGCAAAAGGATCCTCAAATCACATTTAATTGATATTATTATTAATTATTATCCTGATTATAATGATTCCTAAAACAACTACCCTGAGTTGTTTCCTTGTAATGGCCTCCTAGACAAGCCAAGAATCCGATTCGTTCCGTAGGTTTTCCAGGGATGTGAACGGCTATCCTGCCATCATGTACTGATGTCTCTGGGCCTTGCAACATACTGCCTTCCATCTGTCCTCCAAGGCGGGGACCCAACTGTCTACCCTGAAACTCAGACCATGGACAAGACCTTGTGCTTCTCTTCATCTGACAGAGTGTTTCTTGTCCCATCACCAAGAAACCACGACTGACTTGGTGATGACAGGCAGTTTTTCCACAAGGAAAGCCATTTCTGACGTTTGGCATCATTTTCTGAAGCAAAATATTAGTCCGTAGTGGATGAAATGTGGACGGAAATTGCACCAACTCTGTCTGAATAGCCTTCCTTTTCTTTGGATCACTCCAGAGGTAGCCATGGTATGTAGCTGCACCTGGGCTGCACCTGCCACAGCCCTCTGACTAAGGGATATGGTTCTTTCTCAAGATCTTTTAATCAAAAGGTTTTGGGAACAAGAAGAGGGGCAGGAGGGAAGTATCAGTGGGGAAATATCCCTTTCATCCTGAAAGAACTGATGAAGCAAGGATTTTGGGATCAGTGTAGTCTCAACTGAAGGGTTTTTCAATCAGGAAAGTAGCAATGAGATTTGGACTTGAGAAAAATTACCCCAACTGCATTTGGAGATACATTGGAGGGGTGAGTACTAGAGGCAGTTAGGAAGGGATTGCAAAAATCCAGGTGAGATGATACCTTGAACTGAAGAAGGGAAAGTGTTGATTGAAAAAAAAAAAATGAGGTAAGGACTATTGAATAGTTAAGACCAACAGGACTTTTTGCTGGTTTGGCTAAAGGTAGGGAAGGAGGGAAAGATATTTATTTCAGTTGGAAGTGACAAAGAGGAAGCCATCAAGGTTGACAATCTCTGGAAATGGAGCTGGATGAGTAATTCAGTTCATAGAAAAGAAGCCCAAACATTGAGGGGTAATCAGGTTTAAGGCAATCAAATGAATCTGGTGGTCTTTAGGACATCAAGGACATTGAGGAGTGGTTACATTCAGAGATCTAGAGATCAAGAGAAGGCGATTTGATCTGGAGTCAGAGATCTGGGGATTATCAAAATACATGGTACAGAGAGCCAAAGGGATTGATGGAGTACCCATGGAGAGAATAGAGTGAAAAGAGACCTAAGGCTAAAATCCTAAGAACAAAATGTGAGGATGTTTCAAGTGGTTCTCAGTCAACAGGTATATCTCTCCATTCCTGAATTTGAAAGATACTAACAGCTCTGTTGAGATTTAGGACCCATTTGTGTAACTTCAGGACCTTGGAAAATTTGCCACACAATCTCCTCTTTTTGAGAGAGCTGTTATATAGTGTTTACTGCCACGCCATCAGTATCTACCTACATAGGGGACTCTAGTGAGGGCTGCCCTATTTATTGGCATGGCTACTAGGTAGCCAGCATGGGGCACTCATCTTTGAGGAATTGATGCAGAGGTGCCTGAAAGCATGCTGAGAAACTGGTGAGCAAAATAAGACTCTGAGAGGATAAGACCTCTGAAAAAGCAAGTGTCTAACATGTCACATGATGAGGACATAACCAAGAAGTGCTGACCCAACAGGGGACCCATCTATCACTTTTACCAATTCAGTTACATTTTCCTTTGAGAGAAAATACAATATAGCAGTCAAAGGCACAGGTGCTAGCAAACTAAAACAGTTGATCTCAGCTCTTGCACTTACCAGCTATCTCACGTCTAGCTGGTTATTTCATTCCTTTAAATTTTGGATGATTTACTAAAAAATAGAGAAAATAAGAGCAACTCAAATCATAAGAGAATTGATGTTTAAATGAGGGAATCCATATAAAGCATTTTGTGTTAGCTGTATGTGCTAGATACCAGTCTATTGCTTCTTCTTTCTAAAATCACCCTGCATTACCAGCTCTGTGCTAATGGAGATTTAAATACTACTACTTTGCAATATTAAGCTTTATTGATGGAGGGTCATCGCAGGAAGATGGATTTTTTTCCCCTGATTCTAGTGTGCTGCCATTTTTGCTTCTGGAACCTGCTGCATAGACCTTAGCAGCACAGGTCTTGGTCTGCCCCAGCTGCACACTCAGGATCTATAGTGTCTTGTCAAGCTTGTAGCCTGGCCTAGACTAGCGAACACTTCACATGGCCCTCCTGATGTAGACCCTGGGCAACCCAGGCCTCCTGGCACCTGACTCACTCTGTGCCTGCTGCCAGCCTCAGCCAGCCGGCACTGCCTAAGTTGTTGTGCCAGGTCTTCCCGATATGTATGCTGCACACGCCAGGCTACACACTGCCCTGCAGAGGGACAGGATCCAGCTACCCCAACTTTCTCTGCAAGAGCACCTGCCAGCCTCACCACACTTGCCAGAGGGTAGCTTCCTGCTTGCCCAGCAAACATAGACTACCTTTAGCCTTGGAAAAACAACAACCATATCTACTGTCCCATGGGCTGCAACCACACCTTTTCCAGTGAGCTCTGAATCCCAGCGTTGGATTTATTCTAACTTGACCCTTCCTTGAAATTCTCTATCAGCCCTAGTGTGTCCTGTAGAGTTCTCCCTAGATCTTTTCAGTTACTTCTCTATTATATTTAGTACTTTTATATATTAAACCTTCTGTATTCAAATTAATGGTGATTTCTGTTTCCAGAACAGATCTTGACTGATGCACTATTCTTGATATCATTACTTTATTCAACAAATATTTATTGAGTTCTTGCAGTAAGGTTGGCATTGGCACTGTTCTACATACTGATGAAACAGCAATAAACAAGACAAAATTCCTGCACTTACAGAAATTGCATTCTCGGAGGACAGATTGGGGCACCAGTTAAATAATGTGAGATGTTTCTTTGTTTCTACAAGGCATGTACCTCTTACACGTTTCATAAAGCTTTGAAATCAAATTCACATTTCCTTAACATTAGAAAAGTTGGTGTAAAATATCAACTAATTCAAATCTAGTTCATTCAAATTTTTTATCATAATATTTTCTTTTAGTTATTTTAAAATCACATTGCTTTCGGCCGAACTTGTCTTACAAGTTCACTCTGATATACATTTTAAATTTACCATTTAACTCTTCTTATGTCCTGGTGCTTGGTTCTCTTTTGAGTCATCTAATGTGAGTGGCGGCATTAACTAGGTATGCTGTTACTCTGCAGATGGTTATTATTTTAAAGTTGCTTAGCAACAATTGTTTAACATTCAGCTCCTATCAGCTTTTGCACTGAGATGTTTTGAAACCCTGAAAAGAGTGTACTATTTCAGGTATTTAGCATTGAACTCCATTATTTCTCTGCTAAAATAGCACACTCTTACAGTTTGTATAGAAATTACACATTTATTAAAGTCCATAATGATTGCTGATTGAGCCCAGCATTTCTACATATTTCTATCAGACTTAGAAATATGCAGAGCACAAAACTAATTGGAATATATAAATTTGTGTTTCAAATTCACTAATCTTGAGAGTAAAGATGCATTTCTTGATCAAATAAATTCTAAAAATGAAAAGGTGAAAAATGTGGTTAGACTAGATAAACTTATCAGCCTCTTCAAATTCAATAGCTTTATATGAATCTAATTGACATTACAAAGGTCCTATAGTCTTTTCTCTATCAGTTCTCTTACTAAAGAATAAATTAGAGACAGAAGAAAAAACGCAAACAACCCTGAAGTGCTGTTCACTGCAAAACCAAGTTTACTTGAAACACATCAACATAAAATCGTGCCAAGGGCTAGAAAGTAGAGCTTTATTAAAAAAACAAAAACAAAAACAAAAAACAAAACAAAAAGAAAAACAAGAGCACCAAGTGCAAACACAAAACTAACCCTTATCTTTATTTTCCTTTTCAAGCCAGTGAGTTCCTATAGTACATATTGAACACATTCATAAAATGCTATGAATAAATCAAAACGGTAGAGTTGGATTATGCTAAAAGAAAGAGGGGAGCTAATTATATTAAAAGAAAGAAACCCCATGGTTGATCCTTAATAAAATAAAATTATTATTCTCCTACTTTACTGAATATTCAGGGTAAGCACGTGTTGTATTTTTTTAAAAATCCAACAACATACTCAATAGCGAAATACTCTATTTTTAAACAATATGCCATATGTTAGGAGTGGAGAGGTTAAGAATAATGGTAAACATTCAAACAGTCAAAATATGAAACACTGCCACCCGGAGTCCCTAAAGAGCCCCATGTATCATTCCCAGTCCTAACTTTGTTCATTCCCCTAGAGGTAAACATCCTCCTAATTTTTATGACTCTTATTTTCTTGTTTTTCTTTATACTTTAACCATTAATATCTACATCCCTTACACTATTGTTTCACTTTGCCTGGTTTTAAATTTTTTACCAGTGGATTCATACTATATGTTTAGATTTTTCTTATTTCTTTCCATCAGTATTATAGTTATAAGAAGCTGTAGTTCATTCAGCCTCATTGCTCTCTGACTATATCATAACTTTTAATCTATTCTGTTTGAAGGACATTAGGATTGTTTCTGGTTTGGGGCTGCTAAAATCATTATATGAGCATTCTCATATAGTATCCCAATCTTCTACAAATGCACAATATAACCTAGTGTACTTATGTTGGAGTGACTTCGTAGGTTGTAAAGTAATATTAATAATAGCAATGATAGCAATAACAATGATAGAAAACACTTTATAGGATTTATTATGTTCTGGATACTGTTCTGAGCATTTCACATAGATTAACTTCTTTAATCTTCACAAAAAAAAAAAAAAAAAATCCCACGAGAGCAAAACTTAGTTCCTGGAGCAGGAGTTGGGAGTAAGAGAAAAAAAAATCTTACTCTTTTTATGTATGAAGTCACATACTCAAGGTTATAGAAGTAAAAAGATGGGATTCAAATCCATGTAGTTGGCAACACAGTCTGTACTCAACCACTACATCATAATGCAATAGTATTTATACAGTATAACATCTTCAAATTTGTTAGAGAATGTCAAACTGTTTTCCAAAGAAATTATGCTAATTAACACTCTCATTAGCAGGATAAGAGTTTCCATTACTTCCTATCTTTCTCAACACCTGTTATTGTCAGCTTCCTTATTTTAGTCTATTTGAAAGTTGTATAATGCCATCTCATTGTGATTTATACTTGAATTTCTCTATTACAAATGCAACAAGGATATTGTTTTGTTTACCCACCATCTGAATTTATTTATTTGTGAATTTCTTGTTCAAGATTTTCCTCTATTTTCTGTTGGGTTTTACATCTTTCTTATTTATATATAGGAGTTCTTTAGATGTTCTGTATATTATTTGAGCATTATATGTGATGCAATGATCTCTTCATACTCTGAGGCATGTATTTTTACTGTTTACTGCTTTTGATGGAAAAATTAACTTGTTAATGTATTTAGATATATTCACTTTTTTCCTTTACAGGTAAAGGAAAAGGTAAAAATGGTAAAAAAGGTAAAAATGTGTAAAATGTGTAAAATTCTTTCCTTTAATATAATTAGCTCCCCTCTTTCTTTTAGCATAATCCAACTCTACCGTTTTGATTTATTCATAGCATTTTATGAATGTGTTCAATATGTACTATAGGAACTCACCGGCTTGAAAAGGAAAATAAAGATAAGGGTTAGTTTTGTGTTTACACTTGGTGCTCTTGTTTTTCTTTTTTACCTCTTACAGGTAAAGAGTTGGATGTGTCTTTTAAAAAGATCCTCTCCCAGGGCACCTGCGTGGCTCAGTCAATTAGGTACCCGACTCCTGATTTCAACCCAAGTCATGATCTTGGCTTAGGTCATCTTGGCTTAGGGGGTCGTGGGATTGAGTCTGCTTAAGATTCTCTATCTCCCTCTCCCTGTGCCACTCACTTACACCCTTGCTTGTTTGCATGTGCTCTCTCTCACTACAAAAAAATTTAAAATCCTCTCCTGGGGCATCTGGATGGCTCAGTGAGTTAAGCATCTGACTTTTGACCTCAGCTCAGGTCTTTAGCTCAGAGTTGAGTTCAGTCCTGTACTGGGCTCCACACCCAGTGGAAAAAAAATCCACTCCTATCCCAATATTTTGAAGATATTCTTCACATTGTGTTCTTCGTGTTGTAATTTTGCCTGCTACCTTTTATCTTTAGGAAACCTACAACCAGGCAGCCCCCGTGGTGCAGGGTTTAGCGCCACCTACAGCCTGGGGTGTGATCCTAGAGACCCAGGATTGAGTCCCACGTCTGGCTCCCTGCATGGAGCCTGCTTCTCCCTCTGCCTTTGTCTCTGCCTCTCTCTCTCTGTGTGTCTCTATGAATGAATAAATAAAATCTTAAAAAAAAAAAAAAAAAGAAACCTGCAACCAATTCTAGGTACCCAAGATTTTTTTCCCACAAAAATATTTAAATGTCCCAGAATCATTTGTTGAAAAGCAGTCCTTTCTGTCCTATAGGATGGTACCACCACTGCCACAAGCTAAGCCTCCATATAATAAAATGCTGCACTATCTTCATAACTATAGCTATAATGTATTTTAATATCTGGCAGGGTAAATTCTATTACATTCTTCTTCTGAGTACATTGGCTATTCTTGGTCCTTTCTGCTCCACATAAATCTTAAAGTGTGCTTTTCAATTAAAAAACCATTTGGGATTTTGATGAAGAGGACATTGAAACTGTAAACATTTGGGAATAATTATATTTACAATTCTAAATCTTCCAATCTTTGAGTATGGAGTACCACTTTTTGTAAATGGTTCTTTACTTCATAAACTTGATGCAAGTTTACAAAATTTCTTGTACATTGACAAAGAAATCTACAATGAGAAATTAAATCCAAAAAAAAGAAGCAGCATGCCAAATGTGCAGACGTTGATCTGCTAGCCATCAGGATATGATTGAATTCAATGATGTATTCAAGATTGAGCCTTAGGTACAAGGAACTTTAATGCTTTCAAGAATTCTGCTTTTCACTTGTTATCTGAACACCTGGCAATCAGAACTGTATAAAATGTAACCAAGTGAGCAAAAGAACACCAAATTTTCAGTCTTCTTTAGTGTCTTTAAGATTTCAAAATTTTCTCCAGAGTTTTGAAGATCTTTTATGAAATTGCTTTGTGTTTAATATTTGTTATTATTTTCATAATATTTTTATGAATTTTCACATTGTCGCATATAGAAATGCAATTGATTTTCGTATCGCAATTTTTGCATCTAACAAAGTTATTAAATTCCCTTATCCTAATAATGTGTAGATTCTTTTGGATGTTCAACATATATATAATATTGTCTCAGACTAACAGTTTTGATTTGAAAAGCAGTGATGAGACATTCTTGTCTTTTTCCCAATCTCAAAGAGAAAGCTTTCAAGGGTTCATCATTACGTTTGCTGCAGATGTTTGATAGAAACCCCTTAATTAGATTGATGAAGTGCCCTTTATATCTAGTTTGTTAAGAGCATTTTTATCATGAATAGATGTCGAATGCTTAGCAATTGCTTTTAATACATCTAATGAGATGATCACAATTAAATCTCCTTTAATTTGATTATGTGGTGGATCACAGTAATTGATTTTCTATTTTAAAAATAACTTTGGATTTCTAATATGAACCTAACCAAGTCATGATGAGTTATCCTTTGCTGTATTTGTTTTACTAACAGTTTAGAATTATGCTCTATATCATGAGTGAAATTGGCCTGTAATTTTCCTTTCTCATACCATCATTTGGTATCAGATATTTGCTGGTCTCATAAAACAAGTTAGAAAGTTTCCCTTTCTTTTTATATTCTGGAAAAGCTTGTTTAAGTTCTTGCATATTTGTTTGTACTCCCCAAAGAAGTTGTTTAGGCTTTGAATTTTCTTTCTATGAATACAATTAATTTAAAAGCTATAGAACCAATTTTTTGTCTATTTTGCTAAGCTGTATATTTCTAAAAATTAGCCCATTTCTTCTATGTTACAAATTTATTGGCTTTGAGTTTTTCATAATATCATATCTATTAATGTCACAAAAGAAATGGGTATGTCCTCTTTTTCACTCCAGATATCACTCTTCAAAGTTAACTTTGCCAGAGATTTGTCACTGAAAAAAAGTCTTTTTTCAAAAAATAAACTTTTAATTTTTTTATTACTTTCTGCTCTAATCTTTATTTCCTTTGAGGTTATTTTGTGCTGTTTTTCTAATTTGTTAAAATAAATGCTTCTCATTAATATTCAGTCTTTCGTTCTGCTAGACACATTCAAAGCTATCAATTCCCTCCAGCTATTGTTTTAGCTATAGCCCATAAATTTTATCAAGTGAAATAAACTATTTTCAGTTCCACTCATATTTTAGGATACATTAGAATTTCTTGGTTCATTCATTGGTTTTTTAGAATTGTGCTAACCCCCTAAAATATGGGGCTGCTTAATCACCTACTTCGAGGTAAATATCAATTTAGATATTGCCTTCTTGGGCAGCCCAGGTGGCTTAGCGCCGCCTTCAGCCCAGGGTGTGATCCTGGAGACCCAGGATCGAGTCCCGCATCAGGTTTTCTGCATGGAGCCTGCTTCTCCCTCTGCCTGTGTCTCTGCCTCTCTTTCTCTGTGTCTCTCATGAATAAATAAATAAAATCTTTTTAAAAAAATTATCTTCTCAGTGAATTGAACCTTTCATCATACGAAGTTAACGGTGCTTCTGGCTTTACAATTGTTTCCAGATATTAATATATCTATATCAGATTACTTTGGGTTGGTATAGCTTTTACCAAAATTTTCCTCTCAAAATTTCTATATTTTATCCTTTAGGTGTGATCTCTTACAACAGAATATAAGTGGTTTTATTTGTCAATTAGTTTATTCTGCCTCCAACTGGATAGCTTAGTCCACATACATGTGATGTGTTACTGACATATTTTGGTTATTTTACTATCTCAATTTTTTTCTACTTATCCTTCTTCTATGTTTCTTTTCATTTTTATTTTCTATACTTTAAAAAAATTTTTTTTCTATCTGTTTTCCTCGATTACTAGCTTGGAAGTTACATACTCATTTCTATTAAACAATCATTTATAGTAGTTGGTTTTACATTAGAAAATCAATTCTATACAACATGTAACCATTAAAATGGCCATTATATAGAAATAAGTTATATATTAGATATCACATTTATACATTACAATACCTTTATTCTCTTCTCATAAAATCCACACTTTTTTTAATTGTAATATAGTTAATGTATACTATTACATTAGTTTCAGGTGAACAACATAGTGATTCAACAATTATAAACATTACATAGTGCTCACAAGCAGTAAGTGCAAATTACCCTCTGTCATCATACAAAATTATTACAATATTATTGACAATATTCTCTATGGTGTATTTTTCATCACTATGACTTACTTATTTTATAATCAAAGTTTATAGCTCTTAATCCTCTTCACTTATTTTGCAATCCCCTATCTCCCACCCCTTTGGTAACCACCAGTTCTCAGTGTTTATGAGACTATTTCTACTTTTGCTTGTTTGTTTTAGATTCCACATATAAATGGAATCATATGGTATTTGTCTTCCTCTTATTTCACTTAGAATAATGTTGCAAATGACATCATTCTTTTCTATGGCTGAGTAATATTTCATTTTATATACACACACACAGTGTCTTCTTTATTCATTCACCTATCAATGGACTCTTAGGGCCCATATCTTGGCTATTGTAAATAATGCTGCAGTAAACATAGGGGTGCATATATCTTTTCAAATTAGTGCTTCTGTTTCCTTTATGTAAATATTTGGTAGTGGAATTACTAGATCATATGGTATTTCTATTTTTAATTTTTGGAGGAACCTCCATACTCACATCCACAGTTACATCAATTTACATCGAGGGTTGTAGAAAACAGGGTTCTCTTTTCTCCATATCTCTACCAACACTTGTCTCCATTTAGCCATTCTGACTGGTATGAGTGATACCTCATTGTGGTTTTATTTGCACTTCCCTGATGATGAGTGATGCTGAGCATCTTTTCATGTGCCTGTTGGCCATTTCTAGGTCTTCTTTGGAAAAATGTCTCTGCAGGTCCATTTTTTAATAAAATTAGTTTTTTAGTGTTGAATTGTCTAAGTTCTTTATAAATTTTGGATATTGACCCCTTATTGGATATGTCATTTGCAAATATCTTCTTCCATCCACTGAGTTGTCTTTTTGTTTTGTTAATGGTTTCTTCCACTACGCAAAAGCATTTTATTTTGGTGTAGTCCTTTATTAGCTGACTTTTGCTTTTGTTTCCCTTGCCTAGGGATACTTATCCATAAAAACATTGCCAAGGGCAATGTCCATTTTACTATCTAAGGTTTCTTTTAGGAGTTTTGATTTCAAGTAATACATGGAGATCTTTAATCCATTTTGAGTTTAATTTTGTGTGTGGTGTAAGAAAGTGGTTCAGTTTCATTCTTCTGCATGTAACTGTCCAATTTTTTTCAACACCATTTATTGAAGAGACGGTCTTTTTCCATTGTGTATTCTTGCCTCTTTTGTTATAGATTAATTGACCCGTAGGTATGGGTTTATTTCTGAGCTATTTTGTTGTCTGTTTTGTTTTGTTTTGTTTTGTTTTCCAGTACTATACTGTTTTGATTAACATAGTTTGAGATTTGGGATTGTGATGACTCCAGCTTTGTTCTTCTTTCTCATAGAGTTGCTTTGGCTATTCAGAATCTTTTGTGGTTCCATGAAAATCTTAGGATTATTTTTTCTAGTTCTGTGAAAAATTCTATTGATATTTTGATAGAGATTATATTGAATTGGTAGATTACTTTGGGTAGTATGTATCTTTCCATTTAATTGTTTCATTTATTTGTCTTGTTTACAATCTCATTCATCAATGTCTTAGTTTTCAGAGCACAGGGCTTTCACTTGTGTGGTTAAATTTATCTCTTAGTATTTTTCCTTTTCTTTTTTTTTTTTTAAAGATTTTATTTATTCATGAGAGACACATAGAGAGAGAGAGGCAGAGACACAGGCAGAGGGAGAAGCAGGCTTCATGCAGGGAGCCCGACGTGGGACTCGATCCCAGATCTCCAGGATCACATCCCAGGCTGCAGGCAGCACTAAACCACTGCACCACCAGGGCTGCCCAGTATTTTATTTTCCTGATGTGATTGTAAATGGGATTTTTTTTAATTTCTTAATTTCTCTTTCTGCTAGCTCATTTTTATTGTACACAAATGCAATAGATTTCTATTAATTTTGTATCCTGCAATGTCACTGAATACATTTATTAGTTCTAATAGTTTTTTGATGGCATCTTTACGGTTTTCTGTACAGAAAACCCTAGGTCATCTGCAAATAGAGATGGTTTTGCTTCTTTCTTACCAATTTGGGTGACTTTTCTTTTTCTTATCTGATTGTTTTAGGTAGGATGTCCAGTACTATGTCAGATAAAAGTGGTGAGAATGGATGTCCTTCTCTTAATCCTGTTCTTAGAAGAAAAAAACTTAAAGCTTTTTACCAATGAGTATGGAAGATCTTTTTCCATCCTTTCACTTTCAAACTGTATGTGTCTCAGTTTTGAAGTGAGTCTCTTGTAGGCAGCATATAGATAGGTTGTATATTTTAACCATTCAATCATCTTATGTCATTTGGTGAATTTAGACCATTTACATTTGAATTATTGACAGGTATTTACTTACCACTATTTTGTTAACCGTTGTCTGGTTGTTTTGTAGATTTTCTCTCTTCCTTTCTTCTTTTGCTCTCTTCTTTTGTGGTTTGATTACTTTATTTAGTGTTATGCTTGGCTTCATTTTTCTTTATTTTTGGTGTATCTATTACAGCAAGTGGATACCAAGAAGATCTTGTATATAATAGTTTATATTCAGTTGATGGCTGCAATCAAACATATTCTGAAAGCATTACATTTTACATTACTACATTACTACCCCCCTCTATTTTTTATGCATGTCCTATATTATATATTAAAACTTATTTTGTGTATTTGACTAATTTTTATAGATAAAATTGATTTTCTACTTTTGTCTTTTAACTTTATTAGCATTATGAATGATTGATCTAACTTTACTGTATGTTTACTTATATCAGTAAAATGTTTTCCTTTCTTAATTTTCTTGCCTGTAGTTATAGCCTTTTATTTTCCACTTAAAAAGTCTCTTTAACATTTCTTATAAGGCTTGTTTAGTGGTGATGAACTTCTTAAACTTTTGCTTGTCTGGGAAACTCTCTCCCCTTCAATTCTAAAGAACAATCTTGTTGGGTAGAGTATTCTTGGTTACAGGTGTTTTTTTTTTTTTTTTTTCCTTCAGCACTTTGAATATATAAGCCACTTTCATCTGGTCTACAAAGTTTCTGCTGAAAAAGAGGCTGATAGCCTTATGGAGTTGCCCTGATATTTAACTGTTTGCTTTGTTGTTGTTGTTGTTTTTTAATTTATTCATGAGAGACAGAAAGGGAGAGGCAGAGACATAGGCAGAGGGAGAAGCAGGCCTCCTGTAGGGAGCCTGATGTGGAACTCAATCCCCGGACCCCAGGATCACGACCTGAGACAAAGGCAAATGCTCAACCACTGAGCCACCCAGGGATCCCAATAGATTTGTTTTTAAATATGAGTTAGATATGCCAAATAGAATTTCAAACACAGATCTGAAGTTGAGAAATGAGATTTAGGTTGGTGTTATAGATTTGAGAATACAGTTAATATCAAGAGAAAAGCAAAAATGAATTATTGTGACCTCATCAAGATAAAAAGCTTTTGCACAGCAAAGGAAACAGTTAACAAAACTAAAAGGCAACCTACAGAATGGAAGAAGATACTTACAAATGTCTTATCAGATAAAGGGTTAGTATCCAGACTTTATAAAGAACTTATCAAACTCAACACCTCAAAAACAAAAAAATCCAGTCAAGAAATGGACAGAAAACACAAACAGATATGTCTCCAAAGAAGACATACAAATGCCCAACACACATATGAGAAGATGCTCAACATCACTATCAGGGAAATACAAATCAAAACCACAAGGAGATACCAACTCACCTGTCAGAATGGCTAAAATTTAACAACTCAAGGAACCACAGATGTTGGCAAAGATGCTGAGAAAGGGGAACCCTCTTATACTGTTGGTGGGAATACAAACTGGTGCAACCACTCTGGAAAACAGTATGGAGGTTCCTCAAAAAGTTAAAAATGGAGCTACCCTATGACCCAGCAATTGCACTAGTAGGTGTTTATCCAAAGGATACAAACATAGTGATTCAAAGGGGCACATGTACCCTAAGGTTAATAGCAGCAAAGCCCACAACGGCCAAAATGAATGACAGATGAATGGATAAAGAAGATGTGGCACACACACACACACACACACACACACCCCAGAATATTAGTCACCATGAAGAATGAAACCTTGCCATTTATAACAACATGGATGGAACTAGAGAATATTATGCTAAGCAAAATAAGTCACTCAGAGAAAGACAAGTATCTTATGATTTTACTCTTATGTAGAATAAGAAACAAAACAGGAACATAGGGGAAGGGAAAGAAAAATAAAGATGATAATAAAGGAAGGCAAACTGTAAGAGATGCTGAACTCTAGGAAACAAACTGAGGGTTGCTGGAGGGAAAGAACAATTGGGTAATGAGCATAAAGGAGGGCACTCGATGTAATAAGCACTGGGTGCTATATGCAACTGATGAATCACTAAATTCTACTCCTGAAACTAAAATACAGTATATGGTAACTAAATTGAATTTAAATATTTTTTTAAAAGAGTACAGCTAATTGTAGCAATGTATTTGTAAAGTAAGAGTCCTAAAGATGAGTATTACCAAAAAAAAAAAAAAAAAAGAAAGAAAAATCAAAACCATAAAGGACAGTTAGGCAGTATACAAACCAAGAAAGAGTGGTTTATTTTTTTTAAGTTTCTTAATTTCAATATAGTTAACATATATTATATTAGTTATTATATTAGTTTCAGGTGTAAAATATAGTAATATAGTAATTCTGTACACTACTCAGTGCTCATCAAAAGTGTACTCTTTATCCCCAGCATCTATTTTACCCATCCCCATCTCCTTTCTGGTAACCATCAGTTAGTTCTCTATAATGAAGTCTGTTTTTTGTTTTGTTTTACTCTTGTTTTCTTTCTTAAATTCCACATGAGTGAAATCATCTGGTATTTGTCTTTCTTTGACTAACATTTCACATAGCATTGCACTCTCTAGTTCCATCTATGTTATTGCAAGTAGCAAGATATCATTTTTTTGTGGCTGAATAGTTTTCCTGTGTGTGTGTGTGTGTGTGTGTAAACCAACCACATCTTCTTTTTCCATCCATAGATGGACACTTGGACTGCTTCCACAGTTTGTTGTAAACAGTGCTGCAATAAACATAGGAGTGCATGTAACCCGTTGACCTCGTATTTTTGGATTTTTTGGGTAAATACCCAGCAGTGGGGTAACTAGACCAGGGGGTCTATTTTGAACATTTTGAGGAAACTCCATACTGTTTTCCACAGTAGCTGCAACAGTTTGCATTCCCACCAACAGTACACAAGGGTTCCTTTCTCTTCACATTCTTGCTAACACTTGTTGGCTCTTATGCTTTTAATTTTAACCATTCTGACAGGTGTGGGGTAATACCTCATTTTGGTTTTGATTTAGATTTCCCTGATGATGAGTAATGTTGAACATCTTTTCCTGTGTCTGTTGGCTATCCGGATGCTCTCTTTGAAGGAATGTCTGTTCATGTCTTCTGCTCATTTTTAATTGGATTATTCATTTTATGTGTTTTTATCAGTTCTTTATATATTTTAGATACTAGCCCTTTGTCGGATATGTCATTTGCAACCATCTTGTCCCATTCAGTAGGTTGCTTTTTAGTTACTTCCTTCATTGTGCAGATTTTTATTTTGCTGTAGCCCCAATGTCCCATGGGACTACATGAGAGTCCCATGTAGTCCCATATGAGAGCATGTGAGTGAGTTGGAGACAGAGGGGCAGAGAGAGAGAAAAAGAGAATCTTAAGCAGGCTCCACACTCAGTGCAGAGCCAAATGCAGGACTCAATCTCACAACCCTGAGATCATGACCTGAGCCAAAATCAAGAGTCAGATGCTTAACTCAGCCACACATTTGCCCTGCCCCAAAGGTTTATTTTTGCTTTTGTTTCCCTTACCTCAGGAGACATATCTAGGAAAATGCTGCTATGGCCAATGTCAGAGAAATTATTGCCAGTGCTCTATTCAAAGATTTTTATGGTTTCAGAGCTTACATTTAGGTCTTTCATCCATTTTGAGTTTATTTTTGTGTAAGAAAAAAAAGCGGTCCAAGTTTCATTCTTTGGCATATAGCTATCCAGTTTTCCTGACACCATTTGTTGAAGAGACAGTCTTTTCCCCACTGCATATTCTTTCCTCCTTTGTCATAAATTAATTGACCATGTAATCATGGGTTTATTTCTGAGTTTTCCATTCTATTCATCTGTGTCTTGTGCCAGTAACATACTGTTTTAATTACTATAGTTTTGTAATATAACTTGAAGTCCAGGATTGGTACCTCCAATTTTTTTCAAGATTGCTTAGGCTATTTGGGGTATTCTGTGGTATCACATCAATTTTAGGATTTTTTTTTTCAATTTTAGGATTTTTTGTTCTAGTTCTATGAAAAATGCTGTTGGTATCTTGATGGAGATTGCATTAAATGTATAGGTTGCTTTGGGTAGTATGGACATTTTAACAATATTTGTTCTTACAATCCATGAGCATGGAATGTCTTTGTGTCATCTTCAATTTCTTTCATCAGTGTTTTATAGTCTTCAGAGTACCAGTCTTTCATCTCTTTGGTTAGGTTTATTCCTATGTATTTTACTATTTTTAGTGCAATTTTAAGTGGGATTGTTTTCTTTCTCTTTCTGCTGCTTTGTGTATAGAATGAAATGGATTTCTGTACAGTGATTTTATATCCTGCAACTTTACAAAATTCACTTAATCAGTTCTCTAGCAGTTTTTTGGTGGAATCTTAAGGGTTTTCTATATACAGTAAACAGGAGTGGTTTAAAAACAGTAAGGAATAGTTAATACCATCAAGCCTCACAGGATAACATATCAGTTTTGCAGTGCATAATATCCTATTGGTTTTGACAAGTGAGTTACATTAGTGAGAGCAGTGGATGAGGTTAAAAGAAAGGGAGACAGTGACATTGAGGGTATTGCTAAATGGATGGAGGAAGTGAAAGATCAGAGAAACTAGGACAGACTAAGGTAGAAGTGAAGGCAGTACAAGAATAACATTGAAAAAATTGAGTGGCCAAAATCCTAGAGTTCATAGTTAAAGACCATTCCCTAACACTGCCAAGTGCAGCAGTTCCCAAACTTTCTCAGTTTACATACTCTTAGTGTCTCAGTATTTACAAAGCATACCTACAGCAAAAACTAACAACAACAAAAACCCCAAAAATTCAAGTTTCATTTACTACATAGTTCTAATAACTCAGTTTTTATGCCCTAACAACTTAGTATTTGTTTGGACACAACACAGCTTTTCAAACTTTGTAATCATATTGAACATTTTTGTGTGATACTTTTATCACAGCAATTGCTAAAAGCACAGTTTCTCAAAGAAATGTCATCCAAAAGGATGCTGCAATGTAACAGTAAAACTTTGAAAAACCTCAAGCTAGTAATTTGTTTGGTGTCCAATAAGTATGGCTGTGATTTCCGGAAAATTTTTTATGAGTGGTTTAAGTGAATTTTGAACCATTAGAAAACCATCAGGTACTACATATGTCAACCATATGGATGTATTAAGGTCGCCAAAGTGATGGCAAGACTTGAGATGGAGAAGTATGAGCCAGTTGCCAAAGAAAAAGAATAGGGAAGTATAACCAGAAAGAAAATAGTACAAATGAAAGAATTAAGTAAAGGTGGCATGGTGATGGGTTGAAAGGGACAACAGGAGGAGATTCTGTGTTACAGTAAAAAGGATCCACAACTCCCACTTCACAAAACACAAAGAAGTATTGTCCTTTTGGGTGTTAGATGTCTATAAGCCAGGAAAGATGAAAAAGACTGTATTGTGCAGAGTTTAAGGATGTGATATATTTGTTCATGATGAAATGGTTCCTAGATACAAGCTAGATTTTAAACTCCTAGAGGGCAAAAGCTTTATTTTATTCATTTCTTATATTCCTGGGGCCTACAATGTAGACCCTAGATTATCACGGATTTACTGACTCCCTTTCAATGAGAAAAGACAAACATCAACCTCCAAACTGACTCAATGAGGGATACTAAAAAGGACTGAGGAGTCTGGCAGCCATACACAAAGAAAAAGCCCAATATGGCAAAAGAGAGTAAATATAAATCAATTATTAATCTGAAAAATGATCACTTCAGAATCTCAAAATAGACATACATAACTATTTTTTTTTGATTAAACATTTTAGGATATGCATGGGATTACCACTTGACTATTTCAGTTCATAATGAATTAAAAAAATTTATGAGTATTTTTATCTCCCCAATTATGAGGCAATACATGAGATTCTCAAGGTAACTACAAATTGTATAATTTAAGGGTTCATCTGTTATTAATAAACACTGTAGAAACATTACACTAAAAAAAAAATCACACTACCATTTGTACGATAGATTATACCATGTGTGGTACTGAATCTTAAAGCTTCTTTTTAATCTTCCATTATATCTAAACAATGACTGAGGGAGAAAGGATATTTACAAGAATAATCATACATGCATTATTAAAGTAGAAATGATGAAAATTTCAGGGTGACAATACATAAATACTAACTCTGTTGGAATTCCACATCTGTTATTATTACAATATACTCATCTACTGATGCTAAAACCATGAGGCTAATGCTTGAACAAAAATAGCATTAAATTTATACATAAACTTCTGGCAAAATTCTACAATTTTGTCCATTTTAGTCATTCTTTCTTGTTTAGTCCAAAAATCAAATCCTATCTAGCAAATACTGTTACTTCAATAATCCAAAGTTTTGTCTACTAGTCATATATTGATCTATACATTGTCGATAACATCCCCAAGTAAAAGAATATTTCATTAATACAGGCATTCTCAAAGCCTAAAATCTTAAGAAATAAATTTAAAAAAAAAAAACATGAGAGTTAAAATAAGGAGTTCTGAACTTAAAATGCTTTGCTAAGTTTTATTGTATAGATTAAAATTCTGGTTTCCTAGATTCAGTAATACTAAATTGTCTGTTGGGTTTAGTAGCTTCTTGCATCAGCTCCTGCAACTGTCCAATTTGTTCATCACGAAAGTCATTAAGTTTTTCTTCCGGTAGGGCAGCTCCAAAACATACTTTTTCTGTTGAATTTTGTCTGTTTTCATTAGTTTGTTGCCATAGCACTGAGGCATACACCTAATAAAAAGACCAAAAAAAAAAAAAAAAGTTATATATATAAAAGTAAGATATATATTTACTCATTTAATGTTAGAGAACTTAAAAAAAGTCTAATTCCAAGTCACTATTTTTCTCCCATCACTGAAGATACAAACAAAATGGCTGCTGATTTACTATTGGTGAAAATTTCAAATATATGTTATTTTTAGCACTGTTAAGAGTTTCAATAGATTTTAGCAAAGTTTTTAACCTGGAGATCTGGGGGGTTGGGAATGGCCCATGGATAGACTTGAAGAACATGCATAAACCACCCAAAAGTGATATGCTAAATTGTACGCACAGAACTACTGCAAATAGTTCTGGGGCTCTAGCTTTCCTCGGGTTTTCTTTTTTTTCTCTTTTTCTTTTTAAAAAATTTTTATCTATTTATTCATGAGAGATACAGAGAGAGAGAAAGGCAGAGACACAGGCAGAGGGAGAAGCAGGCTCCATGCAGGGAGCCAAGCCAGGACTCGATCCTGGGTCCTCAAGATCATGCCCTGGGCTGAAGGCAGTGCTAAACCACTGAGCCACCTGGGCTGCCCTTTCCTCAGGTTTTCAAAAGAGAGTGGTGGTTCTTATAGACTTAACAGTAGGTTTCAAAATGTATTGTTAATTCTCTTACTTTCAATTAAAACACTAATTCTCTCACACTAGAGAGAAAGTTATCAAATCCTTAACCTTTTAATATTTAATAATAATCTTTGTCAGGAAAAAATTCTCTATTTTTCATGCTGTAGTTTTTCTCTCATTCAATCAGCATCTTTAGTCTAATACTCCAACTACTGTTGTCTGGCACAAGTGATACATTTTTGAAGCAGACTTTCACTCTACAATCAATCCTTTAATCAGACAGTAAGTAACAATATATTTTAGTTCATGAAGTTAAAAGAATGTATGCACCCTCTAGGTAAGTAAATATTTAACTCTATATAATGCCACTAACTCTATCTAGTTTAATTAAATTGTTTATAACTGGACTGCCATTATTACCAAAGAAACTTTAATTCAAGACATTCCAAATCTTTACCTGTATTGAAAATATTTTATGTTTTACAGAAGTCAGTTTCATATAATAACTGAAAAAGAGTTGCACAAATGCAAGCTTTATCAATCCCACCTCTAAGTATATGCCCCAGAACAGGGTTTCTCAACCTTCACACTATTAACAAATTGGATAATACTTTTGTAGTGGGGTGGATGGGAATCTGTTCTTGCACCATAGGATGTTTTAGCAGTATATCTAGTCTCTACCCAGGAGATGCCAGTAGCACACCCTCCTCAGTCTTGATAATCAAAAATGCCTCCAACCTTGCTAACTGTTCCCTGGCTGACCCAGGTTGAGAACTATCATTCTAAAGAAACTTTCAAACATGTGACTGAGTAGCATAAGAAGTGTGGTACTACTTGTTAAAGCAAAAATTGGAAACAAGGGCAGACCCGGTGGCTTAGTAGTTTAGTGCCGCCTTCAGCCCAGGGTGTGATCCTGGAGACCCGGGATCGAATCCCACATCAGGCTCCCTGCATGGAGTCAGCTTCTCCTTCTGCCTCTCTCTAATAAAAAATCTTAAAAAAAAAATTGGAAACAATCTCACTGTACTTCTCAGTAGAAGAAAGAACAAATACACTAAGGTTTATTCAGATACTGCATCTTTTCAAAGAGCCAGGTCTTGGTTTCATTGATCTTTTCCATTGTTTTGTTTTGTTTTTTAGTCTCCATTTCATTTATTTCTGCTCTGATCTTTATTATTTCCTTCCTTCTACTAGATTCAGGCTTTGTTTATTCTTTAGCTCGTTTAGTTCTTTTAGCTAGCTAGCTCTTATAGGTGTAAGGTTAGGTTGTTTGAGATTCTTGTTTCTTGAGGTAGGCCTGTATCACTATAAAATTGTTTTCACTGCATTCCAAAGATTTTACTGTTGTGTTTTCATTAATCTCCATGTATTTTTTAAATTTCCTCTTGATTTCTTTATTAACTCACTGGTTGTTTGGCAGCATGTTGTTTAGCCTACTACATGTGTTTGTTTTTTCCATTTTTTTTCTTGTGACTGATTTCTAGTTTCATACCCTTGTGGTCAGAAAACATGCATGATACGATTTCAATCTTCTTAAATTTTTTGAGACTTAATTTGTGGCCTAACGTGACCTATCCTGGAGAATGTTCCATGTGCACTTGAAAAGAATGTATATTGTTGTTTTGTATGGAATGTTGTATATGTAAGTCCATCTGGTCTTGAATACAAAGCCACTGCTTATTAATCTTCTGCCTTAACGACTACCCAGTGATATAAGTGGGATATTAAAGTCCCCTACTATTATTATATTACCCTAAATTTCTCTTAGTATCTGTTTATATTTGCTTTCTGTATTTTGGTCTCCAATGTTGGGTATTAGATATTTACAATTCTTATATCCTCCTGTTGAATGATCCTTCTATTATTATGTAGTGCCCTTCTTTGTCTCATTACCATCTTTGTTTTATTTTTTTAAGATTTTATTTATCTGAAAGAGAGCACAAGCAGGGGGAGTGGCAGAGGGAGAGGGAGAAGCAGGCTCCCCACTGAGCAGGGAGCCTGACATGGAGTTCCATCCCAGGACCTTGGTATCATAGCCTGGCCCGAAGGCAGATGCTTAACCAACTGAGCCACCCAGGTGCCCCACAGTCTTTGCTTTAAAGTCTATTTTGTCTGATTTGAGTATTGCTACCCAGTTTTTCCTCCCTCCCTTTTACATGGAATATCTTTTTCCATTCTTTCACAGTCTACATGTTTGAGCTCTGATGTGAATCTCTTGTAGACAGTATACAGATGGGTCTTGTTTTTTTTAATCCATTCAGTCATCTAATGTCTTCTGATGGGAGCATTTAGACCATTTACATTTGAAGTAATGGTTGATAGGTATGTAACTGTCATTTTGTTAAACTGTTTTCCAGTTGCTTTAGTTGTTCTCTGTCCATTTCTTCTTCTCTCTTTTCCCTTGTGATTGGTGAATTCCTGTGGTGTTATGCTTGGCTTCCTTCCTCTTTATTTTTTTGTGTATCTATTATAAGTTTTTAGTTTGTGGTTACCATGAGGTACATATATAACATTATATATAACAAGGATAAAGCAACTATATTAAAATGGCAGCCACTTAGGTTTGAACATTCTAAAAGAACTTTTTAACTCCTACTTTCACAGTTCATGTAAATGTTGTCATATATTACTTTTTATTCATATTTTCCCTACTTTCAATTAGGGCCTCCCCCTCCCACCTTAAGTCCCTTTAACATTTCTTATAAGGTTGGTTTAACTTTTCTTTGTCTGGGAAACTCTTTCTCTCTCCTTGCCAGGTAGGAAACAAAACAAAACAAAATCATAAAACCAAAAATATTCTTTCAGCTCTTTACAGGCCAGAAGAGAGGGGCATGATACATTCAAAGTTTCTGCCGAAAAATCAGCAGAGGCTTTATGGAGTTTCCCTCTGTTACTGCTTTAAAATTTTCTCCTTATCTTTAACTATTGATATTTCAATTATCATGTGTCAAGTGATGTGGACTTCCTTGAGTTCATCTTGTTTGGAATGTTCTGTAGTTCCTCAACAAAGATGCCTATTTTCTTCCCCTCTCTTCTCCTTCTGGGACTTCTATAATATAAATGGGTACTTGAGAGTCTAAAAGATATTTTGAATCATTTAAAAAGCTTTTTCGCTGTTCAGCTTGGGTGCTTTCCATTACCTTGTCTTCTAGATCACTGATCAGTTCCTCTGCATCCACTAACCTGTTGATTCCCTCTGATGTATTTTTCAATTCAGTTACTGTATCCTTCAACTCTGATTGGTTCTTTTTTTGTATTTTCAGTCTCTTTGTTGAAGTTCTTACTGAGTTCTCTTCAGTGAGCATCTTTATGATTATTACTTTAAATTATATCAGACATATTACTTATCTCCATTTCATTTGGAGTATATTCCTCTGTCTCATTTTGCTTGACATTTGGTGTTTGTTTCTATGAATCAGAACTTTCCTAAACTTGAAGGAATAGCTTTGTGTATGGTCATCCCTGGTGGAAGCTTTGGCTTCTTGGTGGTGACTTTGGCTGGCTGGAACAAGGTGGGGGTGGGAGGGTCTCAAAGCTCTCTGTTCAGAGGATATCCTGGCAAGATAGCTAAAATGAGAGAAAAGTGGGGTGCTCTAATGGGGCAGGGGCCCTGGAGTCCCAGGGACTTCCACGTAGGGGGTGTCCTGGTGGGGTGGTTGGAGCCAAGGTGAGTCCCAGGATGCTTAGTACAGTAGATGTGAGCTAGGAGGTCCCCAGAGCATACTGAGTAAGCCATCTGGAGCCAAAGCAGTGTGGCCTAGACTGTTCCAGGATGCTTAGCACTGGTATACCTTTGTACCTTGGCATGATGGCTGGAACAGCAGTAAGTGCTGACCATGGGTATTCTGATTTATGTTTCTCTGAGGCTGCCTTGGTGGGATGGCTGAGGCTGGTGTGGACTCGGGTCCTGGGGCTCACTGGGGTGATAGGTTAGCTAGGGCACCCAAACCATTCTCCTGTCCATGCTACCTAGGAGGAGGGGGAAACATAAACCAAGGCTCTTGCTAGCCCCTCCTACCCAGAGAGAATTTCAGCAGCTCCCTTCTTGTTTGGTCAAGTTTCTCTTCTTGTTCAGATCCTTTATATTGTAATAGTAGTTGTTGTTGTTGTTGTTTTTTTTTTTTTTTTTTTTTACCCCTTACTTAGCTTTTCTTTTCTTTTTTTTTTTTTAAATTATGATAGGTGACAAGGATTGAGGAGTGTACTATTTCACCCATTCCCCCACCTACCACCCCTCTGGTAACCATCAGTTAATTCTCCATAATTACTTGTTTGGTCTTTAATTCCACATGACTAAAATCATACAGTATTTGCCTTCCTCTGGCTTATTTTGCAGAGCATTATTTTCTCTAGCTCTATCCATATTGTTGCAAATGGCAAGATTTTTATTTTATGGCTGGGCAATAGTCCATTGTATATCCATACCACACTTTCTTTATCCATTCATCTATTGAGGACACTTGGGCTGCTTCCATAGTTTGGCTACTGTAAATAATGCTGCAATAAACATGGGGGTGCATGTATCCCTTTGAATTAGTGTTTTATATTTTGGAGGTAAATACCTAGTAGTAGGGTAACTGGATTACAGGATCTATTTTTAACTTTTTTTAAGGAAACTCTATACTATTTTCCACAGTAGCTGCAACAGTTTGCGTTCCCACCAAGAGCGCACAAGGGTATCTTTTTCTCCACATCCTTGCCAACACTTGTTTCTTGTGGTTTTGATTTTAGCCATTCTCATAGTGTGAGATGATACCTCATTTTAGTTTTGGTTTGCATTTCCCTGATGATGAATGACGTTGAGCATCTTTTCATGTGTCTATTGGCCATCTGGAAGCCCTCTTTGTAAGGATATCTATTCATGTCTTCTGCCCATTTTTTAATTGTAGTATTCATTTTGGGATATTGAGTTTTATCAGTTCTTTATATATTTTGGATACTAGCCTTTTATCATATGTCATTTGCAAGTATCTTCTTTCATTCAGTAGGTTATCTTTTCATTTTGTTGGTTCTATCCTTCACTGTACAGAAGTTTTTTATTTTGCTGTAGTCCCAATACTTTATTTTTGCTTCTATTTTCTCAGGAGACCCATCTAGAAAAATGTTGCTATGGCCAATGTTAGAGAAATTACTGTCTGTGTTCTCTTCAAGGAGTTTTATGGTTTCAGGTCTTACATTTACATCTTTAATCCATTTGGAGTTTATTTTTGTGTATGGCAAAAAAAAAAAAAAAAAAAAAAAGGTGGTCCAAGTTTCAGCCTTCTGCATGTAGCTGTCTGGTTTTCCCACCACCATTTGTTGAAGAGACAGTCTCTTCCCCACTACATATTCTTTCCTCCTTTGTTACAGAATAATTGACCATATAATCATGCATTTATTTCTGGGTTTTCTGTTCTGTTCCATTGATCTATATGCCTATTTTTTAAATTTTATGTATTTGTTTGAGAGAGAGAAAGCACAAGCAGGGAGAGGGACAGAGGGAGAAGCAAACTCCCTGCTGAGCAGGGAGCTCCAAAGTGGGGCTCAATCCCAGGACCCAGGGATCATGACCTGAACCAGAGGCAGATGCCCAATGACTGAGCCACTCAGGTACCCTATTATGTCTATTTTTATGCCAATATCATACTGTTTTAATTACTCCATTTTGTAATATAACTTGAAGTCCGGAATTGTGATAACCTCCAGTTCTGTTTTCCTTGTAGTTGCTCTTCTTTGTTCTGTGCCCCAGGGCATCTGGCGCTGGTGTGTGCTAGATGGTCTGAGCTCACTGAGGCACCAGGCCTGTGAAGATGCTCAGCCCCTGTTCCCATCTGTACTTTCAAAATGGAGGGGAAGCATAGGCCTGGTGCTCACCAACAGTTCTCTTGCCATTTGGCAGGATTCTAGGACTGGTTCCTTTACATTCTAGTTGCCCCTTTCAGCCATGGCTTTTTTTCTATAGTCTAGAGCAAACATATCTG
The DNA here is from genome assembly GCF_048164855.1 of Canis lupus baileyi. NCBI lineage: Eukaryota > Metazoa > Chordata > Mammalia > Carnivora > Canidae > Canis > Canis lupus. The sequence continues at coordinate 38,838,003 of NC_132855.1, forward strand.
CTTATCATCCCTCAGTACTATCCCTCCCCACCATAGTTTGCAGTGCTTGGGGTGGAGGTTCTCTTTGTTACCATGTAAAGAATAGTAAGAGAGATGGAAACATGGTATATCTATCCTTTGTTGTACAGAAGCTGTTCAGTCACCCCTCAGGTTTTTGTTTTTGTTTTTCAGGAGGAATTGCTCTATTAATAGTTAAATCAATAGGTATACCAATGAATAAATAGGTATACCTATTTATCGATATAAATAGGTATATCAATGTTGGAGGTAAGGTCTACTCATAGTAAACCATCTTGGACTAGAATTTCAGACACTACTTTATAACCCATTAACAGGTAAATAAACTGTCTATTTATCAGCATGGATGAATGTCTAAAACAGAATCCAAAAATTGTATTTTAAAAAGTTCTGAAAAGAAGAACAAATTTGGAGCATTCACAGCATCTGACTGCAGAACCGACAAAGCTACATTAAATAATTAAAACAATGTGATACAGGCTTTAAGATAAACATATAGACCAACAGAATAAAATTTAGAGTCCAGAAATAAACCCTACATATATGGCCAATTGATTTTCAACAAGAGTATCAAGTCCACTCAATGGGGTAAAGAATAGTCTCTTCAAGAGACACTCCTGAGAAAACTGGATCCCTCCCTCCCAGTATATACAAAACTTAATACAAAATCCATGAAACTTCAGATCTAAATATAGGAGATAAAACCATAAAACTCCTAAAAGAAAATAAGTCTTCATGACCTTGAATTTGGCAATGAATTCTGAAAAATGACCCCAAAACACAAACAATAAAAGAAATAAGGAGATCCCTGGGTGGCTCAGTGATTTAGCACCACCTTTAGCCTGGGGCATGATCCTAGGGACCCGGGATCGAGTCCCATGTCAGGCTCCCTGCATGGAGCCTGCATCTCCCTCTGCCTGTGTCTCTGCCTGTCGTTCTCTGTGTCTCTCATGAATAAATAAAGTCTTAAAAGAAAAACAAAACTGTGCCTTTAACAGAATCAAAAGCTTCTTTGCACATTATTAAAGTGAAAAAACAAACTACGGAATGGGAAAAAATAATCACAATCAATGTATTGGATGAAAACACCCAGCCTATAAAAAAACAAAACACAAAACTCCTATAACTCAACCACAAAAAGACAACAGCCCAATTTTAAAAGTAGACATTTCTTCAATGATGATATAGAAATGGTCAACGAGCATATTATTTTTTAAAATATTTTATTTATTTATTCATGAGAGATACAGAGAGGCAGAGACATAGGCAGAGGGAGAAGCAGGCTCCATGCAGGAAGCCTGATGTAGGACTCGATCCAGGGACTGACTCCAGGATCAGACCCTGGGCTGAATGAAGGCAGCCTGCTTAACGGCTGAGCTACCCTGGGGTCCCAGGTCAATGAGCATATTAAAAGACACTTAACATCATTAGGGAAATGCAAATCAAAGCCCTATTGTGTTGGCAAGAATCTGAGGAAAATAGCATTGCTGATGGGATATGAAATGGTACAGCCACTATGGAAAACAATTTGGCAATTCCTCACAAGGCTAAAGAATTATTGTATGACCCAGCAATTCCACTCATTGGTATATAACCAAAATAAATAAAAGCAGGAACTCAGAGACTTGTACTCCTCTGTTCATAACGGCCTTACTCACAAAGGCTAGTATGTGGAAACAACCCATGTGTCCATTAGATGAATGGATAAACAAAATGTGGTATAGATACAAGGAAATAATATTTATCCTTAAAAAGGAATGAAGTTCTGGTATATTCTACAACATGGATGAACTTTGAAAACATTATGCTAAGTGAAATAAGCCAATATTCTTCACAAAGAATATTGTAGGATTCCAGTTACATGAAACATGTAGAATAAACAAATTTAGAGGGACAGAAAATAGAACAGAGGTTACCACGGGCTGGGAAAATGGGATTTATTTCATAGCAGGCACAGGGTGTCTGTTTGGGTAAAAAAAAAGGGTTTGGGAATAGAAAGTGGTAACTGATGCACATTGTAAATGCAATTAATGCTCATGAATTATATGCTTTAAAATGGTTGAAATGGAAAATTTTATGTTATATACTTTTTTTAAATCACATTAAGAAAAAGGTTATGCAAGAAATTTTATATCAATTAATGGTGGAGTAGCTTTTATCAGACCAACTTTCCTGCAGATAATCTTGTAACTCCAGAGAACTATAATCAAACAACAACCCCAAGGCACTTGAGAACAACCAGAGTTACACAGAAAACAGAAAGGAGTTGACTCTTCAGAAATTGACAGAGAATACTGGGTTAGATTCCCATATTTATGGCTTTTAATCTAAGATTCCTGTTGGTGCTGAGAGGTAAGGGAAGAAGCTGTGGACACTGTGGGCTAACTACAGCAATTGGAAAGTGACAAGGGGATATCACAGGAAAAAAAAAAAGAACTATAGAAAGGGAACTCTGAATTCTGTAAATAAACTCTGCCAAAATATCTGGCTAACCCCATAACTATGAATGCTCAGAACAGACTCAAAACAGCCCCCCAAAAAGGGTAAAAAAAAAAAAAAAAAAGATATTTCAGTAGCTTCTCATCAAAGAAGACAGAATTTGGAATCAGAGTTCTGCCAAATTAACTGCTTGATAAAATCAAGACACTTTGGAAGAAAATAGTGGAATAATGTCTCTACGATGTATCATTCAGTGTCCAGGAAAAAAAAAAAACCAAGATTACTAGAAGCTTGGAAATTCAAAAGAAAAGATAATGTATGAATGGAAAAGTTAATGTCTGAAAAGATTCTATTTTTAAGTAATCGCTACACCCAATAAGAGGCTCTAACTCACAACACTGACATCAAGAGTTGCATGCTCTACTGACTAAGCTAGCCAGGTGTCCCTGGTGGAAAGGGATTTTAAAGCAGCTATTATAAATATGTGTAAGTATATAAAAGAAAATTTGACCATAATGAATGCATACATGAGAAATTTCAGAACAGAATAAATTGTTAGAACCAAATGAAAATTCTAGAACTTCATGATGCATTATCTGAACTGTAAAAAAAAAAAAAAAAAAAAAAAAAAAAAACCCACTGGGCTTAAAAGCATACTAGAGTTGAAAGAAGAAAGATCCAGTGACCTTGAAATATATCAGAAGTCATTCAATCTATAAGAAAAAAACTATTAAACTTAAGATCAATGTTATATGAGACAAGGTCAAAACATTTATTTAGATGGAACTGGAGAAAAAGAATGAGGCAGGAAATATATTTGAAAAGTAAATATCTGAAAAACATACAGATTCAAATTGCTTAGCAAGTTCCCAGCAAAAACTTACAAAATGAAGCCACTCTTGGCCACATTAGAGTTTTAAAAAGGACCAATAAAGCAAAAATCTTACATTTATAAACAGTATACCCATTTTTTATAGATTTCAAAAATATATTATTCATAAACATATATAAATGCAAAATATATTAAAACAAATATGGAAACAATAGCCATCAACGTCAAGATACTGATTATCTCTGAGGACGAGGAAAGGGGAAAAGATTGGGATAAAGTTTTATCTTCACTCTTAATATCTTTTTTAAAGAACTAAATCAGTAAATTCCAGGAGTAAATGGCCTCACTGGTAAATTCAAACTCTTGCAAAAAAATTTAGAGTATATTTCCTATTTTACTCATTTTACAAAGCCAGCATTACCCTGATACCAAAACCAGACACAGCCACTGCACACAAAGAAAATTAGAGGTCAATATCCCTGATGAACATAGCTGTAAAAATTCTCAACAACACATTACCGAGCCCAATTCAACAATACATTAAAATGATCATACACCATCAAGAAGTGTGATTTATCCCTGGGATATAGGATGATTCAGTGTCCATAAATCAGTGTGATACACCACATTAACAAAACGAAGGATAAAAATCATATCTCAGTAGATACAGAAAAAGCATTTGACAAAATTCAATATCCATTCGTGATGATGGTAAGAGCAGATGTAGTGGGCTTGATGGTGCCATATATATATATATATATATATATATATATATATATATATATATATTATATCAAGTCCTAACTCCTAGAACCTGTGTTATCCTATATGGTGAAGGATTTACAAATGTATTTAAAAGCTAAATACTTGGGCAGCCCTGATGGCCCAGCAGTTTGGTGCCGCCTTCGGCCCAGGGTGTGATCCTGGAGACCCAGGATCGAGTCCCACATTGGGCTCCCTGCATGGAGCTTGCTTCTCCTTCTGCCTGTGTCTCTGCCTCTCTCTCTCTCTCTCTCTCTCTCTCTGTCTGTCTTGAATAAATAAATAAAATCTTTAAATAAATAAATAAATAAATAAATACAAGCTAAATACTTGAGATGAGGAAATTATCCTGTTGGACTCTAATACCATCAGAAATGTTCATCTAGGAGAGAAGTAAGAGAGAAATTAAACACACTAGAAAAATGATGATGTGAAAATAATGATGTGAAAACAGAGTTTGGAGTGATGTGGCCACAAGTCAAGGAATCCTTACATCTACCAGAAACTGGAAGAAACAAGGCTCAGGTTCTCCCCCAGAGCCTCCAATGCCTTAATTAGGACATCTGGCATCTAGAACTTTGAGAGACGAAACTTCTGTTGTGTTAAGCCTTCATGTTGTGCTAATTTATTACAGCAACCCCAGAAAACTAATATAGCAGTAAACTACTGAAAATTTTAGAAAAGTCTAGTAGAAAAAAACCACCCTTCATGTTATAACAAAAGATGTTACCTGTTAGCAAAAGATGAATTCACTGTGGCTGCTAATTCCATTTCTCACTAGGGCTTTTTAAAAGGCAGAGGACCTACAGTACCAGTTAATCAGGGATTAAAAGACTAAAATACCTTGAGACTAGTTCTGCTTTCACTGCACTTTCTATATATTCAACTTGAATCCAGTTGATACCACTAAAATACTGGTAAGAAAGTAGATAGAATCTATTAGAATATGACTTTAATGTATATAAAAAATAAAAATAAACTTAGTTTAATAAAATTATCTCTGAAGTATTAGAAGACCAACTTCTATTGCACAGGGTTTTTTTTGTTTTTGTTTTTTTTTTTAAGAATAAAAGTGAACTGTATGAGATTTTTTTTTTACCAGCTTTGGAAATTAATAAACATTACAGGGATATCCTAACAAGAGAACAACCAGATATGATGCACCCCCTGATACTTATCACCTATACCAAAAACCAACCTACACCTAACAAGCCCATACATCTAACCCAATTTACAGAATAATGTGTTAAACCTCACTATGGGAATGCAATCAGCAAAACCCAGACTATAGGAATGCAATTGGCAGAAATCCAAACAATCCCAATCTAAGCTAATAAAGGAAAAATCACAGTAAGAAATCAGTAAGACACCACCTTAACCAAATGATTGAAGTTAACACAGTAATAAGTGATATTGATAGCATTGTACCTCCTGCTAACACTGCACTGAAAAGGGTACGTCAGCTCTGTAGTATTTCTCCCAGTAATGTACAACCTCAATGTAATCCTAAGAAAACATCGAATTGCAATTCAGGGACTCTTCATCAAATAACTACCAGGAATTTTCAAACGTTTTAATGATGAAAGGAAAGACTAAAGAACTGTCACAGATCAGAGGAAACAGTGGCAACGTGACATCCAAATGCAGTGTGATATACTGAATTAGACTCTGGAGCAGAAAAAGAATATTAGTATAAAAACTGGTGAGACTGACTATACTAAGTAGTTAATAATATTGTACTGATGTTAATTTCTTAGTTCTGATCATTGTACTGTAATTATGCCAAATATTAACATGTAGGGGAGCTATACTATTTTTGCCACTCTAAGTTTAAAGTTAAAGTAAAAAGCTAAGAAAGGGCAGCCTGGGTGGCTCAGCGGTTTAGTGCCGCCTTCAGCCCAGGGCATGATCCTGGAGACCCGGGATCGAGTGCCATGTCAGGCTCCCTGCATGGAGCCTGCTTCTCCCTCTGCCTGTGTCTCTGCCTCTCCCTTTCTCTCTCTCTGTGTGTCTCTCATGAATAAATAAATATCTTTTTTAAAAAATCTAAAAAAATGTTTAATTTCATAAAAAGGGAGATTTAACAGACATACCAATTATGATGTACTAATTTATCTGGATTCTTTATTTTTTTTAAAAGAAGAAGAAGTTTTAATGCCAAACTTAATTTTTGTAAATCGAAGAAAAAAGCAAGCGTTTTCAGGTTCAATATTATCTGTTCTTTGCCATGTCAAATTCTAAAATAACTTTAGTTTTCTTCTTTGAATTCTGATGACTTTACAAGAAAAAAGTTTGCTTTGAAGCTATCCTTTCTCATCCTGAGATATTTTTTTCTTAAAGATTTTATTTTTCTAGGTTGAAGCACTTATGTGTTGGTGAAAGGCTGTAGTGCTTTCCTGGCCTGTCATGGAAGCCCATGCAGAAAAAGGAACCAGAAGCTCAAAGTAGTTTGGAGTGCTGAGCCCCCTACATGGAGAGCAGCTGGAGAGAGTCCCACAGTCCTTTGATGAATTTGATGGGAATGAGAAATAAACTTTTGTTAAACTATGAAAAATATTTTCTTTTGAGAAGTCTGTATACCCAACATTGGGTTCGAAGCCACAACCCTGAAATCAAGAGTTGCATGCTCCACCCACTTAGAAACCAGGCACACACACATGCCCCCGCTCCCCCAGATCTTTATTTCTAATGAGGTCAAAATTATTTCCTGGCTACAAAGTTCTATCCCTTTTAGTTACTGTTGTTAATTAATTTTGTTTGATCCTCACTCTTTCCTGCTGCCAATTAACCATTTCTTTCAGTTTCTCCTTCCTCTCTAGTAAGTATTCATTAGAGAACACACTAAGGTTCTTTTTCTTTAAGACTTTATTTATTAGAGAAAGAGAGAGAGAGAGAGAGCGCACATGTACAAGCGGGGGTGGGGTGGGGGGAGAGAAGAGAGAAAGAAGACTCCCTGCTGAGCAGAGAGCCTGACTTGGGGCTTAATCTCAGGACACACACACACACACACACACACACACACACACACGGAGATAGTGACCTGAGCCCAAGGCAGAGACTTAACTGACTGAGCCATTCAGGCACCCCCACAGGTTCTTTAATGAAAAAACAAACAACAACAACAACCACCTACATTTACCAGCAGTTTTTCTTCTTTCTGTTTCTGGAACTATTTATTGAATACCTTACCATTACCATAATTCTTAAGCCGTAAGTAAAATATATCAAAATAATTTTTATTTATTTATACATGAGAGACAGAGAGAAAGAGAGAGAGAGAGAAAGAGGCAGAGACACAGGCAGAGGGAGAAGCAGGCTCCATACAGGGAGCCTGACGTGGGACTCCATCCCGGGTCTTCAGGATCAAGCCCTGGCCTGAAGGCGGCGCTAAACCGCTGAGCCACCGGGCTGCCCACAAAACAATTTTTAAATAGGTTTCACAACAATTTCCTTACCAAAAGAATAGGACCTCACTTGATACTTTTTTTAAAAAAAGATTTTATTGATTTATTTATGAGAGAGAGAGAGAGAGAGAGAGAGAGGCAGAGACACAGGCAGAGGGAGAAGCAGGCTCCATGCAGGAAGCCTGACGTGGGACTCAATCCTGGATCTCCTAGGCCCTGGGCAGAAGGCCGTGCTAAACCACTGAGCCACCTAGGCTGCCCCTGCTTGATACTTTAGCATATGCTGTGAATCCTGATTAAATTCACTTAGTGTACCATTAAATTCACATTATAAATACAAGTGGTAATCACTGAGTTTGCACCATCTGCCTCACAGGCTAGCATCAAAGGTAATAAGACTCCTCATACACCTGGCATACAAAAATTGAGACTGATTGGTTCTTATGAACAAATCTGGGCCACAATTCTTTTAAATGCAAATATCGAACACTGTTGGTAAGAGAATAAGATTTGAATATGGGACAATGATAGAGTTACAAAAAGCCAGGAATCAAGTCAATAAATCTATGGACTTCATACAGTTCAGACTATAATTGTGAGTGATAGGATTTTCAGGGCAGAAAAGATACTAGACCCATTCATATCTTTAAAAAGTCTCATGTATATACAAATAGATATAAGGATTGGTCAAATTTGGGGCACCTGGGTGGCTCAGCGGTTGAGCATCTGCCTTTGGCTCAGGTCATGATCCTGGAGTCCTGGGACTGAGTCCCGCATCAGGCTCCCTGCAGGGAGTCAGCTTCTCCCTTTGCGTATGTCTCTGCCTCTGTGTGTGTGTGTGTGTGTGTGTCTCTTTTATTTATTTATGAATAAATATGTGCTCGCTTCAGCAACACATATACTATTTATGAATAAATAAATAAAATCTTTAAAAAAAAGGATTGATCAAATTTAAATAGGTACACCTATACTATGCAACAGTTAAAATGAGCTCCCCAAGACAAGTGAAAAAAGCAATTTGCAGAATATTATGTTAAAAAAGTCATTGGCATATGTTTTTAGATTATGTACACATTTATATAGACAATAGAATACTTATATATTTATACATGCAAATGAAGACACTGAAAGGATGCCTACAAAAGTTTAGGGGGTGGTCTTTCATATTCTGTTCCAAACATTTCACTTCTGTAATATTTTGATCTTTTATAATAAATATTAAATAATGTTTAAGTAATTAAATGAAAGGAAAACAAAGCAAAGAGAACCTTTACTGGACAAATTCTGGAATGAAAGAACTTAGGGCTCTGATTTTCATGATTTGTCCTAACAGCAGAGGCCAAGTCAATTTGCCATAAAGATTAAAAGAAAACTCAAATTCTCATTTTGTTTAATCACATATCTACTATTTGCCCTTTGTTCTTTAAAACAAAATTACAACTGAATAGCCCAAAATACAGAAACATTTTTTTTGTAGTTTTATGGTTTTTACAGAAACATTTTTAATTCTAGAAGAAATCACGATACAATAATAAAAATTACCAAATTCTAAATTAAAAAATTGTTTCACAAAAGGATATTCATATATAGAAAAACTTTGTCATAGGTCCCTTTTAAAAGTGAAAACAAATGAAGATCTTTTTTTTTTTTTTTTTTTATGGCAACAAGTCTATTTGCATACAAGGTGACCCGGCAGGTGACCATCAGAGAACACACTGCTGTTTACAGATACAGAGAACCGAACAAGAGCGTGTTAGCACGCGGCCTTACTGTACACATGGGACACTGGTGAACACTGGTTTCAGACACTGCAATTAGGAAACAGAATGGGCCAACGCCACCTGTCGAGAGGTTCACGGATCACTCAGCAGTGCCGTGGGCGGTCTTTACCTGAAAGCAGAATCACGATCACTCTGGCAGTCTCTGAGCAACTCTAAAACGCAAGTCTAGTGAGAGGTACGACAAGCAAGCAAGCGAGAGATACCCTGTCCCATCAGAGGGAGGCTGATTCAGGGCCTACATTGGCACGTTTCTCAGCGGCAATGTAGCCGTTTTAATAGCCTGGGTTTCCCTTACCACATTTGTTGGCCATCAGCAAAAGTAAGAATTTCCGACACATGAGCTGAATAAGCCTAGGATTAAAAAGCAGAACACTGTCCACGTTAACAGAGCTGCTGCTACTTTGTGACTTCTGCCCAGTTCTCACCTGTTGTCCTGCAAAATCCCCTCATCTGATGAATTTTAGCAAAGCTTCTAGCAACTGTTAACAGACCTTTCCTAACCCAGCTCTAGATGCTAAGTATCAGAAACAAGTGCCCGTGAAGTGGATGTGTCCATGGGAAAATGGCATTAGGAAAGCCTAATCTTTCTAACTACATATCATTTCACGTATTATTAGTCCTATTATTAATTCCCCTTAGAAGATAGGCATATATAGTGCTGCCATGCCCAAAACTTCCTGGAAAGCTAAAATAAGAGTAATTTTTCAGGGTTTTGCTAAATTCAATTGTTTGTACTCCTTCAATGTAAACTCCCAAAGAGAAAGACAACTACTAGATCCAGAAGGAAAAAGTTACCTTTCTCCCAAAAATTACTTAATTACTATAAGATTTTATTCAGTAACATTGAACCAACAAAGTTTGGAACATTTAGTCAAGCTTTCTCTGGAGAACTGATTAAAAATGCCATGTCTCCTGGAGGAGCAAAAACAACAAAAACACCCCCCTCCACAATAAACCTGAAAGTTACCTGAATTTTAATAATTAAATTCAAAGACACCTTAGGGATTTCAATCACAGCTTCCTAAGTCATTAACACAATATTTTATATTAAAGAAAAAAAATGAATCTATTTTGTCAATAATAAATTTGATTTTTTGGCTGACAGATTTTATGGTTTTCATGTCAGCAATGACTTCCATTTTTATGGCACAAAAACATCAAATACCACCTACGCTATTTCTTAGCACCCAAATAGCTATAATACATCACACTGATTCACAGAATACAAACAATAAGAATAGAAAGTAGCACTAGAACCACCTATTGATGTATTTCTCAGGTGGCCATGAACCTGGGCCTCTCTGGAATCAAGTTCCCCAGGTTCCTCTGCCCAGTGAAAGCAAGCAGACTCTGGACTCATCTGTGACTCCAGGGATTAACAAAAAAAAAAAGTGTTAGTTGCTACTCATGGGAGAACAAAAAAAGAGACTAACCACATGGAACATAGAAGATTCCTGGTTAGGGATATAGTATGGAAATGTAGAGAAGATCTGGTTCACAAATGCTCTTTACAGTTGTTTATGATGAATTCTGTATGTCCTTGATATTAGACCCATACAAATCAAGTATTTCATAATGGCAGAAATGAAAAGTCAATACGAATAACTATATTTCTGTTTAGGAAATTCATCCAAAAGTTTCTAGAAGCTTAATACTAGCATTGTATTTAAAGTAAATATTATTACATAAGATATCTTACTTAAAGGCAACTATCACAAAAAACATATTCATAAATTTTTTTTATTTAACTGGTCAATTTTTTAAAACTATGAAGATAAATGCATTATATGTACATTTATTCTTTATAATATAATTTGTTTCAGTAAGTTTTAGAATACATTATGTTCTGCATAATGTATATAATTCTGATCCATTAACAGAATATTTTAAAAACTATTAATCAAGCTCTCAAACTAGATACCTTTATTAATCAGAACTAACAAATATGTATAGTGTAGGATTGTTGTGAGAATTAAATGAAAAACTGTTAATATTTCTATAAGATCTTTGCATTCAGTCTGTAAAATACTATAGAATTCTCTTCATGGTTGTCTTTATGAATACTCTTGCCTGGAATGCTCTTCTCATGGCTGGCCTCTTACCTCATGTCACAACTTAAATGTCTCTTACTTAGAAAAGCCTTCCTGATCATATAACTTTGTTACTCTTTTTCTCAGTACCCTAAATATTCTGCTCAGTACTTATCCTTATCTGGTATTTTTACTTGCCCCACTAGAATAAAAAGTCTGTGGACATAGGGACACATCTGTCTTTTTCACTACTGAATTCCCTTCATCTAACATGGTGCCTAGGTCAAAGAAAGTGCTCAATAATTACCATCTTAATGATGACTAAATAAATGTCCAAACAACTACCAGAAACCACTCTTTCGAGGTATTACAGGCACAAGGTTAATGCATCATCTTCAAATATGCCTAATTTATCTAGTTTTTTTAAAGATTTATAATTTAAGATATTGAGAGGAATACAGATATTTCCATAAAGTGAAAATATCAGACCTTATTTCTTACTTATGATTTTTCCAAAGGTTATCTTTGCTCAAAGGTTGTCAAACATTTTGGTCTCAGAACTTTATATTCTTAAATACAAAGAAAGAGGTTTTCATGTGGATTATATCTACCAATGTTCACATTAAAAATTAAAAATTTTTAAATTCATTAAAAATCTATGTATTACCAATAAACTCAAAGTAACAACACATTTTTATGGAAAATAACTTTTCAAAAACAAAAACATCCTAGAAGAATGGTACTGGTTTACTAATCTAATAATTGGTTTACTACAAAGACAGCTGGATTCCTTTTCTATTGTGATATGTAAATTTGGTTGAAGTAGATAAAGAAAATCTAACCTCACACTGATTAATAAGTGTAAAAGGGAAGCATTTTTAGTACTTTTTCTGATAACTGTGGATATCTGATAACTGTGGATATTATTCTTTGATACTGCACCAAAACTAAGTAAGTGGTAGTTTCTGGAAAGTTGCCATGTACCGTATCAATGAGCTTTTCCTACTCTACTACATTAACCCTTTGAATGAAATGTTTATCCCTCCATGGTTCTGTAATATCATGCATTGGTCATGTTTAAAATAGTGGTTCACTAAGTTATGCTCATCTCCTAAATGCTGATGTTTCACTACACAGTATTTTAAAATTACATTTATTAATATCATTACTGATAAAATGAGAAAAGACTTTTTCTTGGGAACTGTCAAGCTTACATTGATACAAGTTTTCCAAAATCCTAATTTTTGCTCAAAAGCTCAAATTTTATCTTTGGCAATCAATATCAGTAATTTTCCATGACCTGATGAGCTCACTTCACTCATTTTTGAGAAGATGTCTGCAAATATCACATCTGAGCAATGATTTATCTGTCAGTTGCTCTTTTCAGCAAAAACTGTACACAACTTAAAAAGTATTAACTAAAATACCTTTATAAGTGCTTTTACTCAAGACAATCATCATACTTTGGTATGTTATGAAGCCAAAGTGTTTCATGAGTACTTCCTATTTCTTCACACCAAATATTAAAAAGATGCACTCAAAGGTAAATATTTAATAAAATTAGTAACATTTACTATTTCATTACGGACATTCTTATATAAAATTGGCTCAAAAAAAAAAAACACCTCAGGGAGTTGAGGACAGATCTAGAAGAGGATCCTGAGTTCCCTTCACCCCACAGACACAACTACGTATATACAACTAGCTCTGTAAATGACTTGAAGATTAGCAGAAAAGATCTTCCACAGTTACAGAGAGGAGGCCACATTGAAAAGACAGGAGGGGTGGAGACTCCAGCAAGACCAAACACAATTGGGAGGGACAACCCAAGCACAAAGAAGCCAGAAGATCAGACATCACATGAGACAATGGACACTTACATTGGAAAATGAGTCCCCATAACAAACATCTGGCTTTGAAAACAAATGGGGCTTACCTTTGGGAGCTTTTCAAATAAGCAGGACTCAAACTCCAGGTACTTTAGAACTCACTGGGCTTAACACCAGGGAGAGCCAAGGTTGACAGGAAACTGAGTCCCTGCCTTTAAAGAGCCAGCATAATAAATTGGGCCAGAGACACCACACAGAGTGTGGAAAAGTTTGAAAAGTGCCTGGGATATACATGAAGGAGATTTATTTACTATCTCAGAACATGTGCTGCCAGGGAAGGATCTTCAAATTTCTCCAGGAACAAAATGCTGGCAGATGCCATTTCTCTTTCCTTTCCTCAACCAAGATAGTCAGATATTCTTGGAAGCCACCACTAATGTATCTATCGTGCTAGTACCACATGCTCGGCCACTGCATTCCCCTGAGGACCCACCCATCTAAACCTGCCTGCTTTGGCTGACTTCCCTCCAAAGCAGCTCCAGCTCCACCACACCCTGCAAGCAGCCTCAACAGAGACCACCACTCCAAAGTGACTACTATCCTGAGGAGAGGGGAAAATAAACCCACACATCAGCACACTTGTAGTTCTTGTATTGCTGAGCCTCTTAGCTGGTAGCACAGAGAGCAAGCCCTGCCATTCAATGCATCTGCAACTGTGGCAGGGAGGTTAACTGCAGACACCTACTCTGGCTGCTAGCCCCACCACCTAAAGCTTGTGGTGGCCTCAGAGGAGCCTCTTAATACTGCGGGGATCAAACCCTGCAAGGTGCACCCACAGCAGACAAATCAGGACATTGCAGCTAGCTAGGCTGAAAGCAAACACAGCTTAGCCACAACACTAGGGTGCATGCAGTCCATAGAGAAGACACCCTGGAGCACTTGGTGACCCAACAAGATTGAGCACAGGGCACCACAGTGACCTGTTGTACACAAGGCCACTACTTTCAAGACCAGGAGATGGAACCAACTTCTCTAATACATAGAAAACAAGAGTTAGGCAAAATGAAGAGATAGAGGAATATGTCCTAAATGAAGGAACAGGACAAAATGACAAAATGAACCAAATGAAATGGAAATAAGCAAAATACCTGACTGATAATTCAAAATAATGATCATAGATACCCACTGGACTTGAAAAAAGAGAAGAACTCAGTGAAATCTTAAAGAGACAGATAACATTTAAAAAAAAATCCAGAGAGCTGAAGAATTCAAGAGTGACATTAAATAGTAAAAAAAAACAAAAACAAAAACAAAAAACAAAAAACTGCTTCACATTACATAGTGAAAAAAAAAAATCAAGAGTAGAAAAAAATACACTAGAGGGAGTCCATAAATTAGAAGATGCAAAAGAATGGATTAGCAATCTGGAAGATATGATAATGGAAAGCAACTCCATAAATTAGAAGATGCAAAAGAATGGATTAGCAATCTGGAAGATATGATAATGGAAAGCAACTCCATAAATTAGAAGATGCAAAAGAATGGATTAGCAATCTGGAAGATATGATAATGGAAAGCAACTAAGTTGAAGAGCAAAGAGGAAAAAATAGTAATGAAAAATGAGAATAGGTTAAGAGAACTCAATGACACTAACAAATGTAATAGCATTTGTATTACAGGGATCCCTAAAAAGAAAAGTGAAAGAGAAGGGAACAGAAAACATGTTTGAAGAAATAGCTAAAAACTTCCTAATCTGGGAAAGGAATGGACATCCAGATCCAGGAAGTACAGAAAATCCCTAAAACAAGATTAACCCCAAGAGCTCCACACCAAAACACATTAATAATTACAATGGCAAAAAGTAAAGGTAAAGAGAGAATTCTAAAAGCAGGAAAAAAAAAAAAAAAAAAAGAAGCAGCAGCAGCTACATACAAGATATAAGAGAAACTCCTTACAACTACCAGTTGATTTTTCAGCAGAAACTTTGCATACCAGAAGAGAGTGGCATGATATATTCAAAATCCTGAGAGGAAAAACCCTGCAACAAAGAATAATCTACCTAGCAAGATTATCATTAAAAATAGAATGAGAGTTTCCCAGACAGACAAAAGTTAAAGGAGTTCATCGCCACTAAACCAGCTTTATAAGAAATGTTAAAGGTGCTTAAAGTGTAAAATCCATTAAAAAAAGAAAATTATAAAAGCAAATATATAGTAAAAGTAGTAGACTAATCACTTATAAAGCCAGTATGGAGGTTAAAAATCCAAAAATAGGGGATCCCTGGGTGGCTCACTGTGTTAGCACCTGCCTTTGGCCCAGGGCGTGATCCTGGAGTCCCAGGATCGAGTCCCACATCAGGCTCCCTGCATGAAGCCTGCTTCTCCCTCTGCCTGTGTCTCTGCCTCTCTCTCTCTCTCTCTGTGTCTCTCATGAATAAATAAAATCTTTTTAAAAAAATCCAAAAATAGTAAAGTGAATTACTTCTATAAAATAAGATATCCTAAATAAAAAGATGTAAAATATGCAATTATATACATAAAATATGGAAGTAAAAATGTAGCATTTTAGAATGTGTTCCAACTTAAGTGACAATCAACTTAATATAGACAAATGCACACATGTATATGACTCTAATGTAACCATGAATAAAAAACCTGTAATAGATACACACAAAGCCAAACACAAGATAGCAAAAGAGAATGAACTATAAAAACAACCAGAAAATAATTAACAAAATGGTAATAAATACATACCTATCAAAAATTAAATGTAAATGGACTAAATGCTCCAACCATAAAATATATGTAACTGAATAAATTAAAAAAAAAACAAAACACAAGAACCATCTATATGCTGCCTACAAGAAACTTGCTTCAGACCTAACAACACATACAGGCTAAAAGTGAAAGAAAAAAAAAGGAAAAACATATACTATGCAAATGGAAATGAAAGAAAAAAAAAAGCTGGGGTAACAAAAATTATATCAAACAAAATAGAACTTAAAACAAAGACTGGGCAGCCCGAGTGACTCAGCTTTAGTACCACCTTAAGTCCAGGGCCTGATCCTGGAGACCTGGGATCGAATCCCATGTCAGGCTCCCTGCATAGAGCCTGCTTCTCCCTCTCTCCCTCTCCCTCTCCCTCTCTCTCTCTCTCTCTCTCTCTCTCTGTGTATGTGTCTCTCATGAATAAATAAATAAAATCTTAAAAAAAATAAAAATAAAACAAAGACTATAGCAAGACAAAAAAGTACACCACATAATAGAGGGATCTATCCAACAAAAGGATTAACAAATATAAATATTTAAGCACCCAACATTAGAGCATTTAGATAGATACAGCAAACATTAATAGACATAAAGGGACAAATTTGACAGCAATGTAGTAATAGTATGGAATTTTATTTTATTTTTTTTTTTTTAGTATGGAATTTTAACATCCACTTACATCAATGGATAGATCATCCAGACAGAAAAATCAACAAGGAAACAGTGGCTTTGAACAACACAATAAACCAGATAAATACAGAATATTCTATCCAAAAACAGCAGAATACACATTATTTTCAAGCGCACATGGACCATTCTTCAGAACAGATCACATGTTAGGCCACAAAATAAGTCTCAATAAATTACTCAAGAGACACAAAAGGATGTAAAATATGAGGTAATATAAATAAACCATGGAGGAGACAGTGGCGTTAAGAAGACTGAAATGTCACACATCTTTTCCAACCACAATGATACGAAACTAGAAATTTAAAAAATCTGGAAAGAACACAAATGCATGGAGACTAAAGAACATGCTACTAACAATGAATGGGTTAACCAAGAAATCAGAGGACATAAAAAACATATGGAGATGAAAATGAAAACACGTGACCCAAAATCTTTGGGACACAGCAAAAGTAATTCTAAGAAAGAAGTTTATAGCAATACCAAAACTACCTTAACAAAATGAAAAATCTCAAATGAACTAACTCTATAGAAAAAGAAAAAACAAAGTCCAAATTAGAAGAAAGAAAATTATAATTATAGTTACTTACTATATTATTTATAAATATATTCCTATATTTAAAATATATGGAATATATAAAATAGTTTATTATAATACATATAATTTTATATATGTAATTTTTAAAAGATTAATGAAACCAAGAGCTGGTTCTTTGAAAAGATAAAACTCATAAACTGTTAGCCAGACTCATCAAGAAAAAGAGGACTCAAAATCAGAAATGAAGGAAGAGAAATAATAATTGGCATCAAAGAAATACAAATTACAAGAGAATACTATGAAAGAGTATATGTCAACAAATTTGGACCATCTAGAAGACATGGATAAATTCCTAGAAATATATAATCTTCAAACTGAATAAGGAAAAAAAAAAAAAAACGAGAAAATTTGAACAAACCAACTACTAACAACAAAATTAAATAGGCAATCAACAAACTGTGAACAAAAGTCTAGGACCAGATGGCTTCACTGATGAATTCTACCAAACAATTAAAGAAGAGTTAATATCTATTCTTCTCAAATTCTTCTAAAAAAAGAAAAAGGATAACTTCCACAAGACCAGCATTACCCTAATACTAAATCCAGACAAAAACACTACGAAAATAAAAAACTTCAGGTCAGTATCCCTGGTGCGTATAGATGCAAAAATTCTCAAGTAATTATTAGCAAACCAAATTCAAAGATACATTTAAAAAATCATTCACACATGATCAAGCGGGGATAGCAAGAGTGACTCAATATTCACAATCAATGTGATATACCGAATTCAAAGAGAAAGAATAAAAATCATATTATCATCTCAATAGATGCAGAAAAAGCATCTGATAAACAACAATACCCACCCATTCATGAAAAAAAAACTCTCTACAAACTGGATTTAAAGGGAACATACCTCAACATAATAAAGATCATATATGAGAAACCCACAGTTAACATGTACTCAAAAAACAGAAAGCTTTTCCTCTAAGATTAGAAATAAGACAAGGTTGTGTACTTTCACCACTTTTATTCAACATAGTATTGGATGTCCTGGCTATAGCAATTGGACAAGAAAAAGAAATAAGTCATCCAAATTGGTTGGGAAGAAGCAAAACTGTCACTATTTGCAAATGACATGATACTATATATAGAAAACCTTAACTAGTTCACCAAAAATGTTATTAGAATAAATGAATTCAGTAAAGTTGCAAGATACAAAATTAACATACAGAAATTGGTTGCATTTGTCTACAGGAATAATGAAGCAGCAGAAAGAGAAATTAAGAAAACAACTACATTTACAATTGCACTAAAAAGAATAAAATAACTAGAAATAAATTTAACTGAGGAGTTGAAAGACCTATATTCTGAAAACTGCAAAACATTGATAAAAGAAACTGAAATGACAGAAACAAATGGAAAGGTATACCATGTTCATAGATTGGAAGACTACTGTTAAAATGCCCAAACTACCCAATCTATAGATTCAATGTAATCTGTATCAAAATACCAATATTTCCGAAATGCCAATGTTCTTCACAGAACTAGAACAAATAATACTGATTCTAATTGTATGGAAACACTGATGACCCTAAATAGCCACAACAACCTTGAAAAAGAAAAACAAAAGTGGAAGTAACACAATGCAAGACTTCATGATACACTACAAACTACAGTAATCAAAACAGTATGGTACTGATACAAAAACAGACACATAGATCAACAAAACAGGATAAAGAGTCCAGAAATACGGGGCAGCCCAGTTGGCTCAGTGGTTTAGCGCCGCCTTCGGCCCAGGGCATGATCCTGGGGATCTGGGATCAAGTCCTGCGTCGGGCTCCCTGCATGAAGCCTGCTTCTCCCTCTCTGTGTCTCTGCCTCTGTGTGTGTGTGTGTGTGTGTGTGTCTCATGAATAAATAAATAAAAATCTTTAAAAAAAAAAAAGAGTTCAGAAATAAACCCAAAGCTATATGGTCAATTAGTCGATGACAAAAGAGGTAAGAATATACAATGGAAAAAAGACAATCTTTTCAATAAATGGCGCTAGGCAAATCTGACAGCTTTATGAAAAAGAATGGAAAAAAAAAAAGAAAAAGAATGAAACTAAACCACTTTCTTACACCATTCACAACTCAAAATGAATCGAAGACCTAATGTGACACCTGAAACCACAAAACTCCTAAAAGAAAATATAGGCAGTAATCTAAATACCTACAGAAAGCCAACAGGCAAAAGACAAAATGCTCAAAATCACTAATCATAAGAGAAATGCAAATCAAAACCACAGTGAAATATCACCTCACATCAGTCAGAATGGATAGTATTAAAAAAAAAAAAGGAAGTGTTAGTGAAGATGTAGAGAAAAAGAAATCTTTGTGCACTGTTGGTGGGAATGTAAATTGGTGCAGCCACTGTGGAACACAGCATGGAGGTTCCTCAAAAAATTAAAAATAGAAATACCACATGATCCAGTAACTCTACTACTGGATATTTAGCCAAAGAAAATAAAAACACTAATTGAAAAACATATGCACCTCTTTGCTTACTGCTTATTGCTTATTACAATAGTCACGATATGGAAGCAACCTAAGTGCTCACTGGTAGACGAAAAGATAACGATTTGGTGTGTGCATATATATACACACACACACAAACATATATATGGACGTATGTGTGTATATGTGTATGTATACACACAAGTATATATATGCATATACACATATGCACATGCACACATATGTATACAATGGAATATTACTGGGCTACAAAAAAGAATGACATCTTGCCATCTGCAACAACATGGATGGGCAGAGGGGATATTAAATAAGTCCAAGAAAGATAAATATTGTATGTTTTAACTTATATTTGGAACTAAAAAACAAAATGAACAAGAAAAGAAAACAGACTCTTACATACAAAGAACAAACCTGTGATTGCCAGAGGGGAGATGGGTGGGGGATGGGTGAAAATGATAAAGAAGATTAAGAGGTACAAACTTCCAATTATAAAATAAGTCATGGAAAAATATATATTTGTAAAATAAGTCATGGAGATCAAAAGTATAACATAGGAAATATAGTCAATAGCACTGTAATAATGCTGCATGGTAACTATACTTATTGTGGTAAGCACTAAGTAATATACAGAACTGTCAAATCTGCTGTTGCATATTAGAAACCAATATGACACTGTATATTAATTATACTTCAATAAAAGAGAAAACTGCAAGTGCAAAGCAGTGATGAATACAATTCTACCTGTGCCGTGGCCTCAATTTGTGCTCAAGTGCCAGCAGTTTTACCCATCATTGTTCTGAACCATCAGTTCCACTTTTAAAGCACAGCCTTTCACAAAGTTACCTTTCATTGACTTCTTATCTCACTATAAGTCTTCCTGAGAAAAGAGAATTTTCTACTTACATATATTTGGAAAATGCTGCATGCTATATTCCATCTTAGAAATTAACTTTATTTGTTAGTATATTAAGGGTTTGAAACATACCAAAAAAAAAAGGAAGACCATAAAACTATTCAACAATGTTCCAAAAACGTATCTACATGACCTCTTTAATGAGATCAAACAGATCTCAAAGCACATACCTGAGAAAATGTTGGTGTAACTATAAAACCTCATCTTTAATATGAAGATTCCAAATTGCCTCACAGAAGAGCCACTCTTTTTTCTGACTTTGCATTTTTCTTTCATTAAATCTTTACTTTAGTTGTCAAATATCTGACTGCTATTAGGATTTAACAAAAATCTATAAAAACAAGACTAAGTCTTTATAATTTCTCTTTGGGACAATACACGTAAAAATGTGAAGAAACATTGTCAACTCATATGACATGAAACAAATAAGGCAAAACTATAGTCAAGAAGGCAAAATGATTTGCATATAATATAGTTAACAATCAAGAAAACTTCAAAAGATTGACTAAAAACATTAATCAATAAGGGTGCTCAATAAAATGAGTTAGTACCTAAATTAACAGCGTCACACAATATGTAAATATCAAAGATAATTTAGAGAAATAAACCCATGTCAATTCTCCCCAAATTTACTTATAGACTCAATGCAATCCCAAATCAAAATTCCAGCAAAGTTTTTGTAGAAATCAACATGCTGATTCTAAAACATATATGGAAAGTCAAAAGAAATAAAATAGTCAAAACAGCTTTGAGAAACAAAAACAAAGTTGGAAGACTCATACTACCTGATTTCAAGACTTGCTATAAAGCTAAAAACTCCAGATAAATATGGCATTAGCAAAAAAGACACAGAACAGAATAGAAAATTCAGAAATAGCCCCCATGGCCAAATGATTATTTATAATGATGCAAAGGCAACTAAGTGGAAAAGCGATCATCTATTCAATAAAATGTGGACAATGTCTAATTATAAAATCAACTTAACATTTAAATGCAAAAAAGTGAAAATCCATACCTCATACCATGTACCAAAATCCATACCTCATACCATATACCAAACTTCTAGAAAAAAATCATAGGGAAATACTTTTTGACCCTAGAGAAAGCAAAACTTTATTATACACAAACCCAAAAACAATCCATATAAGAAAAAATTATTAATTGGATTTAATCAAAAATTTTAAGTGTTTGCTTCCCTAAAGACATTGTTAGAAAAATAAAAAGGTAAGCCACAAACTGGAAAAATATATTTGCAAAGCATGTACCTGACAAACAACTTGAATAGGATAAAGAATTCTGGTAACTCAATAATAAAGAAACCAACAATAAAAGGAAGGGCAAAAGATTTGAATATAGAATAGGGATTGCAATAAAAACACAGAAAAATGCTCAATGCATTAATTACTAAGGAAATCCAAGTTAACAGTGAGGTATACTACACATCCTAGAAAGGCTAACCATACATACTAGGACTAACCATATAAAGTGTTGACAAAGGGATCCCCAGGTGGCTCAACGGTTTAGTGCCTGCCTTCCGCCGAGGGCGTGATCCTGGAGACCCGGGACAGAGTCCCATGTCAGGTTCCCTGCATGAAGCCTGCTTCTCCCTCTGCCTGTGTCTCTGCTTCTCTCTCTGTGTGTGTGTGTGTGTCTCTCATGAATAAATAAATAAAATCTTAAAAATAAATAATAAAATAAAATAAAATAAATAAAATAAAAGTGTTGACAAGGATACAGAACAACCAGAACTCTCAAACACCATTGGCAGAAATGAAAAATGGTACAACCACATTGGAAAACAGCTGGGGGGAATCCCTGGGTGGCGCAGCGGTTTGGCGCCTGCCTTTGGCCCAGGGCGCGATCCTGGAGACCCGGGATCGAATCCCACATCAGGCTCCCGGTGCATGGAGCCTGCTTCTCCCTCTGCCTGTGTCTCTGCCTCTCTCTCTCTCTGTGACTATCATAAATAAATAAATAAATAAAACTTAAAAAAAAAAAAAAAGAAAACAGCTGGGTAGTTTCTTAAAACGTTTAAGAAATGACCCTCCTATTTTAATCATAGATATTTACCCAAGAGTAATAAAAGTATATGTCCACACAAAGACTTGTACCCATTATGTTCATAAAAGCTTCCAATAACCAAAATTGGAAGCTCAAATTGCTCAACAAGAGATAGACAAATTATGGTAGAGCCATACAACATAATACTACTCAGCTATTACTCAACTACATTGATGGATCTCAAAAATAATTATGCTGAGTGAAAGATGCCAGGCAAAAACAAGTACTTACTGTATAACCTCATTTATATAAAATTCTAGAAAATATAAACTGATTTATGTGACAAACATAATCCATGTTGATCTGGGCCTGCGGAGGAAAGAGAAAAGCAATAAAGAGAATAGAACAGAAGGCACAAGGAAACTTTTCAGAGTGATGGATAATTTGTCACATTGATAGTAGTGATGGAATCATAGGTCAAAATTCATCCACTTTAATATGTGCAATTCACTTTACATCAATATCACCACAGTAAAGCTGGGGGAGGGGGAAAGGAGGGAAGAGGGGAAGAGGAAGGAAGAACATAGGAGGAAGAAGGAGAACAAAACTAGCCAAGTCCCTCTGTACTTATTCTCTCCTCACAACCCAGTGCCACTGGAGGAGGGAAAGTCCCAAGAAATCAGCAAGGAGATAAAATTAACTATATCTAAAGATGGTAAGGATACAGTGAGATATGAATGCATATACATAACTGATTAATAATTCACATGGAACAGAAACAGCTTATGTGGATGATACATAATGATATTATGACAAGACTCGAAAAACATCTTAAAAATCCTCTTTTATTTACCCAATAGTTTATCATTAAAATGTTTAAGCATCAAAAACTACTTTCAGTTTAAGAATTAACAAGAAAATAGAAAAAAAGTAGACATATAGAGATTAACTTCATACTTTATTTTTACAAAAAAAACCTGATATATTTATTTTTTTAAAGATTTTATTTATTTTTTCACGAGAGACACAGAGAGAGAGGCAGAGACACAGGTAGAGGGAGAAGCAAGCTCCATGCAGGAAGCCTGATGTGGGACTTGATCCCAGGACTCTGGGATCATGCCCTGAGCCAAATGCCGATGCTCAAACACTGAGCCACCGAGGTGTCCCTAAACTGATATATTTTAATAATTACTTTTCTTTTTCATTCTACAGACTTATATTTGGTAAATAAAAAGTTGTATAAATTCTATACTTTTTCTAAAAGTCTTTTACTGTTTTTACTACTTTTCATATATAGTGCAGGATAATCCTGCATTTTGAAAAAAGGAAAGATGAAATAAATGATTATATAAATTAACTTTAGAACATGATGCATTCAAATTATATTTTAATATAATCTTTTTAGAAAGTGACTGCTTTCTAATTACTAACATATTCTGGCTTGCATCCAAAAAATCCAAAAACAACTTACATAATTCTCAATTATTTTCCAAAACAATCTACCAAAAGATCAAGTGAGTTACTCTTGATCAAGCTAAATAAGGTATTTTTTAAATCACATATGAAATTGACAGTAATTTTACATTTCAATTTAGGGTCATGTGCCATGATCTAAAGCCGATTATTATTACCTTAAATATTACTTTATTTCTGAAAGACAAACTTAACAGGAAATAAAAATATGCTAGGTCTTAAAAAGTTATTTTCTGCATTTAAACATTATTGTAATGAATCAAATAAGAGAGTGTAGCATTATCACTGTTACAATATTACATGAGTTACCCAGAAACCACTTATTTATAACAAATGGAAAAAAAACAAAAAACACAACTCAATCACTAAAAGAGACAATATGATTAATCATATAAAAATGAACTTATAGGATATTTACTAATAGGTTCAAAAACAGAGATAACAGGAAGAGAGAACAAAAATTACTTTATAACACAACACAATAATAAAAGTAAAAGGTGGGATGAAAACACAAGCCAAAGTGTAAATCCATCCTCAACACCCCTCATTAACTGCATTGGCATGAAAAAGGGCATTAAATTTTTTAAAATGTTATCAAGCATTTTCAAGCGAAAGAGAGCCTGGATCAGTCACAGGAGTATTTTGATTCCCTAAGCATAACCTTATAGTGGAGAAAGTTATACCACTATAAAAGCCCATGGTCATAAAAGCCCTTATACGTCACATGCAATTTTGACACATGCAATTTTTTCAAACTGCAAGGATGGTGACCATTATTTCTACTATTCTACAAGATCCTTCATCATCTGGTATCTTATGTCAGCCTCATTACAAACTACCTATAGTTCCCAAATATACCCCATTCTAGTTCATGCATCAACAACAGGCATATATTCCCTCTATTTGGAATGTCCTTACCTGTTTCATGGCATAAGACTTCAAGACTCAGCTTGTGTGTCATTTTCTTCTCCATTACATCTATAGCCCTACCCCATCTGCCTGTGGTGTTCCCCTGGCACTTTGTATACATTTCTTAAAGCATACATCTTACAGCAGGTTATTTATGTTATTATGTTCTTTATGTTAGATTTTGAAGCCAAAACCTTCAGGCAAAGGAGCATGCCTAGGCACTCATGCCTTCAGAGTCCAGCATTACCAAGCTTCAATATATATTTATTAAAGAAAACAGGGAGAGAAAAGTTATAAAATGTGCTGGCCTACTAAGACCCCTGTTCTCAATTCACCTGACAAATTTTGTCTCACAAAGGAAAGAGCCAAGTTAGCAGTATGTATATTACTCCCAGCATTTCACAAAACAAACAAAAGTCAACAAATTTGAAAGGATGAGCCTGCAAACCTAAGTATCAGAATTCAGACCCTAATTTAAGGTCCGAATTAATAAATTTAAGGTCCTTCATTAATAAAATGAAGATATTCAGTGAGGATTAATAAAAATGTGATTATCTGGGGGTGGTTTTCATGTCTCCTTTATACTGTTTCATAGAACCTCCCCTAAGATCTTATTTTTTTAATCAAAAAATATTTTAAAAGCAGCAGTCTCTTTAATACTACATTCACAAGTCAAATGTTAATCTTTAAATAAATAAAATACTTAAAAACCAACTAAAGAAATACTAAACAGGAAGCAAAATGAAGAAAAACAAGCAACAAAACAAAAACAGGAAAATTTCTTTCAGATATCCTAATTTGAAGTAAAGAAATTTATTTTACCAGTATATAAATATAAGTATAACCTGGTCTCTTAAAACTAAACTTAAAAGCAGTTCTAAGGATAACCATGCCTTCCACTTTCTTCTTCTCTTTTTATATAAAACCTGCATCACTCAAAAGAATAGTCTCAGTGGTAAATAATCAATCACAACAAATTCCTTTAGTTTTTCATTTTTATTTAAAGGATAAAATGTAGCTATTTTATATATGTGTTTAAACTTTCTCAAATGATGAATAAAATTTAAAGACTGCAGGATCCCTGGGTGGCACAGCAGTTTGGCGCCTGCCTTTGGCCCAGGGCGCGATCCTGGAGACCTGGGATCGAATCCCACATCGGGCTGCCGGTGCATGGTTCTCCCTCTGCCTGTGTCTCTGCCTCTCTCTCTCTCTCTCTGTGACTATCATAAATAAATAAAAATTAAAAAAAAATTTAAAGACTGCTTAACAAAAAGCATTGTTTTGAGAGGATGATTCACTTTAAGACACCATCTCTTTTCTTTTTCACAGCCAGCTAGTTTAATCTGTTTAAGAGTTACTCCATCATTTGATCAAAGATGTTTGATCAAGCTACTGTTTTCCATTAAAGTTCCTCATAACTATAATAACATTTTAACTATGTTCCCTAATATATTTATTTTGCCATCTTTCTTATAGTTTAAGTTCACTATTCAATTGTTTATATGATAATAGTATGTGGCTTCAAAGTTCAGCAAATTATGAGAAATTACGTTAGTATGTCTTAACCTCCCTCAACCCCCAAATTGGTAGACTGGCTTTACTCCAAAACTTCACTCCTAGTTATTCCAACAATTTATCAAGTGGATTAGCAGCATAACTGTCATAGCTATATAAAAGAATCATGAATCAGTACACCTTAAGTTTAGTTTGGGGATAATGATTACCTTGCCACTACACATTCAGAAACAATGACATTAAATACAGTCATTCTGCTATGAGAGAAACCATAATGGTGTCCTATTTCTCACTGGATCAAATTTAAATTCTATCAACCAACCCCAGAATTATTTTCCTATTTAAACAGGTATTCCCTACTCCCACAGTAGGAATACGTGTGTGTGTGTGTGTGTGTGTGTGTCCAACTCTACATTGGCATGGCCCATAATTTTATTACTTATATAGCTATCACAGTCACTGGAAGCTACTATCTAGCAGGCAAGACATTTTATTCAGACAATGAAAGATCAATGAATTAAGTAAGAAAATAAATACCAAATCACTTTCTCATTGGACCCATCTCCAGGTCTGCTTTTCCCTTCTTCTAAACTCCTACTCCAGCTATTCCTTCCATCTGAAATGCCCTCCTTTTTCTCATTTGTCAATCTAAAACCTTGCAGGGAAGACAGGTAGACCAACATTGAAACTATAGCTATAAAAGCTCTTTGTATTTTAAGATTCACTTTAAAAAAAAATAGATAACAAATTGAGTAAGGTCAATATCAGTGATATTTTACAGAATATAATTTGTTCAATTCTACTTATTTGCACATTAGAAATGTTTATGCTTTCCCTTTTCTGTACTTCAACTAGATGCCTACAAATTTATTTTGCTTTGTATATGTGATATGCATACACTAAAAAGGCATTTTGTGCACGTGTGTGTGTGTGTGTGTGTGTGTGTAAGAGAGTAGGTGAACATCAGATCACTGGACTTAATTAAGATGATTGCCTTTAGGAAGCAAAAAAGAAATGCAAGAATGGGGAGGTATGGGATAGAACAGTAATGTTTATTATAAATGTTTTGGTGCTACTTGATGTTTGAAGATATGTAAACTTACAGCTTTAAAAAAATAATGTTCAGGGCTAGACCGGGTGGCTCAGAGGTTTAGCGCCACCTTCAGCCCAGGGTGTGATCCTGGAGACCCAGGATTGAGTCCCATGTCAGGCTCCCTGCATGGAGCCTGCTCCTCCCTCTGCCTGTGTCTGTGTCTCTGCCTCTCTCTCTCTCTCTCTCTCTGTGTGTGTGTGTGTGTGTGTGTGTGTGTGTGTGTCTCATGAATAAATAAAATCTTTAAAATAATAATAAAAAAATAAAAAAATAATGTTCAATGATTATGACTTTCTGACAGTTGACTGTATACCCTAACTGCTTCTCAGATTTCTAATCTGCATTCATTTCCTAAAGTGAAGTCTTCTTCTGTTTTTCTGTCAGTTTATCAGTCTTAAATCTCTAAAACAAAGAGTCATCATTAGCATCACCTGGGAGCTTGTTGAATATGCAAATTTCTGACCTCATCTCAGACCTACAGAATCAGAAACTTCAGGTGGGATCCAATAATCTTTAAGAAGCCCTCCAGGTATTATGCTGAGTGAAATAAGTCAATCGAAGAAGGGCGAACATTATATGGTCTCTTTCATTTGGGGAATATAAAAAATAGTGAAAGGGAATAAAAGGGAAAGGAGAAAAAAATGAGTGAGAAATATCACAAAGGGAGACAATATGAGAGATTCCTAACTCTGGGAAACATAAACTAGGGGTGGTGGAAGGGGAGTTGGGCAGGGGATGGGGGTGACTGGGTGATGGGCACTGAGGGGGGCACTTGATGGGATGAGCACTGAGTGTTATTCTATATGTTGGCAAATTGAACACCAATAAAAAATAAATTTATAAAAAAAAAAAGAAGCCCTCCAGACGATTCTTATGTACCCCGAAGTTTGAGAACCATTACTATAATGGTTTAACATTCTCTTTTCCTGACTCCTTCCTTCACAAAGGCTGCAGCCTAACAATTTCCGTACATAGATATAAGTGCACAGCCCATGTAAAAGATTGGTTCTATTTAACATATGTACCTGGGGGAAGGGGTGAATTACCACAAACACTGCTCTTTATTCTGCCCTCTAATATCCAGGAACTAATAGTTGTTAAATAATAAAGTTGAGAGGTGCCTGGTCAGTCGGTTAAGCATCTGCCTTCAGCTCAGGTTATGATCCTTGGGGTCCTGGGATTGAGCCCCGTGTTGGGGCTCTCTGCTCAGAGGGGAGCCTGCTCCCCCTGCCACTCCGTCTGCTTGTGCTGTCAAATAAGTAAATAAAATCTTTAAAAATAATAAATTTGAAATGTTTTAAGGGTTGCACAAAAAGAAATAGTATGAAGACCTTTTCACGAAATAAGTTGTCTTTCTTAACAATAAATTAAAATAAAAACTACTATAACATTTAAAAAAGAAGTACTTAAAGATATCACACTTTTTACCACTCTGACTAGTCCTCTCTTGATTCTTAATAAAACCATAGAATGTGTTCTATAGGGGCAGCCCTGGTGGTGCAGCAGTTTAGCGCCGCCTGCAGCCCAGGGTGTGATCCTGGAGACCGGGGATCGAGTCCCACGTCGGGCTCCCTGCATGGAGCCTGCTTCTCCCTCTGCCTGTGTCTCTGCCTCTCTCTCTCTGTGTGTCTCTCATGAATAAATAAATAAAATCTTTAAAAAAAAGAATGTGTTCTATAGCACATATCCATAAATGCTAATAAAGCAAAACAAAGCTTCTAAGGATTATTAATTCTTCACAGCAATAAACATTTGGAAAAATCAATTGTTACTGTCATTCTAATGATGAAAAGCTAATATGGACCCTGGAGCAAAATGGAAATCAACTGAATGTTTGTTGGGGAAGAAGAAAATAATAGAGTTAAACGGAGCTTAGTTTAATACCAAAGTAAATTTCAATAGCAGCAACTATAATGTGTTGCTAGTTTTAGTTTCTAAAAATTAATCAGCAATAAAATTAAAGTGACTATGTAGGTCAGAGTCTTAGTAAGATTTTTTTTGTAATTTTGTTCTACTTTGATATATCTTAAATTGCAAACACTTCTAAACAAACATTAATATATTAATATTTCAAGTGGTATGGGCTTGGAAGAGGGTTATTTTCTCAATAAAACCTTTATTCATTATATTAAAATGTAAAAATTTTTTAAAGATTTCTTTTAAAAGAGAGAAATGCGCAAGCAGGAGGAGGAGCAGAGTGAGAGAGACTACTCAAGCTGACTTCCCACTGAGCACAGAGACTGACACAGGCCCCAATCCCAAGACTGAAATCATGATCTGAGCTGAAATCAAGAGTCAGAGGGTTAGCCCAGTGAGCCACTCCCACACCCCAAAATGGAAACTTAATGTATTCAGTATGATCTCAGGCTGAAAATAACAGACGTATAAATGATTAACTTAAGAAAAATATTATGCAAAAAAATTATATATATATATATATATATTATATCTGTCAAAGTACTGTTTCTGGGAAATTTTATCGACCCAAACATGTTATCTTAGATCTACTAGAAACAGGTTCATATTATGTTACATCTAGCAAATAATTTCACTTTAAAAATTCTAGACATTAATCAAAATAAAGAAAAATTGAACAAATTTCTATCATGGCCAATCCCTAAAATGACTCAAGGTGAAAACTGAAGACATAATTTCTGATAACTTAGGCACCTGGCTATATTAGTATATCCAACTCTAAGCTCTGGCTTGTCATAAATATCGTACCACACTGTAGAAAGCCCTACTGCAAACTGTGGATTATATCTCAATGTTATACCATACTGTAGCAGAATCAGCTTAAGAAAAATAATTCTCTTTTACAAAACAAATTTACCATTTCATATGCAGTCTTACCCATTCTTTTTAAATAAAATACCTTCTCAAACAGAAATAGGACTATTTTTAAAAGGCTCTTAAATACAACTTAACCACAAAATCTCAATAAAATGTAAAAATTATTAACTTCCATAACAAATAGTTCTGAACTACCGTAATAATGGGGAGATACAATAATGAAGATAATACAAATAACATATGGTTAAATTTTATGTATACGCCACTCAGCTGAACTGGGCCTTAGGCTATTTTTCTAAAAACAGTTTGACCTGCTAGTCTGTGTTTCAAACAAGCTGAGACCAGAACCACTGCAGCTACTAAGAATCTTAATCACTGAAGGTTCCAAGAAGAATGAGACAGTGACTGAGTATGTTGGACCTGTCTCGCATGCCTCCTACAGTGTCCAGAGGAAATGAGCCAGCATTCTCTACTTCTCACCTTTCTCATTTCCCATTTTGGGAAGGTCATATTCAAACAGTAAGAAAATGCAAAGAAGTAGAGATGCTGCACTCCACAAGATTTATGCTCCCTTAACAAGTTAACAAGTTTCCCATTTCACTGAGTTATTAGGCCCTGGCCTTATAATGAGACCAACTTCCAAAGGATGTACATAATCTCCAGTGCATAGAGATCATGTAAGTTTTTATACTAATCTTCATACACTGTAGAACAAGAATATTTTAAAGAATACATTTTCACAAAATTGAATATTCAACCCTAAACAGAATTTCCTTAAAATCTCTACACTTCATTAGTATATATAAAAATTGTTATCATCTAAACCAATATATTAGGGAAAATGCTTTTTTGGTGTTTCCAATTTCAATAATAGAGTCTATAGTATACTGTCCTCCTTTTACAATTTAAAAAAATGTATATTATTACTTTGGTAAAATACACTTGGGGAGCAATTAAAACTTTCATTTCATGATAGATCTTCCCTTTCCAGTCTAATTATGGATTGATTTTCAAAAGACAACTTACAAGTCACTAGAGAGAAATTATTTTGAAATTCCCAAAGGGCTATGATTCAATCTGTATTATATTTATGAACTACACTTTTGAAATTTAATGGCATTTTTTTTTCATTTCTAAATAATTAAAGCCTCTGGTATTTTACCTTAGAAATTGGCAAAGTATACTGGAATTTTTGATAAATTTCATCTCATTGACTTTTCTTAAATGCCTGTAGGCTTGTAACAAACCGGTAAATCTGACAGAAATAAAGACTAGAAGGAGAAGAAATGAAGAACAGTTCAGTTTGATTACTTGGACAGGAAAATAGAAAGTATTTGTTAAATTGGTTGTTGAAGTTGATTCAGCAGAGATTAAAAAGCTCTAGTATTAATGGTAAGTAGAAATGAGCTACCTGAGTATTGGGAGGAAGAAGGAATTGGTAAAGTGAAAAAAAGGTAACAAAAATAAAGATGATACGGGGTATTTCAATCTTTCTTATTTAGTACAAATCAGTGATTCTGATTAAAAACTAATCAAAGAAACACTGTTATTATAATCATTCCTTCTTCTATCCCAACCAATAGCAGCTAATTTATAGAGTCCCACAAACTACATGCTATTTTTTTTTAAGAAATGACAAAGACCCTACATTCACTAATTACAGTAGCCAAGATATGGAATCAACTTAAGTATCCAATGATAGATACATGGGTTAAGATGGGGGTGGATGTGTGTAATGAAATATTACTCAGCCATTAAGAAAGAATGAAATTCTGCCATTTGTGACAACATGGATGGATCTAGAGGGTACTGTAGTAGGTAAAGTAAGTCAGAGAAAGATGGACCATATGATTTCACTTATATGTGGAAACCTAAAAAAACAAAACAAGAGAAACAGATTCACAAATACAGAAAACAAATTCTTGGTTACCAGAGGTGGGAGGGGTTGGTGAGAACTAAATTGGTGAAGAGGATTAAAAGGTACAAACTACTAGTCATAAAATAAATAAGTCATGGGGATATAATGTAAAGTGTAGGAAATACAGTCAATAATATTGCAATAACTTTGTATGGTAACAGATAGTGACGACTTATTGTAAGGACCATTTCATAAAGTATAAAAATATCAAATCACTATGAGGCACAACTGAAACTAACAGGATAATGCATTCAATCACATTTCAATAAATACATAAATTTCAAAAATAAATTTAAAAAGAGATGACAAAGAAACTGGCACAATGTATAATTTTATACCAAATTCTAAAAATAATGTTTCCATTCCAACAAAAAGTTCTACTACCAGTTTCACAGGTTTTCTTTTACACAATGACTGTATACTGTTCTCCAAACCGAAATCCTCAGGAGCCCTTTGCTATTCTTTTTACAAACTTACTTCTAAATTCCAGAGTCTCAACATTACCAAGTCCAAAGCTAATCTCAAACTTTAACGCCTCTCCCTTTCACTACAATCCTGTATTGACAGCTGCCTACAGTTTTTCTCCATTTGGATACTTTCACTGTGGGTATCATGTCCTTGTCTTTCCCAATGTGCTCAGAACAGAAATATTCTCAAACATTAAAAAAAAACATAAAAACAGATGTCACCAAAAATGGCAGTGTAGGAAATTCCAATAGTTCAATAGCTCTCTCCACAAAAGCAACAAATATACTGGCAAAAATGTCAAAACCAACTTTTTCAGAACTCTGGAAACTAATGGAAAACTTGCAGTAACCGAGTAAACATTTAGCTAAGAAAAAAAGGTCAAATCTTGGTTAGAGAGCTCTGTGATATTTTAACTCCCTCTAGTCCTGTCCCACCCCCTCCAGCTGGACAGCGGTTGAGGACAACCGGTAACTTTCCCAGTATAGGTATTCAGTATCAGAGAGAACAGAACAGACCTTATTCTCAAATGATTGGGATTTTTTTGTTGGTGACTCCTTAGAGGAGCAGCTAGCTCAAAGGGCTCGCTTTTACCTGTCCTCTCAGAACTCTCCCAGTGCTGAGGGACCACCAGGGATATCTGTCAAAAACAGGTAAGGCAAATGTACTAGTTACTGATGCTTGGGGTAAGAGGTAACATTTGAGGCAAACAACAGATTAACCAAAAAATTTGGAATAAAAGTCTAATGAATAAGATTCTCTGCTAAGTAAAGGTTTTGAAAAGCACCCACATATTTCTGGGAATTTAAAAGGTCACATACAATGGCCACATGTCTAAAATGTTGAGAGTTTAGATTTTGTGTCAATGTTTAGAGGAAAGCCCTCCAAGAGGGATGCCTGAACAGGAACATCCATACACACTTTTCAAGAGCAAGACATAAATTTTTTTTTTCAAGACATAAATTTTTATCATAAACCACTGAGACCCTGGGATTGTTGCAGAAGTTGGCATTAATTATATGAATAATACAGACCTAGAATCTAAGGAACCTAGAAGATATACATGCTATTTTGCTCTAAAATGAACAATTTGTTTAAAGAAAAACGAGTGACTTTTTTATACTATGTTCTGTTCACTTAGGCTCTCAGCAAATATATTTTCTTTATAGCTTTAAATCACTAACAAGTATTAAAAAGAAAAATATAAATACAGACTGTTTTCATATGCACATACAGGTATATTTTTCTGTAAGTTATTTAGGGCAGTGTGTTAGCCCCCACACCATATCTTAAATTTCATAATACATATTGTTAGGTAAATAGAAGTATATATACTCAAATTTAACTTTGCTGCACTACATCTTTTTTATGAGTTTCACCGGAGTCAGAGAGTTTTAGCATTAACATCTGGGAGCAATAACTGAAAATAACAACTATGAACTAGTTTCAAGCTAAAAACAAAAAGCAACACAGTCCATACAAATCTATTCATATGTATTCAAGTCCATGCAATTACTCTTCTTAATAATAATGCTTCAGAAGAGAAATATATGACAAAAATAGCTGTGAATAATAAAAAGAGAATCACCTGAAACAATGGGAATGCAAATTAAATTAAAAACATGCAATTGTTAACAGTTCATCTGGAATGACCAAATCCCTAAACCTGCATTCATCTTGAATTCATATTTTTAAACAAAAAAATTAACAATACTTTTAAAAAATGCTCTAAAAAGTATATAGCAAAAAAAAATTTTGGAAGTGATATTTCAAAAAATGTCAAAAATGTTAAAATATTAACTTCCTTGTGCATGTTGCCATATTCCTTACTTAAAAGTAACATGATTTTTTTTTCCTTATAGTAGCATCAAAATGCCAGTTACAGGATGCCTGGGTAGCTCACTGGTTGAGTGGCTGCGTTTGGCTCCTTATGATCCTGGGGTCCTAGGACTGAGTCCCACATCAATCCCCAAAGGGAGGATGCTTCTCCCTCTACCTGTGTCGTCTCTGCCTCTCTCTCTCCATGTCTCTCATGAATAAATAAATAAAATCTTAAAAAAAAAAAAAAGCCAGTACAGAGTTTTCTAATTTATGAGTCCTGTTTGAAGATTTAGTATTTGGTAATTTTCTGATTATAATGTAGCCCATAAATGCTAAAATCAGAGTACCAAAAATGTCATATTAATAAGTATAGAATATATAATATTGTATGCAGTAAAACAGATTACAAACTAAATGCATGAGGTAAATGTTTTGCTTAAAAATTAGATTACAGATGCCCACCCAAATCGCCCCCACCAAAAATACGCATCATTAACTTTACATTTGTAATAGTTAGGCAGCATAGATTGTCCAAATATTACTTTATACAAAATCTATTAACTGGAATCTCGTAATAATAAGAATCTGTCAAAAATGCCTAAAGATACATACCTTACTTGGTAATGGACAATTCTGAAAAAGCTGCATGCACCTTATTTTATAAGTTGAATTATTAAATGAATTACAGAATGAAAGGGTTTATTCCTAAAATCTCTGTTAATGTTTAAAAAAAAAAAGCCTTTGGAAATAAAATCATCAGTCCTAATTAATCACATCTTGGGTTCATATTCCATAAAGGTTTCCATTAAATGATTCTGGTCTATATTATTTTCTAGTTACTTTTTCCAGCATTATAGCACATGAATCTTCCCATTTTAAATAAATATTTATAAATATAGAAACTAGGAAAGTGGTTATAAGATTAAAAGAAACGTAGATTTAAAAAAAGGAAAAAGAATGACAGCATTCAAATTCTATATTCCTAGAGAAAATAAATGTCAGCCTCCTAGAAATAATCTCCTCATTAACCCACCCTGAAAAGGAAACCAAGGAATCTAGTAATGGCTGTGATTTCTATAACAGTTCCCCAGCTCTAACTGACTGGAATATAGAAACCAAAACATTCGGTCTTGTTATCAGGAAATAGAAGAAAACTGTCATAACATGGATATCATGCACAAAGTAATACTGACTTGAAGAAGTCTGGAGAACATAGAAAAGAATCAATTTAGGGAGAAAGTAAAATGATCTTTGAAATTCTTTTAATTCACTAGCCCATTAGTCTCCAGAGTGAGATGTGAGCACCTGAGGGATACAGGGATTACAGCAAAGCAATCTACCAGAGTAAAGGAAGAAAACAACCAGAATTTCTATGTAAGTTTCTTATTTAGGAAATAAGGGGAATTTTGTTTTACTGGTATTTCGGTTATAGGTTATCACTGACACCCTCCTATGTAACAAAATCATGTAGCATTCAGATAATAAATGAGGTTAGTTCTCCAGTTCCTCCATGCCACCAAAGCAGACAGAGACCTCTCCCTCTAACCTCTACATCTGCTTCTGGTCTATGGCGTTTGGATGTACTAGTTTGATAAGCCAGTTAAATAGATTTTCAATTTATATTATCTAGTTTAACTAAACTAATTCATAAAATGGACATGTGGCTTTAAAAGATGCCCATGAAGAACCCTCTGGTTGAACACAGTATTAATAACACAGTGCCAGCAAAGAAGATAACAGAACACTTTTCCAACTACTATTAAATCATCCTAATAGTACATGTACTACTAGTACATCGACCAGATTAATGAAGTAAAAACAATGGCAAAAATGTACCCTTGATATGTGATGAGAATAGAATTTACTTTTGTGGTTTTCCTCCCCAAAACTCATAACCCCAGTTTATTCATGAGGAAAATATCAGCCAAGTTGCAGTTGGAGGACATTCTACAAAATACCCAACTTGCACTACTCAAAATTGTTAAGGTCATCAAAAACTGGGAAAGTCTGAGAAACTCCCAGTCCAGAAAAGGCTAAGGAAACATGAGAACTAAATGTAATGTGGTCTCCTAAATGGGATCCTGGAACAGAAGAAGGTCATTAGGTAAAAACTAAACAAATACGAATAAAGAATGAATTTCATTGGTTGTGACAAATATGCCCTAACTTTTTGAAAAATGGTAACATAATTAGGTCTAAAAAACTCAGCCTAAAATTTTCAAAAGCATTAATACTATCTGAAATACAAATTTACATCCACTATTGATAATGATGAACATTTTGCCTTAAGTGCATATTGTGCTTCAGATATTAGCTAATTAATGATAAGATATACTCAGAATTTATAAAATAGTAAGTATATATAAATTTATGCCCCAAAAGGATGGAGACCACAATTCTAGAAAATGAGTAGATTAATTAGATTTGATACTACTGTTAATGTATCACCAATTATTTATTGAGTACACATTAAATGTCAGGTGCTAGAGATACAAGGATAATCATACAATTTCTGATTCAAAGCAGCTTATAATTTGGTAATCAAACAGAAAGTAAAAAAGTAATTAGTACACAATGTAATCATAAAAAGCAGTAAGAGAATAACTGCCATAAATAGAAATGAATATAGTTCAATGAGAGTGCTTGGACTGAGAAATGAGACATGAGGCACAGAAGATGCCTGGAACTAGGTGCCATATAGACTGACTCTCAAAGGACAAGAAGTTGGTCAAGCTAAATAGGAGGAAGATGTTCCAGAAAAAGGGACCAGCATGTACAGGAGTCTAGAGCTATGCTATCCAAGAGCACAGCCACTAGCAACGTGTCTACTGAACACGTGAAATACAATTACTGAGAACCTGAATCAATCTAGGGAAAAAGTAAAATGAATAGAATAATTTTATTTCATTTAAAGACTGAAGCAGAGGATCCCTGGGTGGCTCAGTGGTTTAGCGCCTGCCTTTGGCCCAGGGCACAGTCCTGGAGTCCCAGGATCGAGTCCCGCGTCGGGCTCCTGGCATGGAGCCTGCTTCTCCCTCCTCCTGCGTCTCTGCCTCTCTCTCTCTCTATGTCTATCATAAATAAATAAATAAATATTTAAAAAATAAAGACTGAAGCAGCTCAGCATAGTCAAGATATCAATTCTCTCCCAAGTTTAACACAATTCCTACCCAAATCCCAGAAATGATTTTCGTAGACACAGACAACCTTATCCTCAAATGTATATGGAAAAAAAAAAAGGTCTTAAAACAATTTTGGAAAAGAAGAATAAAGTGTGAAGAATCACTCTACTTGATGTTAGGACTTACTGTATAGTTACAGCAAACAAGACAGTTTGGTGGAGGGACCAGCCACACAGATCGATGGAACAAATTGAAGAACTGAGAAACACATTCACATGCCTAATTGATTATTCTCAACAAGGTGCAAAAGCAATTCAATGGGAGAGAAATAGTCTTTTTAACAAATGGTGCTGAAGCAATTAGACATCCATAGGCTAAAAAAAATGAACCTTGAGCTAAACCTTATGCTGTATGCATACGTTAAATCAAAGTGGAACACTGATTTAAATGTTAAAAATATAAAACTTCCAGGAAAGAAGAAAAAAAACATAAGAGCAAATCTTTAAGGGAGTTCTTTGACTTGACACCAAAAATATGATCCATAAAAGGAAAAAATGATAAATTGGACTTCAAAATTTAAAACCTTTGTTCTGAAAAAAACTGTGAAGAGAATGAATACCAAATTACAGTCGAGAAGAAATTTGTGGGGATCCCTGGGTGGCGCAGCGGTTTGGCGCCTGCCTTTGGCCCAGGGCGCGATCCTGGAGACCCGGGATCGAATCCCACATCGGGCTCCCGGTGCATGGAGCCTGCTTCTCTCTCTGCCCCTCTCTCTCTCTCTCTCTCTCTCTCTCTCTGTGACTATCATAAATAAATAAAAATTAAAAATATATTAAAAAAAAAAAAAAAAAAAAAAAAAAGAAATTTGTGTAAGCCACATATCTGACAAAAGCCTAAAATCTAGAATACCTATTAAAGAATTCTCAAAACTCAATAGAAAAAAATCTAATTAGAAAATGGGCAAAAGGCATGAACAGACGTTTCAAAGACAACATACAGATGGCAAATAAGCATATGCAAAGATGTTCACCATCATCAGTCATTAAGAAAATGCAAATTAAAACACAATGAGATATCAATACAGAGCTATCAAAATGACTAGATAAAAAAAGTAGTGACAGTAAGTGCTGGCAAGGATGTAGAGAAACTGGTCAATTATATATTACAGGTAGGTGCGTAAAATGATATAGTTGGTCACTCTGGAATATAGTTTGGCAGTTCCTCTGAAATAGACTTGCACATTGGGACACCTGGGTGGCTCAGCAGTTGAGCATCTGCCTTTGGCCCAGGGAGTGATCGTGGAGTCCTAGGATCAAGTCCCATGTCGGGCTCCTTGCATGGAGTCTGCTTCTCTCTCTACCTATGTCTCTGCCTCTCTGTCTGTGACTCTCATAAATAAATAAATAAAATCTTCAAATAGACTTGCACTGCATAAAATATTTTCATAGGAAACACAACTTTCTTGTTTTAACAACTGCATTGTGTATGATACTGCTGTCATGCTGTACTAAGGGAGGCAAGTGCAAGCGTTACTTAGAGCACTACACACAGCACACAATCAATCTAGTTAGTCTCCACAGACTGACACAGCTCAAGTGAGGTTCTTCTAGGCATCAGTGTCAGGCATATTAGAATACGCAAGACAGCATGACCTACAGTGATACCTATTAATTGGTAATTAAGTCAAAATACCTGTTTTTAAAATTATACATAATTAAATTTGTTGCAGCTTAAAAATACAATATGGACAACTTTAAATTTAAAGGAAAGATATATTGATGCAAAACTGAGTAGATTCAAAAGCTAGAACTAGGACCAAAACATAAAAAAATAAAAAAATAATAAAAAAAAAAAAAACCTGGAAGAAGCTATTACAAACTTCATGATGAATGGCAACTGTAATTTACCAGAGCAGAGTAAAATGAGGAAGCTGTTAGGTTTTGTGTCGATCATTAAATTTATAGATCCAAATTCACCCAAAGACTGCTCTGTGAAATGGGCCTAAGCCCTTTAAATATTTTTCTTTTGCCAGCTGGCACAGTGTTCAGCTTTGTCAGTAAAGAGCACAGGAAAGACACCGTAGGACTAAAGGGCTTTGCCTCCTCAGGCTTCCTCCAGGAGCGTTCCTCCAGAACACTTAGCTCATGTAATACCCAGTGGCCAAACAATCAGTAGCCAACAGCTCCCCTGTGTAGTGAGACATCTCTGTGTACACAGCTTGGGTGCTCATTTCTGGCAAGATCGAAATGGCAGATGGCTAGCAGGTGCCAGCAAAGCACCACAGCAACTTCTCTGTCATCCAATGAGTTATAGCTATGCCCCCAGCAGCAAGGTCTGGATTTAAGACCTTAAGGTTAGTGGAACACTTTCAATTGCTATTTCTTAGGAGTGCTATTGTTGGCAGCCCTAAAATTTCACCTTATGTGGCCATTAATTCTTTTAGGTTTAGATTTCTTAAGATCCAAATGTCTTGCCAGGTCTTATCTGTTCACATAATACTTTCTAGCAAAACAGATCTAAAGCAAATATTCTTTTTATTTGGAAGATGGAGAAATCAAAGAACTAAACTATGAAACATGACAAAGGTGATAGGGCAAATCAGTGGCCAGGGTCAAAAACTAAAAACTCTTGACTAAATTCAATATTTTATTCCTAAAACTATAGTATACCATTTGTCTACCAAATAAACATTAAAGGGATAAAAATATAACCACCACACATTCTGACTGATAGAGGATCATCCTGGTTTATTACCAGTTTTCACATTTCATCCAGTTTAAAATTGGTAAAAAGTGAAAAAATCCAGGACCAAATTATTAACAATTGCATTAAGATAGCTGGACTGGTACTGGCATACCTTCATTTTGTACTTCCAACTTTGGCCGGTCTAGTCTAGTAGAGTAAAAGATGAAAAAAAGACAAGCTCTCAAATTAATAAGTGGTCATCCTAGAGGATGACTATAAATAACCCATGTGTCTTACGTAACCCTTTCCTGATTGGCGTAACCAATATGTTCTTCTTGAAGACAGCACGCAAGGCCTGAGTGATAAGCAAGTGCACTCAGACACAGAGCTTCTAAACTTGTAACTTTCTAGTCTAGAGTAGAACACAATTAACTCTCTTAAAGATGAAATATGTGACATTGTCAGCGCTACTGTAAATTCTGCAAAAAAAGAAAAGTTCAACATTATTTTTACATTATTTAAGTGATAATATGAATATATATTTTGGTGGAGTGCCAAAGAAACAGTTTTATTAAATTTAGAGACCCTCCTTAGAGAAGCAATGTACTTGGCATTAATTGTAGTGCATATACAATTTATAAGTATGCCCAAACTGTGATATTCTAATCAAAATAGAATCTGTTGTCAAAATTGACATTTTTAAAAATCCGTAGTTTACACAGTAAG
The DNA here is from genome assembly GCF_048164855.1 of Canis lupus baileyi. Lineage (NCBI taxonomy): Eukaryota > Metazoa > Chordata > Mammalia > Carnivora > Canidae > Canis > Canis lupus. The sequence goes on from NC_132855.1 coordinate 38,879,042, forward strand.
ACTAATCCAAAAATTTTGTGACAAGGCTAACATTAAATCAAACACTTCAGCATGGTTCTATGAACTTCCTCTCTGCGCTGCCTATCTATAGATTTAAAAACTACTGGAGCTTTAAAAAAAACTAATTTGTAAATCAACCCAAGTGTTCTATAACAATACTGAACTTCTTTTGCAAACGAGTCTTTAAATTTTGGTTGCATTTTTTTTCAAATCCGTTGGAATTCTTAACATAGGAGACAAGCAAAAAGCTTATGCTTTTAAAACTTTCAACAAATGGCTTTTTAAAAAAACAAAACTTGTAAGCAGGAAGACTGAAATTTACTGTTACTAAAATGAGAAACAAATTAAATGTTAAGAGCACAAAATGTATACAAGATTTAATTCTGAAATTCTATCGTTACATATCTATCTCAATTTCTAGCAGCAATCTTTTAAAGGAGCTATTTACAATTGGATGTATTTATATTCATACTAAAATGGATAAAAATTGAAAAGTCCTAGGATTTTAGAGCATCTCAATTTGGTAAAACATTCAAATTATCATAAAGACAACTTATCTGAGAAGCTCTGTCTCATGTATTTGTCAAAGAAAACTACCCTAAATGGAAACTAAAAACTAGGGATTCCTGGGTGGTGCAGCGGTTTAGCGCCTGCCTTTGGGCCAGGGTGCGATCCTGGAGACCCGGGATCGAATCCCACGTCAGGCTCCCGGTGCACGGAGCCTGCTTCTCCCTCTGCCTGTGTCTCTGCCTCTCTCTCTCTCTCTGTGACTATCATAAATAAATAAAAATTAAAAAAAAAAAAAAAGGAAACTAAAAACTAGTACCTGTTAAAATATTTGGGCTTAAATACTGATACATTTAAAAGCCAAGGGATCCCTGGGTGGCGCAGCTGTTTGGCGCCTGCCTTTGGCCCAGGGCGCGATCCTGGAGACCCGGGATCGAATCCCACGTCAGGCTCCAGGTGCATGGAGCTTGCTTCTCCCTCTGCCTGTGTCTCTGCCTCTCTCTCTCTCTCTCACTATCATAAATAAATAAAAATTTAAAAAAAAATAAAAATAAAATAAAAGCTAAAAGATGTTGATTTGAAAATATCCTCCATTGAGCAGAATTTACCTTCAGTTCCTTTGATATCTCAACACCCACAGAAAGGTGGTTTTCTCAATTAAGTCAACAAGTGAAATATGTTAACGTTATCATAAAATATAACTGTAAAAGGCTTGAAGCAAGCAATTTTAAGGGAAAACTTTAAATAAAACCATATTGCTAAAACTATATTCTTCAGGAAAAAAGTGATACAGTATCACAGATACAGCTATAAAGAAAGGACTAATATTAATATGTCCTGACATAAACATCCTATTTATGTTCTTTCTGTATTGTTCATATAATCACTGTGGAGGGGGTTTGTGCTAAAGTAAACAGACTTATGTAATTTTTATATTCTGAAAACTTATTTTTGGAAAGTTTTCAATAAGAGCTATTTTATAGGTCTATCAATATAAGCCAAATTTTTAAGTCAATAAATATACATTTTACGTATGTTGTTAATTTTTAGTGCTTTATTCCCAAGTGTCCCAGTTTTGACAAATTATACAGATAATATATAAGATAAAACACTTGCAACTTGAAAAAGGCCAGAATGTTACTAGCTACAGGTAAAAAAAAAAAAAATGTCATGTTATTCCCCTTTTTTTAAACTAGATAATCTAGTGTTCAAAACAAAGAAAATAATTGGCCTATTTAAGTCTCCACAAAATTTCCACACCTTATTTTGATCTTTCTCAGGTCATCATTTGAATAACTCATAATTTTACAGTTAACCTGCTGTACTTACACAAAACATGGTATTTAAAATTTTATTAAAAGTATACTGCTTTAGTAAGAATCACAAACATTAACTCAAACACAACAATGTATCTGGGTAGCTATCTACCTTGCAAGATAGTGAACTCCGGAAAACAAGAGTATATCTGGTGAAATTTTTTTACCACTATGAATTATCATCTGTCTACAGTGGTATATGAAATGTAGTAAACAATTAATATATATTTACAGAATGAATGAATTCCTTAAATTAAGACAAGGGTGATTTCAGAGAAGATATGACAATGACAGAGAAAACAGTAAAGAGCAGGAAGCATGAAACAGCCATTCAAAACTCTAAGCAAATTAACATAAAAGAATGTATATTGCATCAACTCCTTAATTTCTAAAATAAAGTCAAATACAAGTCCACATATCAGGTTTCATACATTTATAAACAGTAAACAACCATACTAAATTTCCCCTAAGCTAATAATAAAAAAAAAAGACATTTACCAAAACAATTATTTTAAACATTATTCAAGGGAAACCCATGAAACCTTCAAAAATAGATTAAAACTGTATACAATAGAAAAAAATGCCACTTTAAAATTAGTGAAAACACTTAAAATGGCAACAAATCTGTAGCCGACATACAAACATGAAAGTTACTAGCTGTAATATGAATAGATAAATACTATTTCAGATAAAATTGAAACCAACTTTTCTGAATTTTTCAGTCAATAATCTTTCCAGCTATAAGGATCTTCTGCCATCATGTGGAAATTTTTGAAATTACACTTATACAAAAAAATGGCAGTACCTTGAGAAACCTCTTATATTGTTTCCCAATATTAGAATCCAGTTATAAGCTAGATATATATTCTTAGAAGAATTTGATGACAATAATTGTGCACAGGAACGCTTAGCTCCTCTCTTCTGAAAGAAGATGGTGTTTGTTCATTGCAGCTTAAGGAAACTGCATGACTTTCAACTTCTCAGTTTCCAAGACTCAGCAGTTATGGCTTTCCTAGGTCTCTCCCAGTTTATGATCTTAAATTCCTTAAATATGCATTCCTTATCTCTTCTCCATTTAGGCACTTAAAAGAGTATCTTCAATGGAAAAGGAAACAGAAATATAAAGTTATTTTAACTTATCCTAATTAGGAACCACAGATGTCAAATATAAATTTTATAAAGACCAAAAGTTTATCAACAGCTATAGAAAAAAAAAAACAGCTATAGCAAAAAATAAAAATAAAAAACTGAACCAGCTATTCATACATTCATATGCCTAATGACTTATGAATATATCTAGATAAAAACATAGAGTACTTGGAATAAGCCTAGTACCTTATGAAATATAACACTGAATTCTGGGCAGCCCTGGTGGTGCAGTGGTTTAGCGCCGCCTGCAGCCCAGGGCGTGATCCTGGAAACCGGGGATAGAGTCCCACGTCGGGCTCCCTGCATGGAGCCTGCTTCTCCCTCTGCCTGTGTCTCTGCCTCTGTGTGTGTGTGTGTGTGTGTGTGTGTGTGTGTCTCATGAATAAATTAATAAAATTAAAAAAAAAACCACTGAATTCTTATATACTTATGAAATAAATTTAAAACTTCTCATATCACAGTAAAAGCCTTTGTTTAAACTATTAATCTTTATAAAGACTACAGTTCACACATTCAAATGATTGTTAACTTTTTTTCTTTTAAAGATTTTATTTATTTATTCATGAGAGATACAGAGAGAGAGAGAGAGAAGCAGAGATACAGCCAGAGGGAGAAGCAGGCTCCATGCAGGGAGCCTGATGTGAGACTCGATCCCGGGACTCCAGGATCACACCCTGGGCCTAAGGCAGGCGCTAAACCTCTGAGCCACCCAGGGATCCCTTGGTTAACTTTTTAAACTAACCATGGGCATTAACATGTTTGGTCTTCATCTTAAATATAATCACACGTTTTTTTTTTTTTCTTTCTTTGGGGGGAAAATAAGATTTACCAAGCATTTATTATAAGCAAAATACTGTCCAGGAGCTTTAAAGTATACAAAGATAGGTAAAACATAATTTTCGTCCTCAAGGAACATACCATCTACTAGTGCCAAAATGATGTACACAAATAACTATATAATGCTGAAAGCATGAAGTACCAAAAAAAAAAAAAAAAAAAGACCCAAAAAATACTGTTTTAGGAAATTAGAAGATAGACGTTGGCTTTTTATTAGAAGAATTAATTAAGAAAGAGTTGATAGGCAAGTACTGGAGCTGCTATGAATGAAAATTTAGGCTTTGGCCATACAGAAAAAGGAAACTAGTTAGGCCACATGAATAGTAAAAGCCAAAACAACTTATGGCCACATTCAGAGAACACCACTCAGTCAAACAGAACCAGAACATAGGATACATGGCAGAGAATATTGAGATAGAAAGTAGGAAAAATATATTCGAGTCAGATTTTGTATGGTTTTAAGCTGTAGGTTAAAGAGTGGTCAGTGGGAAAATAGTGATGATTTTCGATAGAGGCAATAATGTCAAAGTTTTTTTTTTATAAACTGGCAATTAAAAGAGACTAAAGGCAAGATTATTTATGAAATTACTACAAACACCTAGCGATAATGAGAATGGGGACAGTAAGTCAGGGCTCTGATATGGTAAAAGGATAAAGATAAGAGAAAAGGAAGAGGGGAATCCCTGGGTGGCTCAGTGGTTTAGTCGGCCTAGGGCATGATCCTAGGGTCCCGGGATCAGCTCCCACATCAGGCTCCCTGCATGGAGCCTGCTTTTCTCTCTGCCTCTCTCTCTCTCTCAATCTCTGTCTTTTATGAATAAATAAATAAAATCTTTAAAAAAGAGAGAGAGAGAGAGAGAAGAATTAGAAATAATGAAATCACAAAATTTGTTTTCAGCACCCGCAAAACTCTTCCCTGGAAATCTTGCCTCCTTCTTTTTTTTTCTTTTTTGAAGATTTTATTTATTTATTCATGAGAGACATAGAGAGAGAGAGAGAGAGAGAGGCAGAGACACAGGCAGAGGGAGAAGCAGGCTCCATGCAGGAAGTCCAACATGGGACTCAATCCCAGGTATCCAGGATCAGGCCCTGGGCCAAAGGCGGTGCTAAACCGCTGAACCACCCGGGCTGCCCGCCTCCTTCCTTTAATCTCCTTCTTACTCTTCACTAGAGGTAAAATAGCTAGCATTTATTGAGTACTATGGTACCAAGCAACTGTTATGAATATATTACCTTATGGCCTCCTTAACCTTAGAGGTAACTACTGCAGGTATTCCCATTTTACTGATGAAGAAACAGGCTTGGCATGGTTAATCAAATTATCCAAGGTCACAGGGTAAGGGACTGGATGTTAGCCAATGTCAATAATCATTAAAGTGTTACTAATGGAATCTCTCATAGAGATAACTATATTTTTGAAAGAATCTCAAAGATAAAAAGATCTTCAAAACCTGGCAGAATGGATCAATATGAAGGAAGTCAAGTGACAAGGCAGATACACGAGTAGAAAACTGCCTAATCATAAATTCAATTGGTTAAAGAGAAGTTTTCCTCCCACTGGACTCCTACTACCCATTGTTTACTGCCAAAAGACCAACATTCTCAACCACTATTCTTTAAGGTACACCGAGTCTCATATTATCTTATACAGACTTGTAGTGGACTTAATAAACTTAAGGATACTGACCATGTATTAGCCTCTGAATTGACTGAAAAATAACAGGCACTGAATGAATGAATGAACACTGAATGAAATCAACTTAGGTGGTGGGCTGCTTCTGTCTCTCCTCCCTGGCATAATGTGACCAACATCATCACAAAATTCATCCCACATTTGGAACAATTTCTCCATGTCCCACCTTGAATATGATGAAACCTCTCTTCTGATTCTTTGCTTTCTTTCCAGTTTCTGACCTTAATAATGTCCTCTAGATTATCCGTCAACACTCTCAATTTGTAAAGACCAAGGAAAAACAAATGGCTAGCCCCATTTACATTAGAAGAGGTGTTTCTGGGATCCCTGGGTGGCTCAGCGGTTTAGTGCCTGCCTTTGGCCCAGGGTGTGATCCTGGAGTCCCGGGTCCCGCATGGGCTCCCTGCACGGAGCCTCCTTCTCCCTCTGCCTGTGTCTCTGCCTCTCTCTGTCTCTCATGAGTAAATAAATAAAATCTTTAAAAAAAAAAAAGAAGAAGGAGGAGGAGGAGGAGAAGGAGGAGGAGGGGGAGGAGGAGGAAGAAGGGGGAGGAGGAGGAGGAGGAGGGGGAGGAAGAAGAAGAAGAAGGGGTTTCTCCTAAATCCTATGACCTTTCCAAAGGTTCCCTAACCCACTGACTCCCTCTCCTCATTTATCAAGGAAAGGCTTTACTTTCCAAGGGATCCAACAGTACCCATGTGCAATCATGACAGGATTCTCCTTTGCTGGACTATCCAGTAGGCAGTGAAGAGGATTTGAAAGACGGGGCCAAGTCTCCAATGCTCTCAGCTTTGATTTGTATATACTTTCCCAGAGAAACAATATACTAGTAGTTAGGCTCCTAGGTAGCCCTGCAGAAAAGTCTATTCAACCTCAGTGCAGTTCTAACTGTAATAGCACAACAGCAATTACATTTTATGTTTTCATTTTAAATATACCATATTTATGCCATATTACAGGCTAAATAGTTGTTTATGGTTAATTCCGGTTAAAAGCATCTCAGTATCCATAAAAGGAGGATGAATTATCATTAGTCTTCCAAGTATTGAGTAGAGCAATAAACTGCTGGGAATCAAACTACACTAAGTAGAAAGTTAATAAACATATTATAATTAAAAGCAACATACACTTCTATAATTACAAAGATAAAACAAAAAGAAAAACAAATCATTAGGATTTGGGATCCAGTTTGCTTTTAGGGAAGAAAAAAAACTACTAAATAACTTTTCAAACTTCGGATAACTTCAAACTAACCCTGCTACTATTTAAGAAAATATAGCTTAAAATTATACTATAGTTCAATCTTAATATATGAACACTTGCTACCTCCTTAATTTAGGGTGTGGAGCACATTTTGATAGCATTCAGTTGAAAAGAATAGAACTAAAATGATCTGGTATGTCTCTCTCATCAAAAGTGCCAAATCTAAATTTGTTCTTCACATCAAACAGAAATTAAATTTTATTCTTTTTAGACACACGACATCGACATTTGTAGACATACCCTATTTAAAACAAATCTGATGTATGCAAATGCAGGTTTACACAAAGAAACAAATTACGGGCTGATTATTCACTTCACAAAGGATTCACAAAAGAAATCCCTTTAATAGTAAGTTTGCCAGTATACTTAAAATATAGTTAAATTTCAAAAGAAATCAATTTATAAACAACTTTTCAAAAATATAGTACAAAATACAAAAGTAGTTATAAAGTATCAAGCTTCAGAAACTTCTATTATTACAATGTTTTTCCCAAAAGCTTGACAAATCTAGAAGGTGAAACTAACAGATTAAATACAATAGCTGAAAATGGCATAGAAATGTATTTTTTAAAAAAAAAAGAAATGTATATTTTAAATAGTTCTTAAATATATACTTTTCTAACTATCCTAGTAATAAACTACCAAATTCTTCTTTAAAATTACATGCAGAGACTAGCAAACCATAGTCAATATGGCTAAAGGTGACCCAAGAAACCAAAGAGCAAAGAGTCTGTTTTGCCTTCTTTATATAAGCCAGAAGTACAGAAGAAGAAAAGATCAGATATCCCAATCGGCATTGCAGTTTTTATTTTGTTTCTCCTTTGCAGTGTTCCAAGTGCTCGGAGATGTAGAAGATAATCTCTGGGAAAAGGAAATCCAAATTTAATGATTCAAGTATAGAGATTTTTTGGACCAACTAAGGGAAGAGGGAAAGATCCTAATGCCCCCAAATGGTCATCACTGGCTAAATTCTTCCTGTTCTACTCAGAGTTCCACCCTAATATCAAATCCAAAAACCCCAGCATGTCCACTGAAGACCAAACAGATGTGGAGTAATCTGATAGCCAAAAAAGCAGCTTCACAATAAGACAGTGAAGCTAAAAAATAAATAGAAAAAGAATTTAGCTAGTGTGGGAAAATTTGATGGTACAAAGGAGATAGCTTGTTGTCTAAAAAAAGAAAAAAAAAGGACGAGGAAGAAGGTGAAGAAGGTGAGAGGAGGAGAGGAAAGTGTTTGGGGAAGAGAGGAGGATAGCAAAAACTGAATATCTATCTCCACATGAATTTCAGAGTACAGAAAACATGGTTATAAACGTCTTTGAGGTGTCTCTGCCCTCATTAGATTTAATCACAAAACTAGAATATAATCATACTGCAGTTTCTAAAAACATCCTAGAAATATTAAGTGATTTACCATGAATGAAGTAGTGAAGGGTTTCAGGGCACTCAGACACTATAAGAAAGTTATACATATTTCCAAGTATTTTTAAATTAGTTTTCTCACTCTGTGCACCTTGCTCTTGGTCTTGGAAAGGCATCTAAAGATGCTCATGACATTTTTTATAAGTGGTGCTAACTAGGGTTATAGGGTTATTGGCTAGAAATCCCAAGTTATTAATTGTATATATCCATTGCTTATAAAATGAATAAGTAACACACAAACTATCGAGGCCCATGCTGGGAAGTGTGAGGCAGTGAACAAGATGCCTTTTGGAAGAGTCATGGTTTAGAATGTGTGCCGTGAAGCTAGACCCCTTAACGCTACATGCTGATGCTGTTATACGTACATGTGCATTTGCCATGCCATCTACTGACACTTTAGTTTGGAAGGGGGAAAGTTTTTTTTATAAGAAATGTATGTATTCTTTTATTCAATGGAATAGTTTTTAAACAAACTGTAGACCTCTTCACCTTAAACAAAGAGTCACTGCACCAAAGTCCAGAAACCTTTGCTACTTACATAAAATTAGCAACATTCTGCAATTTTTCATTTGTTTATAATGATGGTATTTTTTTTTAAAGAAAAATACACCATGTGGGTATAGGCATTTAAAATCTATTCATAGGGGATCCCTGGGTGGCTCAGTGGTTTAGCGCCTGCCTTTGGCCCAGAGCACGATCCTGGGTCCCACATCAGGCTCCCAGCATGAAGCCTGCTTCTTCCTCCTCCTGTGTCTCTGCTCTGCCTCTCTCTCCCTCTCTCTATCATGAATAAATAAATAAAATCTTTAAAAAAAAAAAAGAAGAAGAAGAAGAAGAAGAAGAAAGAAAGAAAGAAAAAGAGATGCCTAGTGGCTCAGCCGTTGAGTGCCTGCCTTTAGCCCAGGGCGTGATCCTAAAGTCCGGCATCCCTGCATGAAACCTGCTTCTCTCTCTGCCTATGTCTCTGCCTCTCTCTGTGTCTCTCATAAAGAAATAAAATCTTCAAAAAATAAAATAAAAAATAAAATCTATTCAAATAAAACATAAATATTTGAGTGAGAGCATAGAAGTCAAAATGCAGTTTATTTTGGAAATGCTTCCAAGTTCTAGTGACTTAGGAGAAGAGCAAAAACTTGTAAATAAGAGAAATATGATCCTCCCTTAGGAATCAAGCTAATTAAATCAACACACCATGGGAAGTATCTGAATTCTCTCAGGCCCAGATGATAATTTGGTAGCTTAATCTATTAACATGTTAATAGCAATAATGGTTTAACAGAAAATGTTTACAATGAAAGTAATAAACTGTTAAGAGTCGGCAAACTTACTAATACGTGTTCAGCACTGCCCAGGAGAAAAAGGGCAGTGAAACAGTAGAACCCATGATGTTTTCTACTGTAGATACAGTGAGGCCTGATGAAAAATCTCTCACTTTCCATTATTATTTAAGATTTTATTTATTTATTCATGAGAGACACAGAGAGAGAAGCAGAGACATAGGTAGAGGGAGAAGCAGCCTCCCTGTGGGGAGTCTGATGCCTGACTCAATCCCAGAACCCTGGAATCACAACCTAAGCCAACGGCAGATGTTCAACCACTGAGCCACCCAGGTGCCCCCCACTTCCCATTATTTTAATTCCATGTTTACTAAGCAACCTTCTAAACACTAATTCCATTTCCGAGAAAGCTTAACAGAGGTCCACAATCCCTTACCTACAGTTCTGAAGTCAAGAAAGTTTCAACAAACAAAAGCTTTTTCAGAACTTATTTGGCAAGAAATTCTGATCTAAATGGATATGAATCGTTTATTTACTCCACTTAATATTAAAAGTCAAATTTACTATGGAAATATTAATGTTATTTGATTACAGGGTACCACCCCAGATTCCACTGGGGTGTTTCTTAAAATTCAGTCATACTCCTTATTACCTTTCTAAAAATTAAAAAAAAAAAAAATTCTGAATTGAGACACATCTGAAAAAGAGTTCCCAGGATCTAGATATAAATATTCTGACTCCTGGAAGAGAAGAGCCCCCTTCACCAGTTCCCACTCTCCTCCTCATAGAAATGAATATTCTGGCCTATACTTCATTATTTATAAATTTAGTTAGTGTAGTCTGATGCCAACATCTGATCATCTCTGGGTATATTGGTATAGTGGTATATAAAGTTCAATTCCAGACCTACAAGATCAATTACTAGGAATTATAATCACAATGTTGGGTGGCACATACCTATCAGGAATCTTTTTCCTAAACCTACTGGCTTCCAAGCCACCAAGTCAACCTGTTTACCTGTCTTCCATTTTCTCTGACCTACCAGAAGACAAACCAATAGTTAACCAATCTCCCTCCCAGTCCCATCTGTCAGGCTGATACAACTCCTACAATACCTAAAAAATGCGAAAAATACTATAGATTTTTAAGTTATTAAGTAGCAATTTAATTTTGATCAAATTAACTTAGTGGAGAATCGATGAATATTTAAGTACATCTCTAGGAAATTAAGCAAGAGAAGATTCTTCATGTTGTTTAAAACAACTTATACAAATGGCCCTGATGATTCTTTTCTGATCTTGGATTATAGCACCAAAAATTCTAAAATAGGTCTTCTAGTGGTTAGGTAAAAGAATAACTAGATAAAGTTTAATTTTGAGTATACATATATCTTTTTTTCAGCAATGCTTCATAGTTTTCAGTTTATAGGTTTGTACATCCTTTGCATCATCCCTGAGTATTTAATATTTTTGATGGTAAGCAATATTTTTAAATTTTAATTTCCAAATTTGCATTGCTAGTATATAAAAATAGTTAATTTTTGTATGCTGATCATGTATCATGCAACTTTGATAAACTAATTCCAAATTTTTTTGTAGATTCCATCAGATTTTCTGCATAGATAATCATATTGTCTGTGAATAAAGACAGTTTGATTTCTTTCTTTCCAATCTGGATATCTTCTATTTCTTACTTCAGTGGCCATTTACAATGCTGAATACATGTTTAGATTTTCATTTCATTTACAGAACTTAGAAATAAATCATAAAATATATAGCTGACATTATTCATTAAATATGAAGAAGTTTAAGTTTAACCTACAAAATTTTAGAGGCCAAAATTAGGAAATATATTTATAAGGTGCTGGTATTTGACTCTTTTAATGTGTTCACCTCAGTGCTTTATAACATGAGACTGGTAACAAAAATAATTGAGTATATCCAACTGCATTTTTTTAAATAACATTTATTGGCTTTTCTTATAATTACTAAGGTAGCCCTGATCTTTGCAGAGAATCTGGAAAATAGGTGATTCAAGGAAGAAAATTACAATCACGCTTTATCATATCTAACCCAAAGATAAACACTATTTACATTTAATTATAACATGAACAGTTTTCCCAGTCATTAATTCTTCTGAAACACTATTTCTAGATTCATACTAACACACTCATCATATGGCTACCTATCATTTCATTCTTGATTCCTGATTATTTCATTCTTGCCATCACTGGATATCTACACTGTTAGATTTGTCATTATTACCATATACATGCAGTACAATTAACATCCTTGTAAATAAATCGTAGAATGGTCTCTTACTAGATAGAGTCCCTTTTGCCCATTCTTTTATTAAAGCTGTGTTTTCCCTATCCAAGCTAATAAGCTTTTTATATTCATTCTATTAATTATATATCACATTAATTCAAAATATATTCCATTTGCCTTTTTAACTTTTTAAAAAATCAGGAGTTATTAATTTTATGTTAATTGTAACTGTATTACAGAAACAAATAAAATGTATTTTTTTTACCCATTCTATTACTATTAAAACATATTACCCTAAAACTAACAGAAAAGATTAAAGAGAAAAATCAGGATTAGCAACGGAAAGTTTAAAATAAGTTAAGCCATTTGACATAGTTTTAACTCATCTAATATAACCGTATCTTAGAAGTAAAAGAGAACTTATCGGTTCATCCCTATATTCAAGGATAAAACATTACTTTTTCTACTGAGACCACTGAGGCCTAAATAAATCTTTCAAAAATTACCCAGAAAACTTATGTGCCAGACTATAACAAAAGTTTAACAGTTACGTAACATCAACTTCCATTCTCATTTTATTGCTGATGAAAATTCTTGAGAAAAAAATGTCTGGCAATAGCATCTTGGGCTAATAAACTTAAAAAAAGGTCATTATTTAAATAATAACTAAACATTGGTTTATTATGCTAGAGGTACAGAGAATAAAAACATGAGTAAGAAGCTTCTCTTTCCCTTAGGAAAAATACAAAAAATGGAGAAGCAAATATACAAATAAATTGTAGCAAGCAAACAAGCAAAATTCAAAAGAAAAATATTGATAACCATTTTATACTGCAAAATTTTAATATGTTTTTGAAACAATTAATTTCATGAGGTAAGAACACAAGATTTTTGTCCTATGTAGCTAGCTGTGTGATACTAAACAAATCATTTTACTGCTATAAATCTGTTACTTTCTCTTTAACATGACAGAACTGGGGTTCCAGCTTAAGACGACAGGCTGGTAAAATCATAGGAGCATATTTTTTATATCCTCCGCTCTCAAAATGCCTTTAAACTGATAGTAAAGAATTTTTAAAAGGAGTAATCTATAATGATTAAAAGAACAAGGATGGAGCCATTGGCAGTCAAGAGATTTCAGTGAATTTCTCAAGACAGAAAGCAGGTAGAAGAGTGAACTCATAGAAAGTGCACATACAGGGAGCGACAGCTTAGAACAAAAAAAGAGAGAATATAGCTGAAGATAAAGCCCAAGTGCCAGAACCAACTGAACACAAACACCAGATAGATAAGGAAATCAGGAATGAGAAGCAAATCTAAGGGCAATAATGGAAACTCTATGCCTAAGAGTAATTTTCCAATCAACAAGCCTATCTTAGGCAAAGTTCTGTTTCTTACTGCTTTACTTATAAATAGGGACAGATAACCAAAATTCACAAGATATTTGAAACATAGAATATGGAACAGAAATATTACTCTTTACTATAAGCCCTCCCACACTAATTTTTTAAGCAGATATTGATTTTTTAAGTACATTAACTGAAAAAAGCATTTACTATAGCAATTTGAAGCTGCCTTTCAATTCTAATACTCTATGTAATATTTCAGACATTTGTTTTTATTAAGCAACTGTAAAATATATTTCAAAAAATAGTAAAACTATGCATATACAATCCTTTATCTTCTTAAATTCTTTTTTTATCTTCTTAAATTCTATGCAAAAACTTATTTCAAATTTTTAAGACTGTGTTATGTATAAATATACATGTGCAGAACTGGTTTTTATTTATTTATTTATTTATTTATTTTTTAGGGGGCACCTGGTTGGCTCAGTCAGTAGAACACATGACTCCTGATCCTAGGGTTGTGAGTTCAAGCCCCGCACTGAGTATAGAGATCTATTTTAAAACTATAATCATTAGCATATTATTATACTATCACCATTATTTAAAGTCTGTAAGTTTAAATAAATTTTAAATCATTTAAATAAAAGAAATAGATCTCTATGTTTCAGTAACAACATCAATATACACAATATTGATCAAATTAGTATTTTAAAAATACCTTTTGTTATTTATAACACAAGCATTGTTATAACACATCTCATGATATCAAAAGTTAAATATTCCTAAATAAAAATACCTTAAAAGCATCACTAAAAAGCCAAATGCTTCAGAAATAGAAAAAAAAATGTTTTATGTTCCAATGATAGTTTCATCTCCTCTCCTTTATCCTTTTTTCAACCATTAGATAAGGACCACAATATTGCTAAAAAAATTTTAAAAGGTAAAGCTTAATGTAGAAAACATACACACCATCCAATAAACCATCACAAAAACACTACATTGAGTAACCTTTCTGCATAAACAGTACAAATGAGAGGTTAACAAATTACTCCCTCATACTTGGTGGATACATTGCTCAACATATCCGATCCATCTACTAAACAGAGAGGTAATTCATTCCTTTTCTAATGCAAGCTAAAATACAAACTACAAATCAGAATGTTCAAAAGCAACAAAATGAGGCCCCCAAATTAGGTAAGAAAGGCATACAATTATAAAAACTGCAAAATACCCATCCAAGCCTAATTATCCTAAGTTAAGGAAACTTTAAATATAGGTGACAGGCAAGTTAATCATACATTTTTTATCTGATGATCTACTTCAAAGTCGTAAATAAGACAAAGATATCCCATGTGAGTTATAAATGGATGGTTACATGAAATGTGAAGCACTTCCTCTTCTCAAATACAGCAAAACAAAATAAATCAAATGTTACGTATTATGTCTAGACCATCATACAAAGAATTAAACACAAGAAGGACAAAAGAATGTTCCTTTTCAGAAGTAGCTAGAAACAACCAAATACAAAAAAAAAAAAAAAAAAGAAAAAAAAAAAGAAAAGAAAGAAAGAAAGAACCAACCAAATACAGAAGAAAAGAACAGTTCCAGCATTGTACTTCTACCTTCACTCTCTTAATTCCTAAATGTTAGTGATCTATCTTCCTTCCCCCACATTTTACCCAACCTGGGCACTTTCAGCCACACCTTTGAACCAACTATAGTTAAGGAATTCCAATTCTTTATTTCCAGCCACAATCTCTCTTCTGACTATGAGACTATGGTTTCTACATTAAGCCTTACCTTTTATCTCCACTTGACTGTCCCACCAGAATGTACCATACTGCACTCATTCTCCACCTGCTCCTTCTATATACCTAGTCTGGTTACTGGTATGATGTTCTTAAACCTGAGAGTTATCCATTCTATTTCCTCCCCTTTTATCAATCCTCTATGGGTCCCCAAGTCAAGTCTCAGTCTACCTTATAAAGGATAACACATACATCCATACTTTGCATTCTCAACACCTGTCTTGGTTCAGGCACATATATATTAGGGATTCCTACATCCCTCCTAGGAGTTCTCCCTACCTTCAATCTGAAGCATTCTTCAATCATTCCTTTGTATTGCTGCTAAAGTGACCTTCCTAGAATATAACTCGAATCATTTCACCACTGCTTAAAATCTTCCAGTAATTCCAAATAAAAACCTAAAATCCTTAGCAGAATACCTCTGTAACTTTCTCTTCTTAATCTCTCATTTAAGATATTAAATTTTAAACACATCATTGCAGATCCTGGAAAAAAGTCATACTGTTTCTTAATTCAATTCCTCTGCATAGGTTAGTCCCTCTTTCTACAAAGTCTTGTTCTTAACATGGTAATTTTGACTTGCTCAAGGCCCAACTCAGACATTGTATGTGGCCCTCAATTTCTCCATTCCCTATCTGCTCCCATCACATTTAACAGACACACTTTCATACTGTATTATAATTATCTAACATATGCTACTAAATTTCGGACACCATGAAAGTAAAATACAATTATCATTCTTTTTTGTATCTCACAATGCCTAGCACTTCGCTGGCAACAATAGGTGATCAATAACTATTTACAGAATTTGTAAGCCGTTTCACTTTTTCCAGAAACAAGTTCTACTATAAACATCACCCAACAGAGAGAAACAGCTCCTTAAGAAAAAACAAAAGAAACCAGGAAAGCAGTAGACATAAACAAATGGGGCAGAAAAGGAAAAACTAAACACAAAGAGTCTCTTCAGAGTGGCTCTTGAGAACTGTTTTTTACCCTTCATCTCACATTCTATCACAAATGTCTTACTTGCTATTTAATCTTCAACACATTCTAATTTTCCAGAAAATAAGTGATAAGAAGTTCTCTCCACAATTGGGCAGGCAGAGAAAAAAAATGGAAAGTACTACCTAAATCAGCTATTCTTCAAAACTGAGCAGTTAGGACTTTAAAAACATCATAAGACCATTGATATATCCAGCCCCAATTCCACTTCTAACAGTTGCCTCCTAAAAGACTTAAGACTACAATATTTCACCAATGAGATATCAAACATTCTCCCTAACATACTGCCAACATCTCTTTCTGAACCTACGTTTTTTTTCTCTTCCGTAAGATATTATATAAATTCAGTATTTACTCTGTAAACAAGCATATGCATTTTTATCCCTAAAATGAAATACTTTCTTCTGACTTTCCCCTAAGTGGTCCTTGAACAGAAACTTCCCCAGCTGAATTCCCTTTATCATTTGCAACAGTTTTCCATGATTACAAATGAAAGGAACAGAGACCTTTCCTCCTAATGCTGGGGCCTCTATGATGTTTGATCTTTCCCTTCTCTTTTCCCCAGTGGTTCCCATACCTAAGTTTGCCCCTTAAAGTAAAACAAATTCAGAATCTATTCAAGTTCATACGTAATTTTAGAAGTGTGTGAGAATATCAAAACCCAAAGTCCACAAAGCACAGGAAGTCCACAAGTGTGTTACTCTCAATTAGCTTGACAAAAACATAAGCATCAAGCTAGTAATATTCATGTGTGCCAAGTATGTAATCATCATTAACCAAAACAACAGAAATCCATGCCATAACTAGTAGAAACAGGTATAACATAATCATTAATTAGATGTTTTGAAGAATACGTGGGGTAGGGGAGGCCCAGAGGACCGAAGGATATCACTTTCCAGTATCACCGCCCTAACCAAGTTGTTCTCCCCCTCCAAGTTATTAAAATCTTCTCTACCCTTCATCTTTGGAAAAGAGCAACTAGCTCTCTTGGCAGAACCCAACCCACACCTTGCAACTCCAAGGCTTAGACTGAGCTGCCTTGCAACTGTGAGAATTATGATTTTATCCAAATAGTTAGATTACTAGGTTTAAACTAAATTTTACCCAGCTGCTAACTCATTAATTACCAGGGCTCTAGCCCCATGGAATACACTTTTCTCCATTCTAAAAAATAAGTAGAAATGTTAGATCGATAATAGGGAAGAAGGGAAAAGGCTTACCTACAGAAACATTCCAATAAATAAATTCAAAAGTAATGAAGGAAATAGGAAATCACCATGAAAACACAATGAATAAGAGCAAAATCAATGATGTTCCAAAATAGTTGGCAAAATTTAAGGAGAAACAGAGTATCTGTATAGCTTCAGAATATCTCCCCAAAATATACACTAATTTCACAATGGCAAACAGTAACTTTACAGTGGAGAAACTTGGCAGACATCACCTTAACTAAGTGATCACAATTAACATCACCATCAGTAAGTCATGTTGACATCATGTGCCTTCTTATAGGACAGGTTTAGAAAAACTCACCACCTTTGTTGGTATCCCTCTCACTAATGCACATCAGTCTAATCAGGAGGAAAAAAAAATCAGATAAACCCAAATTGACAGACAATCTACAAAGTAATTTACCAATACTTTTCAAAAAAAAGTGTCAAACACATGAAAGATAAGAAAAGATTGAGAACTATCATAGACTAGAGAAAATTAGGAGACAGGATGACTAAATAAATGCAATATGAGATCCTGGATTGGATCCTGCAGCTGAGTAAGAACATTAGCAGATACACTGACAAAATGTCAATAAAGCCTCGGTTAACATCACTGTAGCAACGTTAATTTCTTTTTATGTCAATTTCTTATTTTTGATAACTGCACCATGGTTATGTACAATGTTATTAACATATGCAGAACTGCATGTAGGATGTATGGGAGGAGGGACTCAGTTCCTGTCTGAGTAACTCTTCTGCAAGTTTTAAATTAATTTAAAAAAAGAAAAAAAAAGCTGAATTCCAGATACCAAGCTGTGTAGGTCAATCAACAACCCGGTTGTTTGTTTTTTTTCGTTGCATCTCTCTCTCCAATTGATTCTGTTTCTACTCTTGTGCTAAAAAGCTTCCAAGTTCTTAGACTTTAGGAACTCTCAAAGTGCCCTATTTCTTCTCAAACAGAGCTAGACTTCCTTCCTGTCCTGCCACAAACCGACCTGGCTTAAAAGATGTCACTTAAATGCCCTAACTTCTTACAGATTCACTGCTATTAGCTATTCACAAAGTGCTATTAAATGGCAGCTAACTAATATTATTATTTCACAGATAAAACTAAGATAAATTAAGTGATGTGACATTTAATAAATTCCAGACTCTGAATATGAACCCAATTCTTTCAGCTCTAAGACCAAGTTACCATATTAAAAGAAAGCAATTTGCATGTAAAATTCAACTTCCCTAGCTCCATGCAAGCTGATTACCGCTAAGTCATGGTTTTAAAGTTCTAAATTGGGATCCCTGGGTGGCGCAGCGGTTTGGCGCCTGCCTTTGGCCCAGGGCGCGATCCTGGAGACCCGGGATCGAATCCCACGTTGGGCTCCCGGTGCATGGAGCCTGCTTCTCCCTCCTCCTGTGTCTCTGCCTCTCTCTCTCTCTCTCTCTCTCTGTGACTATCATAAATAAATAAAATTTAAAAAATGAAATAAAGTTCTAAATTTCACGACTGTCCTAAACAACACTCTTGCAAGCTACAATCAAGAATTCTGAGATTCAGTGAAAAAGGCCTGTGTTCACCCTAACCATAACCTATATAATTAAAAAGAAAAAAAGACATTGGTCTAAACCAACTTTTTAGGCTTTCCAAGCATCGCTTACCTCTGTTCTTTTACCGACACTGCTTCATGCTTTCAAACACCTGAGATGTCCCTCTAATTTCCAATTCCATTAATTTCTTGATATTTGCAAATCATAGCGAAGAGCAATTCTGCTAGGCCTCCAATCCCACGAAATACTCTAAATACCTTTTCCCCACCGTCACTCAAAAAAAAAAAAAAAAAAGGGAGAGGGGGTCGTCAAAGGGCTAAAATCTAATGCCTGTGTCTGAGTTGTAAATGTGCAAGGAGACAGGGCAATGTAACCAAGTACCGGAACTTGAGACCCGGGAAAAATCAACTTTCATCTGACTTAAGTCTGAGCATTTTTCCCTTCCACCGCTTGCCGTTGTATCTGATATCTCAGTCAACTGAGAACATTATTAAGACCAAGAAAGAGGGCAGCCCGGGGGGCTCAGCGGTTTAGCGCCGCCTTCCAACCAGACCCTGGAGACTCGGGATCGAGTCCCACGTCGGGCTCCCTGCATGGAGCCTGCTTCTCCCTCTGCCCCCCTCTCTCTCAATCAATCAATCAATCAATAAAATGTTAAAAAAAAAAAAAAAGAGCACGGAAATGTAAAAAAGCGGCAGTTATGGAAACAACCCTCAAGTCTGAAAACTGGGTAATGAGAAAACCAGTAATTCGTGAATGAGCGTTCGCTACGAGGGGGCAAAAAGCTGGTGGACGGGACTTCCTCAACTTTGTGACCTCCCATCCCCATCCCCATCCCTTCCCTCCCGCCTCGCACGCGCAGGAGCTCCAGAGGATGGACCGTCCCGGAGCCGCCGAGGTCACCCCGATGTCACCAGCTGCAGCCCGGAACCGGCGGGGCAACACGCAGGCACGGGTCGTAACTCTGGGAAGGGCTCCCAGGTTCACACCAACAGGCTGCGGCTGTGCGATGCTGCGGGGCGCCCGGGGCAACCAGCGGGCACAGGGGTCTCCCACAGGGACACCGCGGGACACCTCTGAGGGTCTGGGGCATTCACTTGCCTCCCATTCCCGCAGGAAACGCTGGGCCTCGTCAGAACCCACGGTCTTATGTCTCCTAAATTCGTCCTTCACGTACAGGTCGCCAAGGGTTTTGAGGTCTGGGGGCAGAGCCCGGTGCAGCAGCAAGATGCGCCGATACAGGGCCCGGACCCGCGAGACGTGCCCGGCCGGCATAGCGGCGCGCGCGGACGGCCCAGCACCACGCAGGCGCACAGACGCGGGGCGCGCCCCCTGCCGCCCTCCGAAGCCGGGGGTCGGCCCACCGGAAGCCGGGCGGAGGAGGGCGCGCGACCTTCATCCGGTTTGGTCCGCTCTCAAATCAGGACCTTCCGGAAACCCCGCTGCTGTGACTGACGGGGAAATGGGCGGGTTCTGGTCCGGAGGGGGCGTGGCCCTGGCGGAGAGGCGCGCGCGGCCGCACCGTTAAGGCCCGCCTTGGCCCCGGCAGCGGCAAGCCCAGCTCGTGTCGCGCCTCAGCCACACCGCGTGGCCTCTCCCGTTCCTCCTACCCTTCTTTCCTGATGAAGGCTGCGAAAGCTTTCATCAAAATCGGGCTCCTCCAGGAAGCCTGCCATGGTTGGCTCCACCCACTCCGAGCGTTTTTCAGCGTTTTTCAGTCTCCGAGTGGGACTAGGGTCAATCCCTGCCTTCAGCACTACCCGCTACATACTTTGCGTCGTGCTGTGTCCCTAATTTGTACCCTGAAGGTGCAGCCTCTTTCACTTAACTCAGCCCTGAGCCAGCCAGCAGGTGTCATTAGCTCAAGTCAAGTTGGCTGCAGAAGAATCCTAGAGCAACATTTATTTTTTAAGATTTTATTTATTCATGAGAGACACAGAGAGAAAGAGAGGAGCAGAGACACAGGCAGAGCGAGAAGCAGGCTCCATGCAGGGAGCCCGATGTGGGACTCGATCCCGGGTCTCCAGGATCACACCCTGGGCTGAAGGCAGGCGCTAAACCGCTGGGCCACCCGGGGATCCCACATTTATTTATTTTTTTAAGATTTATTTGAGAGAGAGAGAGGGAGGGCAGGGGGAGGGGCAGAGGGAGAGGGATAAAGAATCTCAAGCAGACTCCCCTTGAGCACAGAGCACACCCCGGAGCTTGATTTCACGACCCTGAGGTCACGACGTAAGCTGAAATCCAGAGCCGGAGGCCTAGCCCACTGAGCCACCCAGCCTCCTCTAGAAACATCTTAAACGTGTCGTTTCCAGGGCCATGATTCTGGAGATACTGATTAAATAGTCTGAGCTGAAAACATAAAATCGGGACATTTAAAAAAAAATCTCCACCTTTTGCAAAGGTGAGAGCGAGAGTGTGACTGCTTTCTAAAGCTGGCAGCCACTTGGCCTCTGCTTTCCCACCACACCTTTGGTCCTTCAGCAAATGCTGATGGCTCCACCAGCAAAATGTATGCAGAACTGGACCATTTCTTACCGTGCCCTCAAACGCAACCATCCCTCTCTCTCCAGGCAACGCCTCCTAACATTACTGTAGCTTCTTGTGTCTCTGCCTCGGGCTGTGATGAACGTAGGTCATGATCCACCTAAACTGTAAGTTAGATCATGTTGCTCCTCTGCTCAACAAAATCCTTCAGGAAAACCAGAAGTCTCTCCACTTCTTAGCTCTCTAAATTTTCTCCTACTGCCCTCTCCCTAGTTGGCCACACTGGTCATCTTTGGATGATACTGGCATTCTCCCAGGGGCCAGATACCGGGCATACTCCCAACTGAAGGCCCGTGTGCTGGCTGTTCCCTGTAACTGGAATGCTCTGCCTCATATATATCTTCTTGTCTAACACCTTCCTTTCACCCAGCTCACTGCTTCAGATCCCCCCTAAGACGCTCCCTGGAGACCATATTTGAAATTACATCACCATGCCAAGAACTCCCTAAAGCCCCCTCTAAGCTACATTTTCCTATAAAACACAAATTTTGTCTTCTTGCTTATTGTCTGCCCCCCCACACACACACACACCCTAGAATATAAATTCCATGAGGCATTTTGTGATTTTGAGGGTGTCAAATGACTCCTATGGCCTGCTGGTGAGGAAGGGGCAAGAGTATAGGAATTTACGTGATTCCCTCACAGATTTTTTTCTGTGTCAAGACTTTTTCAAGGTGAAAGAAAACACATACCCTGCTAGCAAGGGCAGGGACTTCCTTATTTTAGTGCCCTTTCCAGGGACCACCACAGTCCCTAACAAATAGTAAGTACTCTAATATGGATTACCTTGAGTGGACTTTTTCCTTCTGCTTAAAATTTAGAAGAAAAAAATATTTGTTTAAAAGAACACAGAAAAATTTTTAAATGGATTTAATTTGGTATTATGACAAACCACATTAATGGCAAAAATTGAATGGCAGTGTAGTTATTTTACTTCAGGAAATTTTTTTAAACCATATTTCATCTGTTAATATCCCTATAAATTGAAAATTAATTTCTTGTTCCAGTTTACTTTTTTTCTGGTTTCCTTTGGGGCTAAATTACGTGTATAATAAATATTTCTTTCAGAGTCAAAACTCTTGTAAAAATGTGGAAAAAGCATTCTGCCAATGAATTAATAAAAAATAACAATAAAAGACTTAATTCAGCCTAAAGGGAGCAGAAAAGGTCCACAGAACATTGGGCAATCAATACTCAGAAATGGCAAATGATGGGTGAGAGAGAAGCCAAGACATAGCGGTTAGGCCTTGGGAAGAGGAATCAAGTAATAACATATATAATGATAGATGACCTTTATTTTTTTACAAAGAGCTGGACAGTGAGGTATGTTTTGAGGACAAAACTTCTCTGATTCCTTGACCTTCCAATTTAGGCTGGCAAGTTTTCCTCTTGTGGTCAAAACAGCCATTAATTGAAAATAAGATCAGAGTTATATTCTTGGCCACTAATCCAGATCAGTTCACTTCAAGTAGGCCTTTCCTTTATCCTTCCTCCATATGTTTCTTTTTCCTGTGTGTTATTAAGCAAGACACTCAACCACTCTGTGCTTGGATTGTCTTACATGCCAAATGCTGGCTTAGGTCATTTCATACCTTCCAACTCTGGTAATCTAATCCTGATTTGTCCCAGATTCCTTCTAGAATATTTTGTAAAAGTAGAAGCAGACACATATCTACTCTGAAATAATTACTTTGAAAAGACTTTTTTGTTTTAAAGTAGGCTCCATGCCAGACTGGAGTCCAAAGCAGGGCATGAAGCCCATACAAGGCTTGAGCTGAGATCAAGAGTCAGTTGCAGGGTGCCTGGGTGGCTCAGTTAACTAAGCATCTGCCTTCTGTTCAGGTCATCATCCCTGGGTCCTGGGATCGAGCCCTGCAATAGGTCTTCCCTCCTATGGAGCCTGCTTCTCCCTCTCTCTCTGCCCCTTCCCCCTGCTGTGCTCTCTCTAGGTATCTCTCTCACAAATAAATAATATATTAAAAAAAAAAAAAAAAAGAAAGAAAGAAAAGCCAGTTGCTTAACTGACTGCACCACCCAAGCACCCCTGCTCCGAAAGGACTTTTAAAAGAAGGGAAAACTCCTCAAAACTTTGTGTGGAATACATCACCTAAGCCTTTCAGGGCACACAAAATATAACAACCATAATACACCCATACCCATAAAGAAGATCAATGCAGCAATTTCACTATGCAGTATGGTACCTGTGCAGACCAACTCCTGCACAAATAGACATAGAAGAGGCTGCTAGAGAAGTTTTTTGCCAAACAGAGAACTTTGAGGTCAAAGGAGATCGAGAAAAATTGATGAATAAGAAAAAATAAACTGAAAAAAAGAATTCCATTTTTAAGTAATCTCTACACCCAATGTGGGGCTTGAACCCACAACCTGAAGATCAAGAGTCACATGCTGTATGGACTGAGCCAGCCAGGCCCCACACACATTTACATTTCCTATTTCTATATAGACATGCATCAGAAAAAGCTATTCATTTTTTTCTGGTGATCAATTAAAATGTATACTAATTTTTTTTTATTTTTAATTGTTTTAATTTAGAAAAAGTAAAACTAAACTGAAAGGAGACAGGAAACACCTGTGTGAGGCATACTGCCTTGTTACTTTGTATTACGCTCTAGTGTTTACATGAACATGTTGAGGGACGCCTGGGTGGCTCAGCAGTGGAGCACCTGCCTTCAGCTCAGGGCATGATCCTGGAGTCCCAGCATCAAGTCCCGCATCAGGCTCCCTGCATGGAGCCTGCTTCTCCCTCTGCCTCCCTCTCTCTGTGTCTCTCATGAATAAATAAATAGAATCTTTTTAAAAATGTTGAAAATAATCTTACTTGCTAATAAAGTTGAAACCTTTCCCCTACAGCAGAATGAGAAAGGGTTGGTGAATGTGAGAGGCTGGTGGTGAAAGCTCTGAACACTCACTGCTTTATGTCCTTAGGAATGGAAACACATGCTTAGGCTTGAATTTGGTTTCATAAGTGGCTCATTTTTTTTAATTTATGGCTACTAAATTCCAAATTTCCAATCTTTGAGAACAAAAAGCTAAATGCCTAGAACAAGATACAACTTTGACTCAAACAACCTTCACATGCTTAGGGGTCAGGAGAGATGAATAAGCTGGATTTAACCACAATAACTACTTATAGTCCCCCAAACAACACCACAAATGGTCTTTTATTTTCCATTTTACCTCAGAGTCCTAAATAGGAACATCACTATGTGGAGGTGAAAATGTAAGAGGAAGGACTTCTTTAAACATTTTTACTTGGTTTCTGAGTATCTCTAAGTATTGAGATGCAATGGTAAGGAAGCAGATCATCTTGAAATCCAAAATTTCAAGTTTAAATGTAATGGTTCAAAGAATGCAAGAAGCAAATAAATTCATAGAGAGTCTGTTCTTTGAAAGTCAGTTTGGAAAACAGATTAGTCTTCATTTAGTATATTCCTAAGTTTCTGAAACATGTTACACAAGAAATATCAAAGAGGAACTAAATGTAGAGAAAGATCTAACTAAAAGGAATATTTTAAATATTTACAATTGTTGATAAATGGGGATGGAAAATCAACCAAAGTTGAGATACATTGTCATGTATAATAATTTAAAATACTAAATATAGAGATCCCTGGGTGGCTCAGCGGTTTAGCACCTGCCTTTGGCCCAGGGTGTGATCCTGGAGACCCGGGGTCGAGTCCTGCATCGGGTTCCCTGCGTGGAGCCTGCTTCTGCCTCTGCCTGTGTCTCTGCTTCTCTCTGTCTCTCTCATGAATAAATAAATAAAATCTTTTAAAAAATACTAAATATACTAATGTTTTTCTAAGGGGAAGAAAACTGACCATTGCCATGAAGCTGAAAACAAATTCAACACCCATTTCTGATTTTTAAAATAATAATAAAATAGAAATCAATGGATTTCTTTTTTTTTTTTTTTCTCTCTCTTGAGAGAGAGCAGGATTAGGAAGGGCAGAGAGAGAGGGAGAGAAAGAATCCTAACCAGGCTCCTTCCACTGGGAGTAGAGCCTGATGTGGGGCTCGATCTCACAACCCTGAGCTGCAATCAAGAGTCAGACACATAACTGACTGGGCCACCCAGGCACCCCAGAAATCAATGGATTTCTCAACACAAAATCCAACATCTTATTTAATGGAAAACATCTAAAATAATAGGTAAGTTTTGCATAAAAGGAAATGGAAAAAGAACATATATTCTCCTCACAAAAGATAAACCAAAAACTGATTTTTTTTTAAGTTACCTATGAGGATGAGTTTGGGTGAGGGGCAAGGCAGAGAGGATACAGATGGAAGGGAGATGTTTCTAAGTTTATATAGTTTCAACTTTAGAGCAGTGAAAATCCATAGAAAAAATCACATTAAATTTTTTTAAAAGCTAACATCAGTATAGAAAGCAAATCTTAAAAATGATTGCTAAACATTGTTTTGCCCATACACTGTCAGTTTTGTTCAAAATAGTTCATCACTGGGGTGCATGGGTGGCACCATCGGGTAAGCATTCCACTCTTGATTGCAGCTCAGGTCATGATCTCTGGGTCCTGGAATTGAGGCCTGAGATGGTCTCCACAAGCAGTGTGGAGTCTGCTTGAGATTCTCTCTCCCCCTCCTCCTTTACCCCTCCCACTGGTGCTGCCTCTCCCTCTCTCTCTCTCTCTCCCTCTCAAATAAAAAAATAAAACCTTTAAAAAAAACAAAAAATATAGTCTATCACCTACATTTATATCCTCCTTTCCCAAAAGTTATTTAGTTGATGTAAAAATTGATGTTTACCCCTCTTTCATAAATGTTCTCTAATTTTGCTACATTGTAATCAATGAATAAGTTGTAATTTATCAAATCATCAGGAAAAGGAATTTCTTCAAATTTCCTTTGAGCTCTTTTTTTTTTGAGTTTCCAACTATGCTTAAAAGAATATGTTGTTTCGTAAGAAACAATAAGTGTTGGCAAGAATGTGAAGAAGGGGGAGGAGCAAGACGGCGGAAGAGTAGGGTCCCCAAATCACCTGTCTCCACCAAATTACCTAGAAAACCTTCCAATCATCCTGAAAATCTATGAATTCGGCCTGAGAATTAAAGAGAGACCAGCTGGAATGCAACAGTGAGAAGAGTTCGCGCTTCTATCAAGGTAGGAAGACGGGGAAAAAGAAATAAAGGAACAAAGGCCTCCAAGGGGGAGGGGCCCCGCGAGGAGCCGGGCTGAGGCCGGAGCGAGTGTCCCCAGGACAGGAGAGCCCCGTCCCGGAGGAGCAGGAGCTGCACCGACCTTCCCGGGCGGAAAGGGGCTCGCGGGGAGGTGGAGCAGGACCCAGGAGGGCGGGGATGCCCTCGGGCTCCCGGGGACACTAACAGGCACCTGCGCCCCGGGAGAGTGCGCCGAGCTCCCTAAGGGCTGCAGCGCGCACGGCGGGACCCGGAGCAGCTCGGGGGGGGGGGGGGGGGGGCGGCTCCGCGGAGGGGGCTGCGGGGCGGGAGCAGCTCGGAGGGGCTCGGGGGCGGCTCCGCGGAGGGGGCTGTACGGCCCCGGGAGCAGCTCGGAGGGGCTCGGGCAGAGGAAGAGGCTCCGTGCGGAGGGGGCTGCGCGGTTCCAGGAGCAGCTCGGGGTGCTCGGGCGGCAGCTCCGCGGAGGGGGTTGCGCGGCCCGGGAGCGCGAATCCAACAGCGCAGGCGCCGGAGCACAGGGCGCCGGGACACAGCCCAGGATCCGGCCTCCCCCGGGACAGGCAGAGGCCGGGAGGGCCCAGGACAGCAAGGAAGCGCCTGCCCCGAGCTGAGCAGATCAGCGGCCCCGCCCCGGAGCCTCCAAGCCCTGCAGACGGAGTTCCTGCCGGAGCTGAATCCAGGTTTCCAGAGCTGCCCCGCCACTGGGGCTGTTCCTCCTGCGGCCTCACGGGGTAAACAACCCCCACTGAGCCCTGCACCAGGCAGGGGCACAGCAGCTCCCCCAACTGCTGACACCTGAAAATCAGCACAACAGGCCCCTCCCCCAGAAGATCAGCTAGACGGACAACTTCCAGGAGAAGCCAAGGGACTTAAAGAACACAGAATCAGAAGATACTCCCCGGTGGTTCTTCTTCTTCTTTTTTTTTTTTTTTGTTGTTTGGTTTTGTTTTGTTTTGTTTTGCTTTTTGATTTGTTTCCTTCCCCCACCCCCTTTTTTTTCTCCTTTCTTTTTCTTTCTCTTTTTCTTCTCTTTTTTTTCTTTTCGTTTTTTTTTCTTCCCTTTTTTTTCCTCTTTCTCTTTTCTTTCCTTCTTTCTCTCCTCTCTTTTTCTCTTTTTCCCAATACAACTTGCTTTTGGCCACTCTGCACTGAGCAAAATGACTAGAAGGAAAACCTCACCTCAAAAGAAAGAATCAGAAACAGTCCTCTCTCCCACAGAGTTACAAAATCTGGATTACAATTCAATGTCAGAAAGCCAATTCAGAAGCACTATTATACAGCTACTGGTGGCTCTAGAAAAAAGTATAAAGGACTCAAGAGACTTCATGACTGCAGAATTTAGAGCTAATCAGGCAGAAATTAAAAATCAATTGAATGAGATGCAATCCAAACTAGAAGTCCTAACGACGAGGGTTAACGAGGTGGAAGAACGAGTGAGTGACCTAGAAGACAAGTTGATAGCAAAGAGGGAAACTGAGGAAAAAAGAGACAAACAATTAAAAGACCATGAGGATAGATTAAGGGAAATAAACGACAGCCTGAGAAAGAAAAACCTACGTTTAATTGGGGTTCCCGAGGGCGCCGAAAGGGACAGAGGGCCAGAATATGTATTTGAACAAATTCTAGCTGAAAACTTTCCTAATCTGGGAAGGGAAACAGGCATTCAGATCCAGGAAATAGAGAGATCCCCCCCTAAAATCAATAAAAACCGTTCAACACCTCGACATTTAATAGTGAAGCTTGCAAATTCCAAAGATAAAGAGATGATCCTTAAAGCAGCAAGAGACAAGAAATCCCTGACTTTTATGGGGAGGAGTATTAGGGTAAGAGCAGACCTCTCCACAGAGACCTGGCAGGCCAGAAAGGGCTGGCAGGATATATTCAGGGTCCTAAATGAAAAGAACATGCAACCAAGAATACTTTATCCAGCAAGGCTCTCATTCAAAATGGAAGGAGAGATAAAGAGCTTCCAAGACAGGCAGCAACTAAAAGAATATGTGACCTCCAAACCAGCTCTGCAAGAAATTTTAAGGGGGACTCTTAAAATTCCCCTTTAAGAAGAAGTTCAGTGGAACAGTCCACAAAAACAAGGACTGAATAGATAACATGATGGCACTAAACTCATATCTCTCAATAGTAACTCTGAATGTGAACGGGCTTAATGACCCCATCAAAAGGCGCAGGGTTTCAGACTGGATAAAAAAGCAGGACCCATCTATTTGCTGTCTACAAGAGACTCATTTTAGACAGAAGGACACCTACAGCCTGAAAATAAAAGGTTGGAGAACCATTTACCATTCGAATGGTCCTCAAAAGAAAGCAGGGGTAGCCATCCTTATATCAGATAAACTAAAATTTACCCCAAAGACTGTAGTGAGAGATGAAGAGGGACACTATCTCATACTTAAAGGATCTATTCAACAAGAGGACTTAACAATCCTCAATATATATGCCCCGAATGTGGGAGCTGCCAAATATATAAATCAATTATTAACCAAAGTGAAGAAATACTTAGATAATAATACACTTATACTTGGTGACTTCAATCTAGCTCTTTCTATACTCGATAGGTCTTCTAAGCACAACATCTCCAAAGAAACGAGAGCTTTAAATGATACACTGGACCAGATGGATTTCACAGATATCTACAGAACTTTACATCCAAAGTCAACTGAATACACATTCTTCTCAAGCGCACATGGAACTTTCTCCAGAATAGACCACATATTGGGTCACAAATCGGGTCTGAACCGATACCAAAAGATTGGGATTGTCCCCTGCATATTCTCAGACCATAATGCCTTGAAATTAGAACTAAATCACAACAAGAAGTTTGGAAGGACCTCAAACACGTGGAGGTTAAGGACCATCCTGCTAAAAGATAAAAGGGTCAACCAGGAAATTAAGGAAGAATTAAAAAGATTCATGGAAACTAATGAGAATGAAGATACAACCGTTCAAAATCTTTGGGATGCAGCAAAAGCAGTCCTAAGGGGGAAATACATCACAATACAAGCATCCATTCAAAAACTGGAAAGAACTCAAATACAAAAGCTAACCTTACACATAAAGGAGCTAGAGAAAAAACAGCAAATAGATCCTACACCCAAGAGAAGAAGGGAGTTAATAAAGATTCGAGCAGAACTCAACGAAATCGAGACCAGAAGAACTGTGGAACAGATCAACAAAACCAGGAGTTGGTTCTTTGAAAGAATTAACAAGATAGATAAACCATTAGCCAGCCTTATTAAAAAGAAGAGAGAGAAGACTCAAATTAATAAAATCATGAATGAGAAAGGAGAGATCACTACCAACACCAAGGAAATACAAACGATTTTAAAAACATATAATGAACAGCTATACGCCAATAAATTAGGCAATCTAGAAGAAATGGACGCATTCATGGAAAGCCACAAACTACCAAAACTGGAACAGGAAGAAATAGAAAACCTGAACAGGCCAATAACCAGGGAGGAAATTGAAGCAGTCATCAAAAACCTCCCAAGACACAAGAGTCCAGGGCCAGATGGCTTCCCAGGGGAATTCTATCAAACGTTTAAAGAAGAAATCATACCTATTCTCCTAAAGCTGTTTGGAAAGATAGAAAGAGATGGAGTACTTCCAAATTCGTTCTATGAGGCCAGCATCACCTTAATTCCAAAACCAGACAAAGACCCCACCAAAAAGGAGAATTACAGACCAATATCCCTGATGAACATGGATGCAAAAATTCTCAACAAGATACTGGCCAATAGGATCCAACAGTACATTAAAAAAATTATTCACCATGACCAAATAGGATTTATCCCTGGGACACAAGGCTGGTTCAACACCCGTAAAACAATCAATGTGATTCATCATATCAGCAAGAGAAAAACCAAGAACCATATGATCCTCTCATTAGATGCAGAGAAAGCATTTGACAAAATACAGCATCCATTCCTGATCAAAACTCTTCAGAGTGTAGGGATAGAGGGAACATTCCTCGACATCTTAAAAGCCATCTATGAAAAGCCCACAGCAAATATCATTCTCAATGGGGAAGCACTGGGAGCCTTTCCCCTAAGATCAGGAACAAGACAGGGATGTCCACTCTCACCACTGCAGTTCAACATAGTACTGGAAGTCCTAGCCTCAGCAATCAGACAACAAAAAGACATTAAAGGCATTCAAATTGGCAAAGAAGAAGTCAAACTCTCCCTCTTCGCCGATGACATGATACTCTACATAGAAAACCCAAAAGTCTCCACCCCAGGATTGCTAGAACTCATACAGCAATTCGGTAGCGTGGCAGGATACAAAATCAATGCCCAGAAGTCAGTGGCATTTCTATACACTAACAATGAGACTGAAGAAAGAGAAATTAAGGAGTCAATCCCATTTACAATTGCACCCAAAAGCATAAGATACCTAGGAATAAACCTAACCAAGGAGGTAAAGGATCTATACCCTCAAAACTATAGAACACTTCTGAAAGAAATTGAGGAAGACACAAAGAGATGGAAAAATATTCCATGCTCATGGATTGGCAGAATTAATATTGTGAAAATGTCAATGTTACCCAGGGCAATATACACGTTTAATGCAATCCCTATCAAAATACCATGGACTTTCTTCAGAGAGTTAGAACAAATTATTTTAAGATTTGTGTGGAATCAGAAAAGACCCCGAATAGCCAGGGGAATTTTAAAAAAGAAAACCATATCTGGGGGCATCACAATGCCAGATTTCAGGTTGTACTACAAAGCTGTGGTCATCAAGACAGTGTGGTACTGGCACAAAAACAGACACATAGATCAGTGGAACAGAATAGAGAATCCAGAAGTGGACCCTGAACTTTATGGGCAACTAATATTCGATAAAGGAGGAAAGACTATCCATTGGAAGAAAGACAGTCTCTTCAATAAATGGTGCTGGGAAAATTGGACATCCACATGCAGAAGAATGAAACTAGACCACTCTCTTTCACCATACACAAAGATAAACTCAAAATGGATGAAAGATCTAAATGTGAGACAAGGTTCCATCAAAATCCTAGAGAAGAACACAGGCAACACCCTTTTTGAACTCGGCCATAGTAACTTCTTGCAAGATACATCCACGAAGGCAAAAGAAACAAAAGCAAAAATGAACTATTGGGACTTCATCAAGATAAGAAGCTTTTGCACAGCAAAGGATACAGTCAACAAAACTCAAAGACAACCTACAGAATGGGAGAGGATATTTGCAAATGACATATCAGAGAAAGGGCTGTTTCCAAGATCTATAAAGAACTTCTTAAACTCAACACCAAAGAAACAAACAATCCAATCATGAAATGGGCAAAAGACATGAACAGAAATCTCACAGGGGAAGACATAGACATGGCCAACATGCACATGAGAAAATGCTCTGCATCACTTGCCATCAGGGAAATACAAATCAAAACCACAATGAGATACCACCTCACACCAGTGAGAATGGGGAAAATTAACAAGGCAGGAAACCACAAATGTTGGAGAGGATGTGGAGAAAAGGGAACCCTCATACACTGTTGGTGGGAATGTGAACTGGTGCAGCCACTCTGGAAAACTGTGTGGAGGTTCCTCAAAGAGTTAAAAATAGACCTGCCCTACGACCCAGCAATTGCACTGCTGGGGATTTACCCCAAAGATACAGATGCAGTGAAATGCCGGGACACCTGCACCCCGATGTTTATAGCAGCAATGGCCACGATAGCCAAACTGTGGAAGGAACCTCGGTGTCCAACGAAAGATGAATGGATAAAGAAGATGTGGTTTATGTATACAATGGAATATTACTCAGCTATTAGAAATGACAAATACCCACCATTTGCTTCAACGTGGATGGAACTGGAGGGTATTATGCTGAGTGAAGTAAGCCAGTCGGAGAAGGACAAACATTATATGTTCTCATTCATTTGGGGAATATAAATAATAGTGAAAGGGAATATAAGGGAAGGGGGAAGAAATGTGTGGGAAATATCAGAAAGGGAGACAGAACGTAAAGACTGCTAACTCTGGGAAACGAACTAGGGGTGTTGGAAGGGGAGGAGGGCGGGGGGTGGGAGTGAATGGGTGACGGGCACTGGGGGTTATTCTGTATGTTGGTAAATTGAACACCAATAAAAAAAATAAGAAGGTTAAGAATCAAAAAAAAAAAAAAGAATGTGAAGAAAAAGGAAACTTCTTGCATTATTGGTAGGAATGCAAACTGGTACAGTATGGAGTTTTCTCAAAAAGTTAAAAATAGATCTACCCTATGACTCAGTAGTTCCTCTAATGGGTATTTGTCCAAAGAATATAAAAACACTAATTCAAAGGAATATATGCACCCCAATGTTTATAGCAGCATTATCAACTATAGCCAAATTACAGAAGCAGCTCAAGTGTCCATCTGTAGATGAATGGATAAAGAGGATGTGGTATATATATATATATATATATATATATATATATATATATATATATAATTTACTATACATATTTACATATATATGTATCACATACCAATATGTATATTGGAATATTACTCAGCCATTAAAGAAGAAAGAAGTCTTATCATTTGCAACAACATAGATGGATCTAGACAGTACAGTGCTAAGCAAAATAAGCCAGTCAGAGAAACATAAATACCATATAATTTCACTCATATGTGGAATTTAAGAAAGAAAACAAGCAAAGGAGGAAAAAGAGAGAGACACAAACCAAGAAACAGACTCTTAACTATAGACAGCAAACTGATGTTTACCAAAGGAGGGGGAGAATGGGTGAAATAGGTGATGAGACTGGGTATTGTACACCTGAAACTAATATTACACTAATGTAAACTAATATTACACTGTATATAAACTATATTGGAATTAAAATTTAAAACTTAATGAAAAGATACTACATTAAAAAAGAGTATGTCATTTCTATTTTGTAGGTACAAAATATATATATGAAATATATTTTAGATTAAGCTCAATTATTCAAATTTTCTATTTTTTATTTTTATGTTTTTGCCCACTTGATCTTTCAGTTTCAGAAAATAGAGCATTGCAGTTGCCCAGTATGATTGTGGATTTGTCAGTTTTTCTATTTGGTTATACTTGTTTTTGCTTTCTATGTTTTGAAAGTTATGTTAGATATAAAAATTAGTTTGAAAGTCAGTGATGTTAGACATATTAAGATTTATAATTGTTATATCTTCTTGTGCATTTTAGCAATGAGTTCTTATGGGCCTCTTAAGTATTTTATCTTAAATTCTATTTTGCCTGATATTTATATAGTTACAATTGCTTTTCTTTTGTTAGCATTTGCTTCAGGTACCTTTTTATTGTCAACCATGATCTGCCATTCTCTTTTGTCCCCTCTTCATTATTTATAGCTAGATTTAATTTTATTATCCACTATCTCAGTAAGTGAGTTTAACCTGTTCATATTGATTGTGTTTAATGGCCTTTTTGAACTAGTCCCTGCTGTCATATTTTGTTTCCTGCTTACCACAATTTCCAGGTTATTTCTACTGTATTTCCTCTTACTGAACTATTGACTGGAAAGTTTTATATTCTATTTCTATATTTCTGGTTGTAACTCTTGCATTTTAAATGTGTGTCCATATTGTTACATTCTTCAAACAATATTTAATCAGTAGCTATATCCTTCTCTAAATAAGATAAGAACATTGGCATTCTGTTTCCCTGCCTCCTTACCTTCTGCAAAGTCCCCTGTGGTTATTGGTTGGAATTGTAAATCCCCAATCAGAATCATCCACATTTGAGGAGAACCAATATCAGGAAAGATAATGAACTTAAACCAAAGAACCTACACCCCAGAATTTACTTCTGTATTCAGATGCCCTATTAGTGCTTCTATTCTCTCCACTTTCTTTAAGGGAAAGGCAAGCTAAGCTACTAAGGATTCCATGCTCATCTATCTTCAGCAAGAGTAGGGGCACATAAGGGACATGCCCTAGGGTGTCATGCCAGTTTGGGTATCTCAGTGGTCAGTCTTCCACTTTAAGAATTCCTTTCCCCTTGTCAAGCCACCAAAGGGCACTCACTTCTTTCTCTGAACCAAGTTCCGGTACTCACTGCCCTCACCTGCAGACAGACACCTGGCTGCTCCTGCTGTAGCACCCTAACCAGTCACCTTCTTAGCTGCCAGGACCCTCCCTGCTCCTAGCTTTATCTCCCCAAGTGTAGCCTATTCTTGGAATCACTCTCATCTGTTGCCACCACTACTCAACTCACCTCTTGAGCTGAAATTTTTTTTTTTTTTTTTTTTTTTTTTTTTTTTTTTTTATGATAGTTACAGAGAGAGAGAGAGGCAGAGACACAGGCAGAGGGAGAAGCAGGCTCCATGCACCGGGAGCCCAACGTGGGATTCGATTCCGGGTCTCCAGGATCGCGCCCTGGGCCAAAGGCAGGCGCCAAACCGCTGCGCCACCCAGGGATCCCCGAGCTGAACTTTTTAAAAGGATATTCCATCTACTCTCTTTTTCTCAGGGATTCTTCACACTTTCAAGAACATCATGAATTTCCTTTATTTTTCCAATCCAGTTGCAGCTTTTTAAAATATACCTTTATCACATTTCTAAGAATTAGCAGGAATGGATGATTATACTGTTTTTCCAGTCTTAACATTTGAAGTACAATGATAAATCATTGTGAAAAAAAAATCAAATCTAAATGTCCAACATCAGGGAACTGATTAAGTAAATTATGATATATTTATGCAATGGAATATCTAATATGCTTTTAAAAACGATGCCCTAATGATATTTAGTGTGAGAAAGTCCATCTTAATTATTGTTAAGCACCAAAAGCAGGAGATAGAGAGATAGAGTTACTAATTTTTTAACGTAAAAGGAAACCCAGGAATAAATATTTAAAATATAAACAATGCTGTTGTTTCTGGTAGGATTGTTGATGTACTTTCCAATTTTGAGCAAGTTCTCTTTTATATATAAAATTTATTTTACAATACTATTTTAAAAGCTGGTGAAAAAAGAGTTTATATTATTTTCAAGCTTGCATTAAACCTTTACAAAAACTGATAAAAAAAACTAGATCATGGATGGGGCGCCTGGGTGGCTCAGTTGGTTAAGCATCTGCCTTCAGCTCAGGTCATGGTTCCAAGGTCCTGGGAAGGAGCCCCTACCTTAGATCAGGATCTCTGCTCAGTGGGGAGCCTGCATCTCTCACTCCATCCCCCTCCGATCCTTCCCCTGTTTGTGCTCTTTCTCTCTCTCTCAAATATATAAATAAAATCTTGGGCAGCCAAGATTGGGTGGCTCAGTGGTTTAGCGCCACCTTTAGCCCAGGGCCTGATCCTGGAGACCTGGGATTGTGTCCCACTTCGGGCTCCCAGCATGGAGCCTGCTTCTCCCTCTGCCTGTGTCTCTGCCTCTCTCTCTCTCTCTCTCTCTCTCTCTGTGTCTCTCATGAATAAATAAATAAAATCTTTTAAAAAAATAAATAAACTCTTTTAAAAACAAACTAGATCATAAAGAAAAACTTCAATGAATTTTTTTAAAAGCAAGAAATTCACAGACCTAGTGCTCTGACCACCACACGTGAAATCAGAAAATGATAACAAGAGTTTACATTAGAAGAGTACAACAGTTTGGAAGTTTTAAAATACTCTCTTATGTACATGTTACAGCAAAGGAAAAGAATATAACAGAGTATTTAGAAAATATGAAAAGGAGGCACTAAAAGACTGGGAACTACATGAAACAATGTGTATTTCATTTTAAGTTGTATGGCATACACTCAGTAACTCTTCTAAGAAGACATAGTGTATCTGAATGGTTCCATGGTTGAGCGTCTACCTTTGGCTCAGGTTATGATCCTGGGGTCCTGGGATGGAGTCCCTCATCAGGCTCCTTGGAAGGAACCTGCTTCTCCCTCTGTGTATGTCTCTGTCTGTGTGTGTGTGTTTCTCATGAATAAATAAAATCCTAAAAAAAAAAAAAGACAGATGAGTGGTACTTAGGCACAGCCTTGAATGGCAGAAACAGTATGGGCTGATGAAGGAAAGATGGAGGGCTCTTCAAAAGAGAAAAACAACATGAGAGGAAACCTTGAACTTGTGTCATTAAAACAATGAAGACACCAAGCTAATTAGAATTGAATAGTCTAGTTACCATGAATAGTCTAGACAGTAGTAAAAAATGTTTTGAAAAATAAAATATTTGGAGCTAAAAAGAATATACATATGTTTTGATATGTATATAATACATATTTTATACATATATACTTTTCTAACATCTGATTTTACAGTTGGTGAACAGGTACCAGAGAAGTGACTGCAATTTGAATGGGTTTAGAATATGGAGAGCCTTAAAAGACATTCAACACAGGTCACCATTTTTTTAAAGTAAGCTCTATGCCCAGCTTGGGGCTTGAACCCCATATCCAAGAAAAAAAGTCACATGCTGTACTGACTGAGCCAGCCAGATGTCCCACAATTCACTATTTAGAGGGTAAGAAATGAGTTACTAGAAACTTTGAGCCAGAAGGACATGGTGAGAGTACTCTGTAAAAAAAGAATTACTTGGCAGCCATGTGCAAAATAGGCTATTAATAGAATAAATTAATACCTACTTTCAAAAAAAATAATAATACCTAATTTCATTCAAATGAAAGAAGGGCCTTGTATTGAACCCATGACTACAACGTGCCACTCACAGGAGACTGATTAACTCCACCATCTGCACTTGAGTCAAAAAAGAGAGCAACAGATAGCCAGCAAGTGATGACTGGAGGTAGGCAGAGCTCTACATGGGACTTTGAAGGACACTGGATTTAGGACAAACCAGATGGGGGGAAATGGGAAAATTGGCTGAATGAAAGAGTATCCCTGGTCTCCCTTGGGTGGTACAACTGACAAAGACAGAAAAGTCGAGGAGGTGGGGAACTGCTCTTGGAAATGCATTGTACTTCAGTCACATAAGTTTGGAGGGAAAGCCCATAGTACATGATGCAGTGAAAAGTTTCTATTTGTACCAATGGAATTTCCTATTGGTCTGTGTCAGTGCTTCTCAACTTTGGCTGTATGCTAAAATCACCTGGAAAACTGGTTTAAAAAAATAATGATAATCAAGCCCCACTCCAAACCACTTGAATCAGAATCTCTGAGAGTGGGATGAGGCATCAATATTGCTTAGAAGCTCCTCCCAGGATTCTACTATGTAGGCAGGACTGAGAACCAACGGTCTAGAGTTACAACTTGGAGACACTTGGGTTCTGGGGAAAATATCCAAGATATTAAGACACTGTGTTAAAAACTGGTTACTAAATATCCAGTACTTCCATACCAGAGAGTAGCTATGATCATGGCAATAGAGATTTTTATATAGGTAACAATACTTTAAACCATAAAAGTAAAAATTGTCTCTGAGGAAGAAAATGTAAGAGTGAAAAGAGAGTGATATAAATCTGGGTTGTATCCACAATTATACAGCAAGAGGTAAAGAGCTCACTCCAGAACTGTCCCATTTCCCACATGCCCCATCCACAAAACCAGTGTTTCTCTTAGAACACAGTG
Source organism: Canis lupus baileyi (assembly GCF_048164855.1). Taxonomy (NCBI): domain Eukaryota; kingdom Metazoa; phylum Chordata; class Mammalia; order Carnivora; family Canidae; genus Canis; species Canis lupus. Next base: position 38,916,946 of record NC_132855.1, read on the forward strand.
TAAGCTTTCCAAATAACTAATGGACATTCATAACACAGCTTACCTATACAAAGTTGGCACTCTTAATAAAGATCCACAAAACCTCCATTTTCTGTATCTTCTTCCTTCCAACCCAAGACTTCCACCAGCATTCTTGATTATAGCCCAATCCTTCTGAGAGGTGGCTTCATAATTATCCACTCATTCTTTCTCTCATTGCCATCTTCAGTTATTCTCTTTATGAGATCATTCTATTCAACTTATAAACATTTATGAGAATACTTCACATAAAAAACCCCCCACAAACTTCCATCTATTCTGTCTCCCTCTCAAACTACCATCCTATCATTCTGCTTCCTTCATTGGCAAACTTGAAAAAAATCACATATTTCTCTATATCCATTTCTATTGCCATATCAATACATTTTAATCTATTATTGGCCCCACTACTCTTCTAAAATCACTTCCCTCAAAGTCACTAGTCATTTGGTTTCAGTTTGTATACCTTACTCTCTCCTGACCTTTTAGATATCTTTCTAGAAATCGAATCTCTATGCTGTACATACACCTGTACTGTCCAGGTGACCCCACCTTTTGGGCCCTATTTCCTCTGTGTTCTTAGCTAGCTGCAATTCCCATCACTAAATGAAATACATCCAAAGGCTCAGTCCAAACATCTACTTTCTGTCAGTGCCCTTGTCCTGTCCAGCTGGTCCTAGCAATTGGTGATGCTCTGCTGCCCCCACCTGGCCAAGCCCATTCTAACCACTTTGGCGGCTTTCCCTGTACCCTTACCTGGAAAAGTGCCAGGACACCTTATCGAATCACACACACCACTGACCTCTCTACAATATTAGCCTTCCTCTATCTAACCATGGGATAAGTTCATATTGGATGGCCCATAACCCTTTCAGAGTCTATGTCCCATTTATCTCATCATTTTTCTCCAAAGACTTCTTTCTCTACCATTCTTCAGTTTACCTAGATTCAAGACTCAAGAGACATCTGTAATATCTTTCACTCTCTTCATCTATCTTGTTATGGAAGAATTCTTGTTACGATTTCTTTTGTAAATCAGTTACTTTATTCCCACATCATTGACCCACCTTCATAGATTCTTTCATTTATTTATTTATTTATTTATTTATTTATTTATTTATTTTTTAATGAAAGTCACAGAGAGGGGGGGGGCGGCAGAGACATAGGCAGAGGGAGAAGCAGGCTCCATACACCGGGAGCCCGACCTGGGATTCGATCCCGGGTCTCCAGGATCGCGCCCTGGGCCAAAGGCAGGCGCCAAACCGCTGCGCCACCCAGGGATCCCTCTTTCCCTCATTTAAATAATCACACAGTCATCTAATTTCTTCAAGGCCTCCAAAGTTTTCCCATTGTCTTCAGGGTAAAGTCTGTGCCCCCAGAATATAAAATTAGATTTAAAAATCCCACTGAAGCCAAAGGCAAGACTTGAAGCTGAGCTATTAGTCTACTTTCTCATTACATTATGTATGTATAAAAGTATTTTATTATAATATACAATTTTATTATAGTATACATTATAATGTACAATTGTATATTATACAATTTTCTTCAAACTGAAGGAGAAAATTCTAAGTGATAAATTCAGACAAAGATTTCAACTTCTTAAGGCCATTATGCTTTTAACATGCAGAAAGCATAAGTAAGTAAACATAATAAACAAATGCAAAAAATAATTGTCTGACAAGGGAAGTCATTCCTCTATCCCCAACCTCCAAATTAGAATAAGTTCATAATATGTGTTCTTCATACTCACAAATTTAATGTGACTAAATCATGTTTATCTTCAGCTAGATTCCAGCTCTGCCATTTTTTAATTTATGTGATCTTGGACTAACATTGAAGCTTTCTGGGTCTCAGCTTCCTCCTCTTAAAATGAGAATGATATTTTGTACATCAAAAGCCTCTTCTATGTTTTAATGATCTAATATGCAAAAAGGATTTAGACTGCCTAGTCAACAGCACATAGAAAGTGCTGATTAGTGTTAGCAGTGATGATGGTGGTGTAAATTAATAGCCAGTAGAAACTGCACTTCTTATTTTAAGAAGTAGGTCTTTTTAAACATATCCCACCTTAAGCATAACATTAATCTTAGATGTGTGAAACTTAAATTAACTGAAATGATGTAATGCTATTTGGGTGACTACCTAAATTCTTAACCAGCATTTATTCCTGGGCCCCTATTATACACAGGCAATGATGACTTTCCTTTAAGCAAGAAGAACGGTTGTTCTTAAAGAGATAATCTCTTGTGGATCTGCACCAAGTTTACTGATTCTAGATAAATACTGCAATATCTGACAGACTCACAGCATTAATGATAGGAACAGGACATTTTAGTCTTGGACCTGTGTTGTGAAATCACTTGAATTGCTACTACTCATGTTGACTGAGAATGACAAATTAAGTGAAAATTAGTGGCTAGTCTCTGTCTGCCATTCTATAGTCATGATGATAAAAGAAGATCATTTATCTAGCTAATGAAGAGTGGGAGCTGGATAATTCTAGAGACTACATTATTCTGAACCAGTAACTTCTTGGAAATTGTTTTCAAGGTTGCATTAAGAGTGTTTAAGCAAAGTAACATTTGCTCCTCCTTCATAAAATAAGACTTTGGCAGTGAATGTTAACAAGATTTCTTTAAAAATGTAACAGCAAATATCACAGATGTCTTAGAATTAAGGCTCAATTTTAGAACAAATTGCAAATTTTCAAAATTACTTTAATTGGACCTCAAATGGCCTTGTGGATAGTCCAATAATGTTCTTAAACAGATGAGATTATTTTAAAATGGATATATGATACAATTATAGCTTCTCTCAAGTATGTCACAACATATGCAACCGGTAATGAAATACACATTTCAAAGTCACATCGAATGGGTTCATTATTAGCAAAAATTTTTAAAAGAATAACAGAAATCCAATCTTTCTTTATGGATATTTGTTAGAATTACAGCCTTTCTCAGGCACTGTGGCAGAATAAACATTTTATAGAGAGTCTACTTTGCCACGTGTAGGTGCATGATATTAAAGAAAAGTTCGGTGGGGCAGGCCAGCTGGCTGGCAAGGGTGGTAGAACATGAGACTCTTGATCTCAGGGTTGTAAGTTTGAACCCCACAAGGGGTATAGAGATAACATAAAAATAAATCTTTTAGAAATAAATAATTAAAAAAATAAAGAATATGTTTTGTTCACAAGTACCTAATTTTTTTTTACAAGTACCTAATTTAAGTGTGTTCACAAATGTAAAATAAATCAGTTTTTAAGATACCTAATTATAGTCTGGCACCATTATAAATTAAATTCAGACATAATTAAAGGGAAGGTTTAAAAACTTATGCAGCAATTCTTCATTTTTATTTTATTTAACAGGCTCCTAACAGGAGCTAAAAGGGCACACAAGATATCTAAGGACGTCTCTAACCCGAGCACACACAGTGTTTTCCATAGTCCTCTTATCAAAAAACCTATATAATGTCCCAAGAAGATGAACCTGAAGGAAGAACGATTTGTCCAGAAAGAACATTTGCCCTACATCTGTGCTTCTCAAACTATAATGTGCTCACTATTCGTCCGGGTATCTTACTAAGATGCAGATTCTGATCCAGTTGGTCTGGGGAGGGCCCTGAGATTCTGAATCTCTAACAAGCTCCCAGATGATGCTGATGTTGCTAGACCACGGACCACACTTGAAGAAGTGAGGTCCTAAAACATTATCTGTATCATCAGCTAATAGAGAATGACATTTTACTTTCCCAAACCGAGTTTTCTTATTCAGATATATATAACGTGGATAGTTTGGATAACTTGCAACAACCTAAAATCTTTCCAAATTGAAGTCCAATTTAAAATATTTTCATTGTTCTCAAAAAAAAAAAAAGTGGTATGAGAAGAAAAAGAAAAGAGAAATAATATTTTTTAATCAAAAGCATCATCTGAAAGGATAACATAAATAATCAAGCGCAAAAAAGGGCAAAAATAAGTCTCAAGTATAATCATCTTTGGGTTAATAAGGCCAAGGCAGACAGAAAGGATACTATGAAGGTAAAGGTGAATCAGTCCAAATGGGGAAGTATTATCTTCAGGTTTGGGGCTTGCCCAGCCTCAGTAGATAGCTTTTGTATGGGGTATGGGAGGGATTAAGTCTTAAGTACTTAAGGCTAGAAGTATTCATGAAGGCCTACAGTTGCCTAATCAAATTGCTTTTATGCCTTTGGATCAGCGTTACATTACCCCACAGGGAATTTAAACACAAACATAAACATGTATTTAAATGAACTTAGAAGAAAGCTTGTTGTCTCGTCTCCTGTTTTAATTAGATATGTCTTATATGAGAAACATATAAATGCAGGCTCTGCGGTTTCCCTGGCAAGGCTACAGTACTAAGTAAATCCACTATAGTATTATTTTGTTTGCTTTTTTCCCTTAATTAAGTTTTTAAAGTTTCCTTAACTCTCTGTGTGGCTGCTTCAGCTTAGGCAGCCGGGTTTGTGGTGAAGGTTTCTGAGAGCTCATACCAGTCTCCCCAACACCCCTCCCAGGCATCTAATCCTACCTCCTGTGCAGCTAGATAGGAAAGCAGAAGAAAAGGGAGGGGAAAACATCTCAACTGCACAATAAATGCCTTTCATAGAAGCCCCCTTATACTGGAAAAAAGCCCATTATTTTCCTGGCATTCTGATAGTAGAGGACCCTCAAAACATCGAACTTCAAGTATGTGGACAGCCTTCCAGGGCTTATGGAAAATAAGGATCACATCCAATTATATAATGCTGATGTATTAAGATATTTTGCTGGCCTAAGTGCTATCTTCACCATAGATCTCTGGACTGAAGGCTCCTCTAGAAGCTAATTTTAGAGGCTGCAATCATGTCCTAGTTAAATAACCGATATGGGGGCAATCAGTATACACACCTCTAACTTCTCTCTTTTTTTTGTTAAAGCCTCAGCAAAAAAGGTAAGTTATGAGTAATGGGACACATTACTGAGTGGCTTCAAACCTTTTTGAACTTTTCTGCATTTGGGGGAAGGAGATTTTGTTTTCTTTTAGTTTAATATTAATTAGACCTTAATTGAATGCTGCTAAAAATCTAGAGCAAAAAGGAGCATATGCACAATATGAAGCATATATTTTATTACAGTAGGCTCCAAACATGTGTGATTAAGCTAATGGTGACACACATGGCTTTGGAGCACTTGAAATGTGGCAGGTCTGAATTAAATGTAAAATACAGTTGACCCTTGAACAACACATGTGTTGGGATCCCGAACCCCTGTGCAGTCAAAAATTCATGCATAACTTTTGACTTCCCTCAAAACTTAACTACTAATGGCTTACTGTTGACCATAAAAATAACATAAAGAGTTGATTAAGACATTTTATATATCATATATATCTGTATTTTTATAATAAAGTAAATCTACAGAAAAGATATTATGAAGAAAATTATAAGGAAGATCTTATACTGCATTTATTGAAAAGAATCTGCATGCCTATAAGTGGATCCATGCAATTCAAACCCATGTTGCTCAAGCGTCAACTGTACATATCAGAGATCTAAGACCTAACAAAATAAAATTTAAAAATGGTGTAAAAATCTCAATAATTGTTTTAATATTAATTGATGTTCATTTTTTTAAGATTTTATTTATTTATTCATGAGAGACAGAGAGAGAGGGGCAGAGACTTAAGGCAGAGAGAGAAGCAGGCTCCATGCAGGGAGCCAGATGCGGGACTCGATCCCAGGACTCCAGGATCACACCCCGGGCCGGAGGCAGTTGCTCAACTGCTGAGCCACCCAGGAGTCCCTTAATTGATGTCTAAATGATTTTTTCATAAATTAAATTTGCTGCACAAAAAAAGCTAATGATGACTCATATAAGATATAGATATATATTTGCATATCTTTTTATGTCTTACGACAGCAGAGAAAATAACATTAAGTCAGTTTCAGTTAAGCAGTATTCTCTAATCTATGCTTCTGTTTTCCAGGTTATGCACTTGGTTTAAATTAGTTAAAATTTATATATGAACCAAGACGTACAAAGAAAGAAGAATAGAAGAAAAATACCTAATGTTAAAAGTGATTATCTTGGAAAGATGAAATTAAAAGCGATTTCTCAAAAACAAAAACAAAGTGATTTCTCATTTTTTTCTTTCTGCTTTACTTCTACCTCCCCGCCAAAATTTCTGAGCCTTTTAAAACAAAATAAACAAGCTATTCCACAAGCAGGCATGTAATTAATGATTTTGCCTGTTGCTATTTGTTCCACAGCTATTTTACATGATTACTAATTCAATCATCCAACACAATTTATTAAAAATCTCCTATGTACCAGTAAGTCTGCTTGGCACTGGGAATGTGCTAATATACATACATTACCTGTTTTTATTTTTTATTTTATTTTATTTTTTTACCAGTACCACATTACCTGTTTTTATTAAATATCTAGCTAAATGCTATTCCTTGATCTATGGAAAGGTGTTAGAAATGTAGGCACCAGGTTACACCTGCTCCTCTACTAAGTTTCTCCTTATTTTCCACCTTTCTGTAATGTCAGTAAGAGTAGAATTACTCCAAGCAAGAGTTTTTAGGACTTTTTTTTATCTTAAAGATGATGTCACCTGATGTTACAGGAGTACCTGACTTCAACCATGAAAGCCTAATGTGTAGGCCCCGTGTTCATCTTTTCATGACTCCATGCCAAGAATCAGTGATGATACTGCAACCTCCACACTCGTCTGATGCAGGGACAGGCCTGAGGAGGCCTCAGTGAACCCCTAATCCCCTCCCTGCTGAAGACACTCATATTTAGGAAGCCCCAAAGGAGGCTGTGTGAGACCAGGCTCATTAAACACAATAAACAAAAACTGATCAAACACTCAAAGACCAAAGTCTGTAAAAGATGCTTAGCTAGTTAAATATATATCTCCAAAATGGAACTTTTGTGTATGCCCCCAGGTTCCAGAAGAAACCACTGTGATTAGCAACTTCCAGCTAACATTTAAATTCTAATGTAGCTAAGTCATGTTCCTTCACTGTCTAGGTGTAGCGTGTTATTTAAAAACATCTGCTGCCAAGCCCACCCTGTTGCTTTCCACAATAGACAGCACATTAAAAAGATTTCTTGACTAGGCATTTAAAGCCCTTCATAAACTGATCCCGCCTTTGTTCCTCCCAATCTGTTTCTGTGTAATCTTCCACTCCAAGCAACTGGCATAACTGGCTAGTTCTAGAACATGCCTCTCCCTTTCCCATTTTTTGTCTCTTTATCCTTAAAGATCCCCCTTTTTTTTCTCCATTCTATCCATTCTCCAATGATAGATGACATTTACTTCTTCATAAAATTCCCTAAAAGAACTTCAGCCCCCAGAATGCCCTTCCTCCTTGGACCCCATTGTGCTACTCTCTATAGAACTTACTAGGCCTTGAGTCAGTATAAGGGGGCATATGGTTTGGAATGGATGGAACTATCAATCCCCAGTCCACACACTCTTAGCGTACCTTCTCTCACTATCTCCTTACCATTCAGGACTGTTGTTGTTTGGTCTTTGCTTGTCTTTTGCCTTAAGGCAGCCCACCTAGCAGAGAGCTTAGATGGATCTTTAACGGCCATAGTGTCCTTTTGGGTTATAGAGAGCAAAATGGGTAATCAAAGAAATGTTAAATCATTATTTTATGATCTCACTTCTCTTCAGCTTTTCAAGATTGAGTCTACGCAAGTAGATGCTGTACTCTGTGGAGGCAAGGATCATCTCATACTTTCATCTAACAGAGTTCCCAAAACAATACTTTGCATAGGTTAGGTACTCAACAGAGATGTGTTTCTTGATTTCTTATTCAAAACTACCAATACCACAAGTAAAAAACTTGCCTTGTAATCTGGAGCTGATGAGCTATCTGGCTCTATTCCTTTTGGACCCTCAGCCAGACCCCTTTTATCTAATTTTTTTTAAATTTTTATTTATTTATGATAGTCACAGAGAGAGAGAGAGAAAGAGGCAGAGACACAGGCAGAGGGAGAAGCAGGCTCCATGCACCGGGACCCCGACGTGGGACTTGATCCCGGGTCTCCAGGATCGCGCCCTGGGCCAAAGGCAGGCGCCAAACCGCTGTGCCACCCAGGGATCCCCCAGACCCCTTTTATAGACTGAGTAATCTTCAGTCATCTCAGACTAGGTATGATTGCAGTGGTTCAGATAAGAAAAGTGTGAATGAAAAGAGCATAATGTCTTCAGCATAGTTATCTCTCCTACTAGCACTTCCATGTAGGCTTGTAACTCCATGTTAATTTTGTGGCAGAGATTGTTCATGGTCCCCTAATACTATTATGATTTCTCCCTTTTAGAGACAGAAATCTCACATTTTAACTGAACACATGGCTGCCAAGCTAACATCATATCGTCCAGTCTTCCTTGTATCTAGGCAGAGGCATACAACTAAATCCTAACCGGTAGGGTATGAACAAAAGTAATGTGTGCACATTCTGAGTTAAATCCTTTTTAAAAGAATTGAATTATTTTCTATCTAATTCATTTTCCCTACCCTTTCCCAGGCTTGAATGCAGAGCATAAAGCTAATAAACCAGTTTTGAAGATGGCAACACACTAAAGGATGGCCTAACAACACAATAGAAGGAACCCTGAGTCCCTAAGTTACTTCATGAAGCTAAACAAACCACATACCCTAAAGTGCCAATTAATTCTGGACTTATATAAAAGGAAATATAGCTTTCTATCTCATTTGAAATCCATGGTACTTTCAAATCTCTTTATGAGAGTCACTTAGCCTTTGCCCTAATTTTCCAGGTAAATAAGACTTGATAAGATCAACCTCTGTCCCCTGACGATACCACATACTTTACTTTCCAGAAACTTATGCACAGGATTTGGCTTCTGATTGGATTTATTTCAATATACAAACCTATTTAAGAATCTAATAACAGGGCAGCCCTGGTGGCTCAGTGGTTTGGTGCCACCTTCGGCCCAGGGCCTGATCCTGGAGACCTGGGATCGAGCCCCACGTCAGGCTTCCTGCATGGAGCCTGCTTCTCCCTCTGCCTGTGTCTCTGCCCCACCACCACCCCTCTCTCTCTGTGTCTCTCATGAATAAGTAAATAAAATATTTTTTAAAAAAAAGAATCTAATCACAATATAGACATGGCACATCATCTTCACCAACTATTGCTTCATTTGAGTTACAGACTGTGGTTTCTCTAGAATGAGTCCATCAAATTTTGGCCTTTTCTCATTTTGTCTTTCTTTTTTTTAAGATTTTATTTATTCATGAGACACACACAGAGAGAGGCAGAGACATATGTAGGACTTGATCTCAGGACCCCGGGATCACTGCTTGAACCAAAGGTAGACACTCAACCACTGAGCTACCGAGGTATCCCACATTTTGTCTTTCTTTTGCCAAACACAGACGTGTCACTTTTTGTTACTTGAATGCATGCATTTGAGGTTTTTCAACAATGCCCTAGTAGTCCAAGGAAAAGCTCTACCATATGGCACATTCTCCAGGAACATATTGTATCTAAAACCTGGGGTCCTAGAAGGAGGGTTCCAATCAGAGAAGCCAGAAGGTGCATATCTCTTAACTCCCAATCTCAAATACAACTTCCACCTAATTTGCTGAAACACTTGTGCTGGAGCCCTAAGATACCACATTAAGTAGTCCTACCTGAGGCTACCATGCTGTGAGGAAGCCCAAACTAAACCTATAGAAAGAATCCACAGGGAGAGGCCTGGGGTACTATATAAAGAGAAAGATGACTGGCCAGCTCTCAGATGTTCTATTCTTCTACTATTCCAGCTCCAACCACTGTCTGACTACAACCAGATAGGAAATTCTGAGCCAGAACTACCCAGCCTTTCTTAAATTGCTATGCCTTTAAAAAAACATGAAATACTATAGCCACTAAGGTTGGGGGTAATTTGTTACACAGCAAAATAACTACAATAGTCACCAAAAGTATAGAATCCATGTTGTTGGGACCAGGAGGGAAAAGGGGGTATTTCTGACCACAGCCCATGCAACCTAAGAATTTTAGCATAGACGCCACAGAGTTTGGATTCAAGAGTCTCAGTCTTTACCTTTTGTTCCAATTTGCTTACAAAGGATAACTTTGAGTATTTAAGTTTTTCAGATTCTTCATCTACTAAGAGCCTATGTGGCTGTAAAGATCAACAGGACACTGCAGGAATATCCTCCCAGAGAAAGTGTTCAGGAAATGTTACCTGGCCCTTGATTGCCACATGTTCATTCAACTTCATGTGGGTCTTGTAAGAAGCCAAAGCTGCCTAAAATGGGTAACAATTTGATGGGTAGATTTCCCTCTACCACAACTCCAAAAGACTCAGTAGAGTGGACTGATTCTAATTAAATGTCATTTACCTTCTGACTTGTTACATTGCAGATGAAAGGCGCTAGCCCTTCCATGATTGTAGAGGGGAATGCTGCTTCCCATCCTAAATTTCTATGTTGTAACTCCACAGGGGCAGGACCCCTTGCTTTTCAGGAAGGAGAAGCAGTACAAATCTTCACTTTTTATGAGCTTTGCTCTCTGTGAGATCCCAGGGAACATATGTGGTCAGAATCATTTCTTCTAGCACCACAGCTCTTTTCAAAATTCTTCCCCTTGGCAGCCAGCAAGTCTCTTATAATCTTTCTGGAAATAGCTTTTCCCTGAGAATAATTGCCCTGGCAAGGAGGCGGGGAAGAACACATAACTCTGTCCCAGGAAAGTCTTGTCTGAAGTCATCAATAATGCCAATCCTAGCACAGTATGGCGACTACTGGAGGAAAGATTGCTCTGGTATAGAAATCAGGCTCTGTGGCTCCTCAGACTGCTCAGGCTCTGGTATAGGGATCAGGCTCTGTGGCTGCTGAGCGTGGGGATGCCTAACAACTGCAGGGGCAGTTCTTACCCATGTGACTTCTAATGTTCAGTAGTTAAAGGAAAATCATGAAAATTCATTATTTCACTATATATTCAGATATGTATCCTGCCTCTAACCAGACAAAAACAGAACTTGAAAGAGCTACTCCCCTAAAAGCTAAAATTGAGACTATTTTCTGAAAAAAAAATATGCCTATACTTTTACATCTATGCAATATTAACTGTTCAATCATTGTAATTTTTGAATGGAAATCTTGAGCAGGCTATTCATTAGTACTATGATCATTAATCGTAAGAAAGATGAGCACAGATCATTGATATTGCAGTTATTAGAATGTTGGAAATTAATAGCTATATTGAATTCCGTGAAATTGATTCTGATTGCATCACTATAATGGATAGCATCCCCTAGAAGATATAAATGTAGAACAGGCTATGTTTTAGGTGATATTTTGCTGATATTTTCCTCATCTTCCAACCTATTTCCACAGCCCTATTTTGCCACAGTAGAAACACAAAGAGATTAAAAAAAAAAAAAAAAGAAAGAGAGAAACACAAAGAGATTTTGTTGCTGACTTCAATTTTTAAAAATCTAATGCAAAGTTAAACTCAATTCTCAAGGCTACCTTGTCTCTTAATTTTCAAAGTATTGAAAATACTAGTTAGTAGACATATGAACAGTTATATTTTTAAAAGGCCAATAAATTCAAACTATTAACAATTTTTAAATTGATTTTTTTCTACTATTATAATTTTTAAGTGTTGCAGGCCTTTTAATGGAAGCTTTCAGAGCTGTATCCTGAGTCATTTCATTTCTGTTAACAGATCTGTCCTGGCTTCTTATTGGCATTTATTCCTCTGCCACCCACGTAGAGCTCCAAATGTGGATCCAAGGACTGCTGAGCTGTGAACACTCTATTTGTGTAATTCTGCCAGTGACCACCCTAAAACCTCAGAAGAATCAAAGGAAAGCAAAGATATGCTGAAATGTTCAGAAAAAAAGCCAACCTTGAGGACACTTACAAGAATGTGAGTTCTATATTGCACCCTGTCAAATTGGGGTCCTAAGGGTCAGGACCACCAATGTACAGTTTGTAACTGTTAGGGCTTCTGGGCACGATCTGTGGCAAAGGTGTATGTGCATATGTACCAGCCTGCCCAACGCTTCACACAGAAGTCAAGACTAACCACAGCTGAAAGAGGAAACCCTCACTTGGTGCAAAGAATAGGCGAATTGTAAAGCCCTGGGCCAAAATACCTTCTTTTACCTTCCTTTGCCCTTAAGGACGATGTGTGTGTGTGCACGCACACACATGTGCACTTTGTACCTTAAAATAAAAAGACATGACACAGTAGGGGTTTCCCACTCAGCAACTATGGATTAGGCAAAAGCTAAACAAAAAGAATACAATAGAATAGTCATTTAAACCTCCACTACTGACTTTCTTGCCAACACCACCAACACTAAAAGGCTTTGTTTCATTTTGACTTCAATTTGTGACTTCAATTTTATTCAGTATTCTGAATTAAAGTGAGGGTAACATCAGTTAATTATAAGTTAATTTTGGCATAATCTGGAATAAATTAGGCGATTGCTTAGTTCACATAAATATATTGTAATCATAAATTGGGATTTTAGACTTCGAAGGGTGCTTTGAAATTATTTCCCATCTAAACCTCTCATTTTAGAAATGAAAAAACAAAACTGGGGATCCAGTGTGATTAAGTGACCTGCCCAAAGTCATGCAGCTAATTAAAAGCTGAGTAAGAACTAGATTCAGTGTCTCCAGCTTCCCCATCTGCTGTTTGTTTTTTTCTATTACACTCAACTTTTGATTAGTCATAATAACAGGTAGCAGTGACTTGGATTAAACAAAACAGCAAAGAAACCTGGTGGCTCCTGTCCTTGTTTCTGAGCTCCTTGAAAATAGGATGGTTTTGTTGCTTGATTACCTTTACAACCTCCGCAGTATCCAACACCTTAGATTTGCAGCAGAAATGAGTTAAATGCACAGAGTAACTGCAGGAAATGGACGGATGTGTCTTTAGAGGAACAGCAGATTGTTAATATTAGCACTGTGGACGGTGAAGGAAGACTCCGAGCCAAGTGGAGAATGATGCGGGAGCTGGTCTGGAGTTTACATTTTCCATTTCTATACCACAAAGAATAAACTACATGGAGGCAATAGAGACTTAGCAGGAAAACACAAATAGCACTATTTTTTTTAAGATCATGTGAATAAGCCATTCCTTTTTTCTCATTATCCTTCTCAAGTTGCTAATGAATCATTCTAACATATATAACTCAACCAGTTCTCATTCATTCTTATTGTTCTAATTCTCAGACATAAACCATCTCCCCATTGAGTGTCATACAACTAGCTTTGAAGATTCAAATTAGGTTGCTAATTACAATTTTTAGCAGGAGTTTCATGTATTTAAAGAGCATTTGACCTGAGAAGTTGGAGACTTGGTTTCTAGTCCTGGATTTGTCACTAATGAGCTGTGTGACTTGAGACCAGGAGTGCAAACCTGGCAGGTGAACCCCCTCCCCTCTTCCCTCCAGCTTTAAAATCACAGGATTCAATATGCTTTCTTAAGGAATTTGCAAATACTTATAGAACAGTACCTAGATCCAGGCACATGTTTATTGTTCTAAAGAAGGTAATTACCTCATTTGGAGAGAGCAAACTTAACACACCAAGTTATCACCATTATAAATAGAAGACTCAAGTCACATGATAGGCAATGAGGAGGTGATGATGAGGGGCAAAGGGATTCAAAAAGTATAAAACAGGGTCTCTGCCCTCAAAGGCTTTCGTAAATCAGGCAAGGAGACAGAACCCTCATGTAGGAAAATAAGTAAGGTTCACATTGGTCTCATCACACTAAGTGTCTAGTTAGTGTCCAGTGGTTTTATTTAGGTATTTTTTTAAAGATTTATTTATTTATTTATTTATTTATTTATTTATTTATTGTAGGAGAGGAATAGAGGGAGAGAGAGGGAATCTCCAGCTGAAAGCAGAGCCTGACTCGAGGCATGATCCCATGACCCTGAGATCCTGACCTGAGCCAAAATCAAGAGTCTGACACTTAGCCAACTTGAGCCATCAGGCACCCGTGGGTAATGTTTTTTAATAAGCACTGAATTCTGTTATATAATCTTAAGTCCCATATGCACACAGAGAGGAGAAATGTGACCTAGACTGGAACAACATATCCTGAAACAACCAACAACAGCAAGTTGAACAACCCTACGTGTGTCCTTCCTATGAGTGGTGAGACCAGGGCAGTCACGTGGGGCCAAATGCTCAGAAGGGCCCCCAAACTGGGGTTAAACACTCTGTGGTCATCATCTTGAAATTCTTAATAATGTTATCTTTGGATTTGGATTTTGTGAGTGAACTCCAATGGGACAATGGAGCATGCATCAGGATCTTGGAACCTCAGCTCTAGTGTGATCCCGCCTCCTTCTATCTCCCCAGGAAGAATGGGCTTTTAGTGGCCTGTTTCTACATTCCCAGACACCCCACACTAGCCAGTCTCTCTCTCCCTCCCCTGCCCCACAACAACTGCCACCCTCCACTGCAGTTAGAAGTACAAGTGCAGTGCAGAGAGGGAAGAGGTGAGTGGTGGCCACCACCCAGTCCTGGGCTTACAGCACCACCACACATCTGTTGAGCAGCCAGCCAGAGGCAGCATCTGGGCAGGGGTGAGCCTCTTCCCTATTCCCATCCAAATTATGTGCACATTCCAGCCCTGAGGGTTAAAAAAACTTGGGGGTCACTCATCCACTGTGGATGGGGGCATCAGCCCCAACTTCCCTAGATCTCCTCCCACCAATGCTGAGGCACCTTGCTGGGTTCAGCGGCTGGCAGGAGCAGAAGCTGGTAGCCATCAGGCCCTTGCACACAAGCCACGCATGCCCTTGAATAGTGTGAGGGGCTGGACTCACCCCACAAATATGCTCTTCTCCTGCCCAAGTAGGGCTTGTATGTCTCTCTGAACCCCTGGAGGGAGAAATTCCCCCTTCATTTTTATATCGTGTTCTGATATTTGCATTTAAAATCAGCATTGCACAATATAAAAATAAATGGGAAATTTCATACATTTAATACCTAAATTTTTCTTTACTTAGAATGACATGAAATAGCAAATAAAATGTATTGACAAGGTTGAGAAAGAGACCACAGCAAAAAGGAAAAAGTTTTATGTGTACCTTTAACAGCACTTTTTCCTCTGCTTTTTAAACAAGGGCTACATATTTTTTTGCACTGAGACTACAAGTTATGTAATCAGAAAGAGTTTTTATTATGTAGAGTATTATGTATGTATTATATTGTGTCTTTATTATGTTTTTCTTATGTGTTATAAATTTTATACTCAGAGTTGTTTTCCCACAAACAAAAAGAGAAATTCTATCCTGAAAAAGTTTACTCATTTGCAGTGATGTTTATATGCTTTCAAAAGGTTGACGGATTTCCACAATCCCTAATCTCATGATCCTCTTTACTTATTTTATTTTATCTTATTTTACTTACTTTACTTTATGTTACTTTACTTTTTATTTCCTCTGCCATTTCCTTGAAGACTCCTCAAACTTCCAAAAAAGTTGAGTTTTAATATCTGGTGCTTGGAAACAGTTGTTCCCCTTGCATACATTATGTCAACCCTTTTGAGACAAAACTATTCACTAAGTACAAACTATATGAAGAAGGGCCCTAGAAGAACAAATAGCACCTGCTGCCTGATACACTAGAAGAGGCTAGTGACCTTTGGCCTAAAGGACTTCACCAGGTCTCACCAGCTGGGCGTACAATAGTACTTGCAGCAGGAAGAAACATTTTTAAAGTGTATGATGGTGATTGGTTAAATATATATATTAACCATAAAAGGAAAATATAAAGGAAAATATCATAGAGACAAATCATATTATATATGACAAATCAATTATATTAGAGATGGCATTAAGATACTATGAACCTACAATTTTGTATTCTGCTTGATTCACTTGACCTTAAGATATCCCAAATGCATCCACTATAATTTACTTAAGATTTGTGTACCTTTAGATATGAATTATTTCTTGTTTTGTGCTCCAAACTCTTCTGTATTTAGGGTTATTTCCTTAAGATAGATTCCCAATTATTGCTACAAAGAATATTATATTGATAAAGAATATTGATATACATTCAAATTGCCTTCAAAAACCATCATAGAAATTCCTACCTCTATAAACTTGAGCATTTACAGCATCTCGTCCAACACCTACCAACTAATTAATAAATTAAAAAGTTGTCTTCCAGGGCTCTTGGGGGCTCAGTTGGTTAAGCATCTGCCTTTGGGTCAGGTCATGATACCAGGGTCCTGGGATCGAGCCCTGCATCAGGTTTCCTGCTCAGTAGGGGAGTCTGCTTTTCCCTTTCTCTCTACCTCTCCCCTCCACTCATGCATTCTCTCTCAAATAAATAAAATCTTTAAAAAATATTAATAATTAGTCAAATTCCAATTCAAAATGTAAATCATGTATTATTTAATTTGCATTGCTTTGACTACTACTACTGAATATTTACTACTCATTTTTACTACCTTTTTAGCAAATTATCTTTTTATGTCCTTTTATAAGAATGAATAGGCTATGATGGCAAAGATGGACAAGATAGCTCTGGGCTTACATCCTATCAGCATAGTAGTGCCAAAAGAACTTCTCTTTTCCAAACTATCACTGTCCTGGATAGGATAACACACACAGTCCTGAGCCAGCCACCATGGGCAAGGGATAGAGTATTGTTTCGTTTGTGAGGTCTAAATCATGTGCCAACTCTGATGCCGAGGGATGGAGTCAGCCCAGTTGAACTGAGAGCAACAAAGATTGCCTGGCACAAGGCTGTGAGCCAGGCCAAGGAAAACTACACAGTCCTTAACTTTAGATGCATCATGGTATATGGTATTAGTGTATTTCCATGCACAACTGGGTATAAATTCTCTTGGGCTAAAGGGAATTGAACAAATAATTACAAAATAATCATCTATAAAAGGTAGAATGTACTTGCAGGTGATCACTTATCGGTACTTAACTTCCCACAGACAAACCTAATGCTCTCTTTTAGAATTAGGCATCTGCTAAAAGCAAGAATTGGACTAGATCTACTGTACACAGTATATTATGACAACATCAAGTTGTATCCTTAATGCACGTCTAAACAAACCTTCCCTTGACACATCAGTCATTATTACCTTCTCCCTGAATGAAATTTCTCTGGAGTGAAATAGAACAATAAAAACCTTTGTAAAAAAATAATAATGGAAAAGTATATCTTTTTAGGGACACATTTTCAACTTGTAGGGTTCAGATAGCTATAAACTATTAGAAGCTGATTGAACTAAATTTCGAAATCTAGAAGTTCAACAATGCACAAAAGTATATAATAAAAGACTTCTGCGAATATGAAATACCTAGGAATAAATTTAACTAACCAAGAAGGTGAATGATCTGTACTCTGAAAACTATAAGACATTGATGAAGAAGTTGAAGAAGATGCAAATTAAAAAAAAGATATTCCATGCTCATGGTTTGGAAGAATTAATACTGTTAAAATATCCACACTACCCAAAGTAATACAGATTTAATACAATCCCTATCAAAATTCCTACAGTGTTTTTCACAGAACTAGGACAAATAATTCTAAAATAGGGGCACCTGGGTGGCTTAGTTGTTAAGCGTTAAGTGTTTGCCTTTGACTCAGGTCATGATCCCAGGACTCTGGGATCAAGCCCCATGTTGGGCTCCCTGCTCAGTAGGGAGGCTGCCTCTTTTCCCTCTCCCTCTGCCACTCCCCTTGTTTGTGTTTGCTCTTTCTCTCCATCAAATAAATAAATAAAATCTTTTTTAAAAACGTTTAAAATGTATATGGAACCACAAAAGATTCCAAATAGCTAAAACAATTCTGGGTGCCTGCGTGGCTCAGTGGCTGAGCATCTACCTTTTGCTCAGGTTATGATCCCAGGGTCCTGGGATCAAGTCTCATATCAGGCTCCCCACAAGGAGCCTGTTTCTCCCTCTGCCTGTTTCTGTGTCTCTCATGAATAAATAAATAAAATCTTTTTAAAAATAAAAATAAATTTAAAAATTCTGAGAAAGAACATAGCTGAAAGTATCATACTCCTTTGTTTTATACTATTTACAAAGCTATAGTACTCAAAACAATTTGGTATTGCCATAAAAAGAGACACACAGACCAATAGAACAGAATAGGGAGCCCAAAAATAAACCCAAGTATATATGGTCAATTAATTTACAACAAAGAAGACAAGGATAGGGCAGCCCTGGTGGCACAGCAGTTTAGCGCCGCCTACAGCCCAGGGTGTGATCCTGGAGACCTGGGGTGGAGTCCCCCATCGGGCTCCCTGCGTGGAGCCTGCTTCTCCCTCTGCCTGTGTCTCTGCCTCTCTCTCTCTGTGTCGCTCATGAATAAATAAAGAAAATCTAAAAAAAAATAAAAAAAGAAGAAGAAGAAGAAGAAGACAAGGATATACAATAGGAAGAGGACAGTCTCTTCAATAAATGGTTCTGGGAAAGCTGGACAACTACAGGCAAAAGAATCAAATTGCACCAGGGCACTTGGCTGGCTCAGTCAGAGGAGCATGTGACTCTTGATCTCAGGATGGTGAGTTCAAGCCCCATGTAGGTGTAGAGATTTCTAAAAATAAATAAATAAACAAATAAACCTTTTAAAAAAGAATGAAACTGGATGGCTCTCTCACCATACACAAAAATCAACTCAAAAATGATTAAAGACTTAAATGCAAGACCTGAATCTACAAAAATCCTATAAGAAAACAGAGGCAATAAGCTCCTTGATACTAGTCTTATGGATATTTTTTGGATCTGACTCCAAAGGCAAGGGAAACAAAAGCAAAAATAAACTATTGGGACTACACCAAAATTAAAAGCTTCTGCAAAATTAAGGAAACTATCAAAAAAGAAAAAAGGCAACCTAATAAATGAGAGAAGACAAATCATTTATCCTTTAGGGGAAATATCCAAAATATTTAAGGACTCATACAATTAAATAACCAAAAGACAAACTATCCAATTTAAAAATGGACAGAGGAGTTCCTGGGTGGCTCAGCTGGTTAAGTGGCTGGCTCTTGATTTTGGCTCAGGTCATGATCTCAGGGTCCTCGGATTGAGAACCAAGTTGGGGTCCATGCTCAGCAGAAGCCCTGCCTGAGATTCTCTCTCTGCCTCTCCCTCTGCCCCTCCACTCCTCTCTCAAATAAATAAATAATTTTTTTAATGGACAAAGACCCTAAATAGATGTTTCCCCAAAGAAGACATGCAGGTGGCTAACGAGCATGAGGATGCTCAACATCACTCATCATCAGGAAAATGCAAATCAAAACCACAGTGAAATAGTACCTTACACCTGTCAGAATGGTTATTATCAAAATAGCAAGAAATAACAAATGCAGGTAAGAATGTAGAGAAAAGAGAACCAACCATTCTGTACTGCTGGTGAGAATGTAATTTGGTGCAGCCACGATGGAAAACAGCATGGAGGTTCCTCAAAAAATTAATAATAGAGCTATCAGAGGTTACAGCAATTCCACTTCTGAGTATCTCTCTAAAGAAAAGAAAAATACTACTTTGAAACACCCCTATTTTCATTACAGCATTATTTACAATAGCCAAGAGATTGAAACAATCACAACAACCACAGCGTCCATCAGTGGGTGAATGGATAATGAAGATGTCACACACACACACACACACACACACACACACACACAGAGGAATACAACTCAGCTATAAAAAAGAGAATGAAATATTGATATTTGCAACAACATGGATGAACCTTGAGGGTATTATGCTAAATGAAGTAAGTCAAACATAGAAAGACAAATACTGCATGATTTCACTTATATGTAGAATCTGAAGGAACCAAACAAAACAAAACCCCAACTCATCAACATAGAGAACAGATTGGTGGTTGCTGGAGCAGAGGGGTTGAAGGAGGAAGGGAGCAAAATGGGTGAATGGGATCACAAAGTACAAATTTCCAGTTACAAAATAAGGAAGTCACGAGGGTGTAATGTACAGCATGGGGAACATAGTCACTAACACTGTATCAGCTTTGTAGAGAGACAGACCATAGCTAGACTTATTGTGGTGACCATTTTGCAAAGTATACAATGTCGAATCACTATGTTGTACACCTGAAGCTAATACTTATGTCAAAATACAACAAAAAAATACTTCTCTGAAAGTGTAAACAGAAGGACCATGTCACATAAGATCATTTCTTAGATATTTGGCCCTCTTAATTATATTCTTTTCCACTTATATTTTGATCACAAAGAGACCAAGTATCATGAAGCAGGAGTTCAGATTTACTTATGTTGGTCCCAAAGTGTCTCTCCACCTCTATTTTTCACTGCTCCTTTCATTGCTGGGGGAAAGAAAGGTGCATGGTGGGGAAGGGGAGGGGGATGTATACAGAAGCCGAGAAACTTTTCTGAAGTCACAAAGATAATCACTAACAGAGCCAGAAACCAAAATCCTGTTTCCTCCAGTCTAATCCCTAAATCCTTCCAACAAGCATCATAACCTCAGCAACTGGATTTTTCTGGGTGTGCATTCCAATGGCTAGAAATCAGGCAAACTGTAAATGCCACCAGTAAGTGCTAAATATGAACTATGAGCACCCATAGCTGAACCCAAATCCCTGCTCTAAACACTCTGTAGTCCATCCATTTTTCACATATTTTCCCGAGTTCTCTTGGATATTATTATAGCTCTGGAAAGAGTTGGTTGGAAAACTTGGCATGAACTGTGCAAATAAAATGAAATGAATAAGTTTTTCTTTTTAGAGAGTTTATTTCTTCAAACCATCGGTTCAGAAGCTGTGGAAGCAGCCGTATTTAATTAAACAAATGCTAAGAAACCTCATGTTTTCAGTGGAGCAGACATGGTTTTTGCCATCTGTCTTTTTGCAACTACAGAGTCTCCACATAGTAGGTGTGCTAGAAAGAAATTATGATTGGTTTCTCCCCTAACAAATGTTCTTCACGGAAATTGTCATCATTTTAACTATTGTCAGAATGAACAAAATATGACAAAACAGATATAAAAGGAGTAGAATTTCCAAGTAGATTTTGAAAAGGTCCTGATTTCTGTGATATGCTGTCCATTTCCTTATTCAAAACACATATACAGTTGTCATCCATTCCAAAATGAACATAAAAAATGGGTTTTTTTTTATTTTGATTTATTTATGATAGTCACACACACAGAGAGAGAGAGAGAGAGAGGCAGAGACACAGGCAGAGGGAGAAGCAGGCTCCATGCACCGGGAGCCCCACGTGGGATTCGATCCCGGGTCTCCAGGATCGCGCCCTGGACCAAAGGCAGGCACCAAACCGCTGCGCCACCCAGGGGTCCCAAAATGGGGGTTTTTAGACAGATAGAAGATATCTTGATTTTGACGATATCAAGATTCCTGGAAATGCCTTGAAAACCTATAGTTAAGAAGAATAAGATGCCACGTGTGATATAATATAATATAATATAATATAATATAATATAATATAATATAAATAATATAATACAAGTTAGAAATCAACAAAGTGATAGGATTTGTTATCTTGGATAAACCACAAAACATGTGCAGGTCTTCTTTTTGTATTTGTAGAGTTGAAAGAATAATAATGTTACTCAGACATATAGGGACATTTTGTGGTTACAGGATAAGAGGACTTTAAAAGCAAACGGTAGTAGTATTACAGCCGTTTCAGATTTTCACTCCTAAAAGTATTTACAATGTAGAAGTACATAAATCTCCAACATATCTTCCAAAATATCTTGAGTCTACATATTTGTCTTCATTTCCATCATCGTTATTCTAAATAGACATGATCTTACATCAAGATGGCCTCCACTCATATCTCTGCCTCCTTTCTTGCTGAGGCCTGGCCCCAACTCCCAAAAAGATAATGGTTCCCTCTCCTCTCCTAACGCTATATGTAATTGGACTACAAGTGGGATTTATTTTTTAAAAAAGATTTTAGCATGGGACTCTGAAAAACTGCTTTTTTTGGTTTTCAAGGTAGACATATCACTTGCATTTATATGAGACTATTGTTCGATATAGAAGTGTCTCTGTGTTTGAGTATCTGCATTCTGGACCATATTCACTAGAATCTAGAACTAAGTTCTGATGAACTAACAAAAAAAAAACCCATGAAGATCATGGCTTCACATTCATGAATCTTAATCAAAATTTCAAGCTCAAGAATCACTGCGCATGGCACAACGGAAATGCTACTTATGTGGCACTTTATATTTTTGTAAAAGAAAATGCTTTTGAGAAGCACACATCTGTTGTTTTTGCCCGCTCAGCATCCACTAACTGTTCTTCTCTGGGAGACCAGCCTCATCCATTGGATATGCCTTTGAGAGGACTTAAATCAAGGCAATGAGCATCCGACTCAGGCTAGGTCAATCTGAAGCTTTTCTGCTGGAATCTGAATACTGAACAAGTAACAAAAACAAAAAATAAATTCAAGTTATTCACCCTAATTGCAGTAACCTTGAGAACTGTCCACTGACTATTGTTATGTATATTCCTAGAGCTATTCTAACTCCCATCCTTTTGGAGGCCAGGGCTCTTTAGTTCTGGTAACAATATCCTTCTATTAATTTCCTTTTTTGTTTAAATGGTCCAGAGTTTGATTTTTGTTTGCTACTTGCAACCACAGCTCTATGGACACTCACATTTTTACTAGAATTTGAGAGAAACAGAGCTAAATTACAGGTCAGCATCAAATAATAAATAATATTAAGTGGACTTTTATAAATCTAAAATATTCTTACTCATCCCAGACCTAGGGAATTTCTTAATTTTAGCTTTTTTCTCCCTGGGCCCCACATTCCACCATATTTTGGAGGATCTACTTCTTTTGATGCATACATCTTTTTCCAATTTCATCCTTTTTTAGGACTAAGAGGGCACCTTAAATCCTCTTGCCCAAGGTCCTGGAGGAAATTCAATAAGAATCTTCTCGGGACGCCTGGGGGGGGCTCAGCGGTTGGGTGCCTGCAGCTCAGGTCATGATCCTAGGATCCAGGATAGAGTCCCACATCAGGCTCCCTGTGAGGAGCCTGCTTCTCCCTCTGTCTAGGTCTCTGCCTCTTCCTCTCTCAGGCTGTGTCTCTCATGAATAAATAAATAAATCTTTTTTTTTTTTAAAGAATCTTTTCTTAACCTCCACTCCAGAACAGGCTCACAAAATATCATTTCATACCAAAAACCAAAGCTACTTATTTACTTCCATCAACTATTACATGGCGGCTGGAGGAGGGGGGAGGTGACGGTGGGCATAGATAAAACAAATTGGACATATGTTGATAATCACTGAAGCTAGGTGATGAATTCATAAAACCCATCTCTCTATGTGTATAGATATAATAGAATAATAAGAAGTTTGCAAAAAAAATGGTAACATTCATGGAATGAACATAACTACGAATTAGTTCTTTCTGTAGAGGTGGATCTCTCTCCCATGGAAGTCTGTGTCTATGAAGTCTTACAAATGGTAAAAAGCTATGTGCAAACAGTTACTGTCCCCTCCCACTTTTTAAAAAAGGCCTGTTAAGGTAGTTTCCTAAAACATATAAATTCATAAACACAACTGTTCGCTCATTTTCCTCTCTGAAATTTGGCACAAGCTCTTCCCTCTACCTGGAATACTTGCCTCATCTCCTATCCCGCACTTGTACCTGCTAACTCGTACGTGTGTTTCAGGTCTCACTGCCTTTGGAAGTGAGGTCCCCCAGATATTTGCCCCCACAGTCACGTCTACTTCCCTTCTTAACACACATCACACATTCAGTGTGTCTGTTTATGTCATCCCCGCATGTTCTGTGAGGGCAGAAATAAACCGTGTCTTGTCCTCATCTAGAGCCAGAGTGTTTATCATAGTGCCCAGGACACGGAAGGCATCCAATAAATATGTGCTGAATAGAAACAATTGAGTGAGTGATGGAAGAGAGTGGGTGAAAGCACTACCCTAACTTCTGGTCAAACAGCAGGTAACCACACCTATGCATCAAGAGAAGGAAGGAATGGAGGCTTAGAATCAGAAATGTGCAGAAAGGAAATGTATATGCAAATGGCATAGAATATATGTAAAGCACTCAAGCTGGGGAATCTTGATCTTCTTAGTCAAGTAGGAAGCTAATAAACAGTGAGTAAATGGCAAGCAATGAAAACAAATCACATATAAATATTGATTATTTTCAGATATATTATATTTTCTTCCAATCTGTCATCATTGTATTCATGCTTGGCTCATCGTACCTAAAGGTCTATCTGTCCTATTGTCACTTAATGGAAATATTATATTTAACCCAGGAATAAAGGGCATTGACAGTATATAGTTTTAAGATAAACCTATCTTGTGTGTTAAAGCTGTGAAAGAATGAGCCAAGATGGCATAGAAATGGGCAATTAATAGTCTATCTTCATTTATGATTTAGGTCTCTGTGCATCTTTGTATATGTGTGTATGACTTTTGGTGAAGATCTCTCCTTCATTGGGCTGGTGTGGTGGACATTATGTAAATCTGAAAAGTAACATCAAAATTCCCTCCTTTTTTTTTTTCTCTTAGAATTATTGAATTGTCAAGGTTTTCTCTGGTAATTTTCTGATATTTCCTTCCCGTCACAGCAGGACTGATTTCTTGATCCCTAACTCAGAAAAAGCATTAGGCCCAGCCTTGAAATGAAGGTTTTCATAATATTTAATCTTTTTTTTCTTCCTTTGCTGTAGCTTAAATCCCATTACTCCTGGTCTTGTTCTTGTTGACTAATGAGGATAATTGGTCCCTTTCCTCCTGAAAACATCCTTTTATGTATTTTGGAGAGTTATTATGGCACTTTTCAGCCCTCTCTTCTCTAGGCAGAACAGACCTGATTCTCTTAACCTTTCCTCACAGGGCTGATTTTCCAAACCTTTGATCATTTTTGTTCTTCCCCTCTGAACTCTCTCCAATTTGTCTGTCTCTTTCAAAACGTGGTACCCAGGAGAGAATTCAATCCTTCAGTTGAATCTTAACCAATATGGTGTTAACCTGGCCAATGCTTAGTGGATGAGAAATAGAATCTTAAATATTATTTATCCAAATTCTGATATGGAACTTTATTTAAAAAAATAATAGAAACTAGGAATCTCATCTGACACTTGGCCTTCTTTAAACAGTCCACATGATAGTGTATCACAGTATTAGAGAAGCAGTGAGATGCCACACAATAGTGAAACAGAACTTGAGTTGGAGATACAGGATCACATGTTTTGAGTGGATGAGCCTCCTAAAGGAAAATAAATAGAGCTTTCAATGAGTAAGGAAAATTTCCACAGTATTCTATGTCTTTTTGCTCTGTTGTATAAGATCTGATATTTGTGAAAGAATTTATTCTATGTTTATATTGCCTGAAAATCTCCCAGGAATAAACTTTCACAACAACTTGAGTTGCTCTAAGGCTTATTTTATTGATTTGCATCACAGCTTAACATTATACTAGTAGTTACCAAAAACTATAGTCCATTAGCTGATTGGACAAAAGGAAACAGAGCTTTTCCACTGAAACATGAAAAAAAGATTAAGGAATGGTTTAGAAGATAGGTTTTGCATGTTATATAACATTTTTAAAAATTAGGTTATACCAAAACATCAGCTTAAGTTCTTTCATTTGTTCCATTCCTTCAAATAAAGTAATATGGTACCTAACCTCCCACCCACCCACCCACCCCCAAAAAACCTAAGGAAAATATTAAAAAGACACACAGTGAAAAATTGGCAAACATTGTTTTTGCTGGGCTTACGCTCTAAAAGATGAGTCAAGATAAATAAGCATTAAATACTCAAAAGACAGTCTAATGCTTCACTGTGGTTCTAAGTATAAATAAGATGGTAATTCAGAAAACAGATCAGTGTAGATTTAAAGAATAAAGAAGAGATGCCTTCTGAGAAGAGATAGGCTTACAATGATTGTTGAAAAATAAGCAGCAGAGAAGAAAGAGAGAGAGAAGAGAGGAAGAGAAGCAAAGGCAGGAAGGGAGAAGTGAATATGATAGGTCCAGAGGACAGAGAGGAAACTGACTTGGCGGGGACAGAGAAATGAGCTGAGGAACAGTGAGAAACAATTAAAGTGGACTATTCTTAAGGGTTGTTTGAAAGCCAAGCAGACACGTATGAGTTCAATGTGGTGGGCAACTGGAGGCAACTGAGGATTGATGAGAGCTACTATTTGGGAAGATTGGTCTGGTGGCAGCCTTCTGCCTGGATGGGACCAAGTGGGCGGGCAGCGCTAAAGCAAACGCTGCACCTGTGAGCGTTCTATCCATCACTACGCGCGTTGGGCTGTCAAACTTGTCCTTTTAAATATTTGAGCCCAATTATTCTCCCTTTGCTGTACTGCTAGGTGACTTTCATACAAGTCAAAGAAATAGTCAAGTGAAACATTTCAGTCTTAATCCATCAACACGTGTATTTGAAGCGCCTCAGAGACCCAGAAATACCATTTAAGTGTGGATATTAATAGAGAAAATCAACTTTAAATGCTGAGTTCTGATAACACTCTGGAGAGAGCCCGGGTTGGGGGGTGGGGAGATGGAGATAAAGATAAAGAGGGAGGAGACCAAAGCGAAGAGGAATCAATATGACCACTAGATGTCACTGTTGCCAGCCTGCCTCAAGGTTAGAAGCACAGTATTCCGTGGGCTTAAACTGTTTTCCATGCAAGAGAAAAAATTTGAATCCATAATATTTGCAGCCAAAATGTCCCCCTACTTAGCTCTCCCTCACATCCAATCTCTTCTCAAGAGGCAAAGTCAGGTTACCTGTCTGAGGGCGGATTATAATTTCTAAAATAAACTGACTGCAATTCTTGCATTCTTATTTTTAATATAGCTTCCTTCTTTAGCACCCGGCATTCAGCAGTGCTGTCTGTAGGGCTGGCTGTTGCTTCTTAAGTAGTGTACCCAGCCATATTGACTCAGTGGATTAGTTCTTTTTCAAGTGATTCTTAGAAATATTATTCACTAAATATCTGATTTGCAGTGTTCATTCAACCTAGTGGCATGCTTCAGAGGTCTATCGCTACAGCAGAATCCCAGAGTTCCCTGTGTCACTATTCTGTGATGGAGTTTTTAATACAGTGGGCTGTTTGGAAGCTCAAAGCACATTTTCTCATGTGTTTACACAGTCCTCATTACCGAGCCATTAAAGATATGCTGGATATTTTAATTATTTAAGATGTTTAGGCTATAGCTTATGTTCTGAACATAGCATCCTATAACAATATATTTTGTGTATCTAATAAAGGCTTTTAAGTAGCACTATGTGTACTTTTTGTAAATAGATACCACATAAAATACCTCATGAAATATTTAATGACCATTCCCTATGGTAACTGAATTGTATTTAACCCAAATTCTTGGGTTGCTTTCCTACTCCCCAAAGATACCATTTAAATTAAGGTGATGGGAAGCCAGAAACACTGAAATGAAAGCACGGACTTCATAAGCCTGCCACATGAAGCATCTGGATTTTTTTCCCACCTCGTTTTCTTTGGAGGTAATGAAAACATGTAATCCCAGCTCCTGCTTCTGATAGTTACTCCATAAAGGGGCTAAAGATGGGGTTATCACAGAATACCATTCCATTGAACTAAGATGATTAAAAACAAAGATGCATAATTGTTCTTCAAATTCATGAGTATAGATTTTTCTTTTTATTGGAAACTTTTGTGCTTTTTAAAATTTTTGATGCTTCCAAACCTGATTCATTTTCAGGAACTTTGGGAGGTGCAGATAGCCAGATCACTATGCCTTGTAGGGAAAAAAATACCTTTTCTCTGAAGAACTGCTTGATCACTTCTTTACCTGGACTTCCAAAAGCACAAAATCAAAAAGACTCATCTCACACTGTGTTCTAATTCATCTTGCACAGTGGTTTCAGTGCACCAGACATTTTAGAGTCAGAGCAATGTAGAGAATTCAGAGGATTCTGATAGTAAAGCCCTTCAAGATCCCAGACATGATGTGCTGGTCCAGCAGCGTGCAAGCAGCCAGGTTTCTGAGGGTGCCACAATTTATAAAAGAAAGATGTTCTTTCTCCTCCTCCACCCCCTCCAAAGAAAACTTTCTTTTCTTTCCACTTAATCTAAGTCACCATAAAGGACATATTCAGACTAACAAATTCCTTGAGTATATCCATGCAATGTGGAATTGAATGACAAGAAAATTTTATCTCTCTTTATGTACCAAGAAGATGTGAAAAAGTATATCAATCCCTATGTTAAATGCCCCAACTTCTTTAAAACACTAAAACCATGGTAAATTCTTGTGTTGATTGTAATATTCAGATTTTTACACATTGGTTTATTTTCAAAGAATGAACACATATTCTTCTTGCAAGTAAAAACTAAGATATAAAATGGAAGATACATTTCAAATAAAAGGAGACATAGAAACAATATGGATAACTTTAAAAAAGTCTTTTGATACTGAAGGAAAAATAGTATTGGTCTCTTTGTCATGAAGTATATTTAAATCAGAGGTTTCTAAATCTCAAATTAAGCTCACATACAGTTACCTTCATCAAAAATTTTCTGTAATAATAATCCGGAAAGCTTAATTAAGCAATCTGAAAAAAACACTGATATTGTGGAATCTATATTTTATAAGGTAAAATATTTACCCATAAAAATGTTTACATATTTTCCACTATGAATCATGCTAATAATACTTTGGGGAGTTTGTTAATTCATTTGTAGGCTACTCAAAGCAACCAAAAAGGAAATTACTGGTATTCCTCTGTTCCACCAGAAACCATGCAAATTTTTCCTCATTTATATGATGCAATAACATTTGTAACGTAGTTGGTTATTTTCATTTGAGGTCAAATGTGGTAACAATAAAAAATCAGACATTTGGCAGAAATCCTAGGTTTAGCTTAAAGAAACAGAAAAACTTTTTCATCACCAGTAACTTGAAAAAATAAGTTTGTGTTTAGTTATGCTAAAATGTCTTTGCAAATCAACAATGTGTTATCGGTAGTGAAATGGATGGAATGTTTTAATCTGAACTAAAATTTAATAGTTCAGATGGAAAGCCCAGAACAGAGGGGGAGAAATGCAATTAAAACTCTGGGCACAGTGTCCCAGGAGATATGTGTTCTACATGATGACTTGTCTGGAGTTCTCTTTGGAAATGCTTTCACTCCGGATGCTCCCACACTCCAGTGTGGGACCTGTGCCAGTTGCACACCACATCCAAGCAAAGAGAAGGGATGTGAAATCAAGAGCTTGGCTTGGATTTCCCAATTCCAAACCCTGCACAGTCAGTACGAAGGGAGGAGGAGCTTGTGGCTACACAAGGCATGTTTCCTAAACTGTTTCATAGCATTTAAAATATATTTTAAATATATTAATTTCTCTATTTAAATCTGTCTATCTTTTCAGGTGTTACTGCTTGAGGGTGTGCAGTTAGCTCCCTCAGACACCAGACAAGGGTGATCAGGTGAGAAACAGCTGAGTGCTGGCCAGAGCTACAGTACCTGAAGGAAGGGCTCCTTGCTTTAATTCACACAAGGCACAACAGGGCTCTAGACTTTCTAGTTGGTCTCACCCATTTTTAAGAGAAGAGGCAACCTTGTATATTTCCTTGTGTCAAGAGCTCATTTCCCTTGAAAATAACTAAACAAACCAATAACTGAACAACAATGAGATTTAGAGAAATGGTACATTTTGAAGAGATATTTTCAGGCTCTGACCTCACCTGGGGATGCAGGAGACTGGCACCAAGGTACTCACAGAGGCGAAAGAAGAAAGAAGAAAAAAGAAAAAAGAAAAGAAAAGAAAGAAAGAAAGAAAGAAGAAAGAAAGAAAGAAAGAAAGAAAGAAAGAAAGAAAGAAAGAAAGAAGAAAGAAAGAAAGAAGACAGAAAGAAGACAGAAAGAAAGGAAAAAAGAAAGAAAGAAAGAAAGAAAGAAAGAAAGAGGAAAGAAAGAAAGAAGAAAGAAGAAAGAAAGAAAGAAAGAGAAGAAAGAAAGAAAGAAGAAATAAAGAAAGAAAGAAAGAGAAAGAAAGAAAGAAAGAAAGAAAGAAAGAAAGAAGAGAGAAAGAGAAAGAAAGAAAGAAAGAAAGAAAGAAAGGGAAAGAAAGAAAGAAAGAAAGAAAGAAAGAAAGAAAGAAAGAAAGAAGAAAGAAAGAAAGAAAGAAAGAAAGAAAGAAAGAAAGAAAGAAAGAAAGAAAGAAAGAAGAAAGGAAAATTGCTGAGCTTTTTAGGAGTTCAAGGGGCTGGAGCAGAACTTCTCCATGATGCCATGCTTAGAGGAATCTGAAATACCTGATGAGCCATCCACACTGCCTTGCTGCAGATTAAGAGCTCATGTCCTCTTTGGGCTAAAGCATACATTCTCAAAGATAGGATATCACCCCCAAGCAGGTCCAGAAAATCTTACTCTTTATGTATGAATACACAGATGTTCCATAAAGGGAAATACTGTTTATCTGTGGTGTTAAAGTTTCAAGGGGAAGAAGATTAGGAAAACAGTCTGTAAAGGCTCCTGGAGGGAGGAGGGTGTCATGGTGAAAAGCAGGTTGAGAAATACTGGATTTGGGCATTTTCCTTAGAAAATCTCTGTCATGATTATATTAGCAGGAACAATACAGAATCAAATGACTGGCCTACAATTGTTGAGCAACAATCTATACAGCATTCTATATTAGCTATTATAAGAGAACCAAAGAGATACAAAATTTGATTATTTTTTTTAAAAGTGTGTATACATTTGCTGGGTGAAATTCTGGCACAGGGTAAATAGATGCTGATATGAACATATTTGAATATGTCAATAACTAATTAGAATGTTTTTAATAATGGGAAACAGTCTGTGAAAAGGGCCAAATAACTCTACCAACAATAAGGTCAAGAGGAGCTCAAAGGAAGATCAGGGTGGCGGTCAGGGAGGATTTCATACAGCAAATGGGATTTGAACCAGATGCCAGGATGGGAGGGGTTTGATTTAACAGAGAAGAGAAGGGAAATTACCCAAACAAGAAAATGGCTTTGGGGCAGAGGACTTGCATCAGAACACAGTAAGACTTTCAAGCCCAGAAAGAAAATCATCTCAAGGGATCTAGAAATAGTTTACAGACTACACCAAGCTTAGACCAGTTTGAAAGTTGCATTGGGACCTACTTTTTTTTTTTTAAATTTATGCTAGCCTTCTCAGTGCATGTGAAGTGGTATCTCATTGTAGTTTTTTATTTAGTATAATATACACATCATAAATTTACCATTGTAACCATTTCAAGTGTACAGTTAAGTGGCATTGTGTACATCCACACTGAAACTCTGTACCCATTAGAGAATCAAGTACATAAAGACAGAGTGTAGAACAGTGGTTATCAAGGGCCAGGAGAAGAGGGGGGATGGCTAGTTATTCTCTAATGGAACAAGAAGGAACAGTTGGATACAATGGAATATTATTCATCTCTTAAAAGAATGAAATTCTGATACTGGCTACAACAAGGATGAACCTTGAAGACGTTATATTGAATGAAATAAGCCAGACACAGAAGAACAAAAATTGTATGATTCTACTTATAGGAGGTACCCAGTACAATCAAGTACATAAAGACAGAGTGTAGAACAGTGGTTATCAAGGGCCAGGAGAAGAGGAGGATGGCTAGTTATTCTCTAATGGGTACAGAGTTTCAGTATGGCATGGTGAAAAGTTCTGGAGGTGGACAGTGGCGATGGTTGCACAACAATGTGGATGTACACAATGCCACTTAACTGTACACTTGAAATGGTTACAATGGTAAATTTATGATGTGTATATTATACTAAATAAAAAACTACAATGAGATACCACTTCACATGCACTGAGAAGGCTAGCATAAATTAAAAAAAAAAAAAGTAGGTCCCAATGCAACTTTCAAACTGGTCTAAGCTTGGTGTAGTCTGTAAACAAGCCATGGGGAGGCCAGATTACTCCAGGTTGAGCTGTAGTCAGTGAAAGACTCTCTAGGGCAGCCCAGGTGGCTCAGCGGTTTAGCGCCGCCTTCC
The DNA here is from genome assembly GCF_048164855.1 of Canis lupus baileyi. Taxonomy (NCBI): domain Eukaryota; kingdom Metazoa; phylum Chordata; class Mammalia; order Carnivora; family Canidae; genus Canis; species Canis lupus. Next base: position 38,949,010 of record NC_132855.1, read on the forward strand.
GCCCAGGGCCTGATCCTGGATACCCGGGATCCAGTCCCGCATCGGGCTCCCTGCATAGAGCCTGCTTCTCCCTCTGCCTGTGTCTCTGCCTCTCTCTATCTGTGTCTCTCATGAATAAATAAATAAAATATTTTTTTAAAAAAAGTCTCTAACCAAGGATAGATATAAACACTATCAGGAAAACTCTCCTCCAGAGATGAGAACAGGGGAGTGATCCAGGGCAGAGCACACAGGATGCCACACTAATACCTGCATCCCTGGCCTCAGTTGGGAATGCTGCTCCCAGAAGAGCTGCAGGGCGGCAGCTACCACAGTGACTGAGGAAGGGCTAAGAAGTACTGAGGGTTGTAGCAAGGGGAAGGAATTTTATTCCTGAAAATAAAATCAAGAAGTGATTTAGTGTCAAATACTATTATGATTTTGATCCTCAGGACTTAAGGATAAAGAAAGTGGCATGCAGAGGCTTGGCCTGGTTTAGAGTTACAAGATGATTCAAGAAGGAAAGAGCTGAAAACTAAGACAATAAGGTTGTTGTGAAACAGTGACAGAAAGAAAAGATGTAGTAGGGCATATTATTGTTTCTGTAGGTGTATTGGTTAACTACTGCTGCGTAACAAGCCACCCCAAAATTTAGTGGCTTAAAATAACTGTTATTTCTTGTGACTCTATGAGTTGGCTGGAGGATTCTTCTCAGCTGTGTCAGGGATGAGTTATTCGTTCGGTCAGCTGGGGCTAGCTGATCTAGGATGACATCTGAGATGACCTGAGTTTTTGTGTGGGTTTCTTCTCCAGCAAGCTAACCAGGGTTTGTTCTCATGATAAAAGCAGAGGTCCAGGAGAGCAAGCAGAAGCTTGAGACCTAGACTTGAAACTGGCATGTCATGATTTCTACCATATTCTTTTGGACAAAGAAAGTTGTAAGTCCAGCCCAGAATCGAGAAGTATACTCTACTTAATGGGAGAAGCTTCAGTTTCACGTTGTAAATGGAGTGGATACAAAGAAAGATGGAAAGTTTGAGTGATTTTTGCAAGCTGTCTTTCCACAGAAGGGGAAATGTAACAGGGCTTCATATTTACAAATTATGAAAATAATGCAAGAAAAAAATCGTGCTTCTTCATTTGCCATAACCAATCTTATCTTCCTCATGAGACCTCACTTCCTTAAGTATGAATCTAGGTTCAAGAAAATTTACACTTAAAGTGTCATGGTCTCCCTGCTTTAAAGTCACTTTGCAGTAACTCAGTCTTTTTTTTTTTTTTTTTTAGTTATTTAAATTTATTCAGTAAGTAATTTCTACCCCCATCGTGGGGCTCAAACTCACAACCCTGAGATCAAGAGTCGCATGCTCTTCCAACTAAGCCAGGCAGGTGCCTCTCTTTTTGAAAGCTGCTTAATCTTAATATTTCAGATTTTTTCTCTCTCTTTGTTCCTACTAAGATGCATCTCAATGTTAGCAAGACCCATGTAACATCACAGAATGAGGGAGAAAAAACTTGGACTCAAGATGTGAAAACAACCATTGACAGATGAGTGGATAAAGAAAATATAGTATATATACAACGGAATCTTATTCAGCCTTAAAGAAGGCTTTCCTCTTTCTCTCAGTCCAAACTCTTCTACATTGCATCTCTCTTCTACCCTAAAGCATAATTTCACAGTGTACCCATCACAGGTGAAAGGCAAATCTTCCTTATATTATGGCAAAACCTCTACAATCTAAGTTGGCTAAAGGTGGATGTGAAAACTGTGAGACAACTGTGGGACAAGGAATTAGGGTTTGCATGGGATAAAACACACCAACTTGATATCCTCCCCCCAGAAATATCATCTCCGTTACAGAAATAAGAGAGGAGGAATAATCAAGGTTGTTGAAAAGTTTTCTACCTTGGTGAATGCGGGAATTTTGGACTCACTGAAGAAAGAGGCAAATCAGAAGCATGATGATGAAGCCCATCTTGCCTGAGCTGGAGGTAATTATAGAACCAGTTGAAGTGTTGACTTGCAGATGTGTAACTGGAATTTGGGAGAGAGACTTGAAAAAGGGAAGTAGAATCAAAGCTCATGTGCTGAAAATCTCAGCACCAAGTGAGCTATCCCAGGACACTGACAGGCTCCATGTGTGGACAGAAAGATAAATGATTACAAAAAAAAAAACCCACGAAAGAAAGAAAGAAAAAAAGAAAAGAAATAAAAAGCGGCAATCAGAAAAGTAAGAGAAGGGAGGGCCTGGGTGACTCAGTCAGTTAAGTGTCTGACTCTTCATTTCAGCTCAGGTGTTGATTTCCCTGGGGGTGGGGGTGAGTTCAAGCCCTGTGTTGGGCTCCACACTGAGCATGGAGCGAAGAAGAAGGAGAAGAAGAAGAAGAAGAAGAAGAAGAAGAAGAAGAAGAAGAAGAAGAAGAAGAAGAAGAAGAAGAAGAAGAAGAAGAAGAAGGAGGGGGAGGGGGAGGGGGAGGGGGAGGAGGAGGAGGAGGAGGAGAAGGAGAAGGAGGAGGAGGAGGAGAAGGAGGAGGAGAAGGAGAAGAAGAAGAATTATTATTCACCAGGTAGTTGAGGGCAGGGGCCATGCCTTTGTCATCTTTGTGTCACTAGTACATATAAGTACCTCCCATTGTAGTAGATGCTCCGTAATGTATTAAGAAGAAAGATGAAAAGAAATGAAAGAAGGCAGGCCAGAAATAAAGAAGGACTGGATCAGAATGAGGCAATGCCATGGAAGCCAGGTGTGACAGAATAATGGCCGCCCAAAGGTCTTACTTAGTCCCTGGAACCTATAACTATGCCACCTGACATGGCAAATGGGACTTTGTGGATGTAATTAAGTTTACAATCCAGAAATGGGAACATTACCCTGGATCATCTGAGTATGTCCAATCTAATCACATGAGTCCTTTAAAGAAAAAGAATTGGTCAGAGAGATGCAGCATGAGAAGGACTCCATTCACTGTTGTTGGCTTTGCAGATGGAGCTGAGGAGTGAGCTAAGGAGCACAGCAGACTCTAGAAAATGGAACAGCTTTCAGCTGATAGCCAGAAAACTGGGACCTCAGCCCTGCCACTACAAGGAACTGAAATTGACCAACATTCCCAAAAGCAGGAAATGGATTCTCCCCTAGAGCCTCCAGACAGGAGCACAGTCTGCACATACCTTAATTATAGTCTGGTGAAACCCATACCTGACTTCTGACCCACAGAACCGTAAGATGATAAATTGTGTTACTTCATGCCACTAGGTTTGTGCTAATTTGTTATGGCAGCAGTAGAAAATGAATATAGCAGGTAAAGGCAAGTAAGAAGAGGTCACTAAAATACAGATTATGGGAAGGCAGGGGCGCACAAAGCTATCAGTTTTAGGTTAGTAGCACTATAGCGGTAATTAGCGTGCTGATTAATGAAAAAGCTCTAGAGTACAGGGCAATTCTCCAGAGAGGGACAGGTCTGTGGGAAACCTTAAGTATCCATAAGACAGTCCTGGGAATCCAAGGGAAAGAAGAAAAAGGAGCACTTAAAGACAGGTGGTAAATTAGATAAATTTCACCTATTTTGCAAATTTTGTTCTCAAGGTTAAACATTGTAAAACAACAACTCTGTGGCATCCCATCTTATGCTAGGTGTTATTTCTGCTATTTGTGATTATTTCCTGGCAGAAAAAAAAATAGCAAAAAAGGGAAAGACTCGGTAACTAAGTTTATATTCTATACATAGTAATTATCAATAATTTTAAAAGTATAAAAATTAGTAGATGCGATTCATTTATAATTCTATCTTGAAGTACAATGATTTATTATCAGATAAAACTCTATTACTGGGGCACCTGGGTGGCTCAGTGGTTGAGTTTTTTCCTTTGGCTCAGATCATGATCCCGGGGTCCTGGGATGGAGTCTCACATCAGGCTCCCTGGCAGGGAGCCTGCTTCTCCTTCTGCCTATGTCTCTACCTCTCTTTGTGTGTTTCTCATGAATAAATAAATAAAATCTTTAAAAAATTCTATTACCTGTATAATCTTAGAAATTTACTTAGTTTCTCTGGGCCTCAGTTTAGTCATTTTTAAACCCAGATATAATACTTTTCCTACTTACAAAGAGTTATACTAGGTTATTTTTTTGAAGCCCTTTCTGGATCAAAAATCAATGATTCAAAAAAAAAAACAAAAACAAAAACAAAAAAAATCAATGATTCAGGGACTACTGACTTCTCCCAACACATCTGCAGGGATCTCACTGTAGATCATTGTGCTTTGAGATTAGGGAATACTCAAGTCAGACTTAAAATCCAATAAAATCAAAAGATGCCCAGATGCCTGTGGCATAGACATCAGGGAAAGCCAACAAGGCTCATCTAAAGCATTATTGTCTATCGGTTGATTGAAGCTGACTTAAGTACTGTGATAAGAAGGATTCTGGGGGGGATCCCTGGGTGGCTCAGTGGTTTGGCACCTGCTTTTGGCTGGGGGCGTGATCCTGGAGTCCCAGATTTGAGTCCCACATCAGGCTCCCTGCATGGAGCCTGCTTCTCCCTCTGCCTGTGTCTCTGCCTCTTTCTCTTTCTCTCTCTCTCTCTCTCTCATGAATAAATAAATAAAATAAATTTAAAAAGAAGGATTCTGAGGCCAATGCTAGGCTCAGTAAATCTTGTGCTTTAATTTCGCTATTTAACTGGGATAACTGTCAAGGGTGTAAGGAGGCAGGATGTGACTGTATGAGCCACATATTTACCATCTTTGCAGTGCGCATTAAGGATGATGAGGGAGTGTAAAGGTCTACCTATGACACTGCTTGCTATTTCCTAGAGGAGGAGACATTTGAACTAAGCCTTGAAATGGGTAGATCTTGGTAGACAAGGAAGAGGGCAGCCCCTGGTGTTACACCACAAACATATATACATCATATATCATATATATAGGGGAGGTGAGCAAAAACATGTGTTGAAACCAGGGACTGGCTCTCTCAACCTCCATTCACCTTCTTTCTAGTTGCTTTCATGTACACCAAGATTTCTTTGCAACTAGAATTCTGGCTGCAGTGATAGGCACTGTGTTACACAGAGAAAGCAGAAGTGAAGGAGAGGCCATTTTCACATCCCTTTTAGCTCTTTACTGCTAGCTATAGAGAATGAAAAGGAGTTTGGGGATTTTTTCCCCCTTCAGTCACATTCTAGTGGGGTTTTTTGCTTGTTTTTCTCCTAACAGCTTCTTCTTTGGTTGAGGAGCAATTGCAGTAGCAGTGATGGCAGCAGCTTCTGATCCTCATATTGCTGCAATGTGTTTGGGAATGAAATCTATCTGGTAGCAGCTTCCATGGTGCTCCAGGAGTGATCACTCCTTGGAGGCCTGGCCTAGACTCTTCCTCCAGCCCTTCCGACACTTTTGTAGGCACCCAACTGCCTCTATGAAGTTCTTTGCTGCCTAAAACAACTAAAATGACTTCTGCTTTCTACACTGAACCCCAACATAGGGGAGACTGGTTAAAGATGTAGAGGTAAAAAGAATTTTGGTGAAATAAGGTGCGAGGAGGAAATTAGCTTGACTGAAGAAATGGTATTGTTTTGGGAGCTCAAGGAGATGGAGATATATGGAAGCAATGGGGTCAGAGGCAGATTCTGGAAGCCTTCTATGCCACAACGTGGAATTTAGACTAGATCTCCTAGGGAATGGCTATCACTGGAGAAGCAGAATGGGGTTTAGTTGATGGGGGTGGAACATGGAGAGGCTGTAAGTAGGAAGACCAACTGGAGGCTATTGCAATTGCAGGGTCTGAGACAAAGAGGGCCTAGAATAAAGTAGAGAGGTGAGAGTAAAAAAGAAAAAAGTTAATTCAAAGGTATAAGGAAAGACTGAAGGTTGTGGATAAGATATAAAAGAAGCAATATTCCTGACCTCAAAAGTTCATCTGATTAAAAATACTAATTTGTCACAAGAGATATAACTGTAAATAGGCCACTATACATGGATATATGGATAATCCTAGGAGTTATGACTTTATTCAATTAAGGGGAAACTTTCTATTCCCCTCATTTGGTTTCTTCCTTTTACAGGCGGATAAGGATAGATTTGGTAAAATTATATTAGTCAAAGTTAGACAAACTGGTTCTGATCCATCTACAGGCTCCCTTTGCTGACACTGCTCCCTTTCACTGCTGAATCATTGCAGAGAGTGTCCAAGTAAAATAATAATCCCTGAGATTCTGGAATGTTGCCCTATCCTGGCAGTGTAAACCTAGCAAAAGAAAGGCCAAGAGTGAAGAAATGTCCCCTGAGAAGTCCTACTCCCAAGCCACCAAAGTTTCTGCCCTAGTTCCCAGGCTAGTCAAGGTCTTTCAAGTTATAATAATTGTTCCTCTTTATTGAGAGCCTACTATGCCCAAGCACTGAGCCAAGAGATTTACATCTGGCATCTCATTTTACCATCATGACAATCTTTGCAATAAACACTTTCTTCGTAATTACACAAATGAGAATACTGAGGCTCAGAAAGTGTATAAAATTTTTTATTAATTCATACAACCAATTTGTACCACCACTTTAAAACTGGAAATGAGGGTGAATTATGGGACTTAGGAAAAGACAACTGGCCCACCATCTCCTACCCAGATAACTCTCTTATCTGGGTGTTATTGGTCAGACATTATCATTATTAGATAGTTTTGAAAAAATATGAAGGAACTTTTGATAATTTTCCATTTTCAAGATTTCTATAATCCTAAAGTTGCTTTTATAGCAAAAAGAAAAATTAATTTTTAATCACATGATTTCCTGATCAGTTACTAAAACCTAAGTGAGTTTTCTCAGATCAGATAAATTCCATTTTTTTAAATGAAACCTTTACATAAACCCAGATTGTGTATTGACCAACATTCACAAAACCTAGAAGAATTAGCTCTCATTAATTGCCAGGATAATCATGTAAATGAAAAAGAGGAAAAGTGGAATTCTTAAATGAAGTGAAATTTTCTTACATGCCTAACCTTTCAAGATAGTGACTAGTTACCATACATCTTTATATCCAACTTTTTTAGGCTTAAAAACATCAAAGAATTTAAGAAAAGTTTGGCTATTGCCTGGTTTTGTATATATTGTCTAATGAAAGTCAGTCTCTTTCATTATCCAACTTGGTAAAAAAAAAAAAAAAAAAAAAAAAAAAGAATAGTAAGTTTCACTGGATCCCAAGAGCGTTGGGCATACTAATTAATAGCTATAAAATGCTTTCAAATGCAGAATACTATATCTGTATGTGCTAACTTTTTTTTCAGTGATCATGTTAATACCCTATTCATTTCACTGGTAATTGTATAGCGCCATCACCATAATGTAATGATGTGCGCCATGCAAAAGTCAGGTGAGATGATCTAATGATGTCAAGATGAAATGCTGTCAGTGTAAGTCTATAAAGATAGTATAACACTGTCAAAAATGAAAGGAAATTATGGCATTGTAAGCTCTACTACCATTAAAAGATGTTAGAAGGAAAGGGTTCCACAATCTGGGGCAATGTCTGTTATGACAGATGTGCTCAAGCAACTTAAAAGACAAACTGGCATTCCTCATCTAATTTTCTTTATCCAAAGAGTTTTTATTAAAATTCTCTGTTAATTTCCTACATGAATATCTTCAAGCCCAGAATAGGACTATGATTCTCAAAAGCAATTTGTGTTTGAAGCATTCATTGTTCTTCGGGTCTATGGTCCAACATTAATTGCACCAGATCGTCGTATCTTTTCCAAGGGCAGGGAGTACCGCTTAAAAGTTTTGTGAAAGGTAACAGTTCTCCAAGTTTCGCTTTTTGAAGAAACCTTGGCAGCGAGAGAAATGTCTTTGTTATACATGGCACACCTCACAGAAGAAAAGAAACACGGCCCCTTAATGCATGGTCAGTTTAGGCACGGCATTTATCCTCTCTGTATACCAGATTTTGAAAAGCTTTAAGAACGTCCAAGCTGAAAAGAAAACAAAACCTCTCAGTATACTTTTGTGCATTTGGGAGCCTTGGATTTCAGTGCTCTGAAGTTTTCTATTCTGTGAGGGATTCAGATTAAGTGATTTTAAAAATATAGAGGCGTGATTTCTGCCAAGACTATTAAAAAGATAATAATCAAAATGAAATAAGGGATTTAGAGTCAACACGTAAGAAAAGTTAGACAAAGGATTGAACTCTGCTGTACTCACGGATTCCACCAGCCTGTGGAGTGAGTTAGAGCTAGAGTGTAGTGAATTTGTGTGAATTAGAAACAGATGCACTTTTCTTGAGGCAGATACAGCCCCTTGCCTGGACACAGGGCTGGGCAAGTATGGTGCAGGCTGGATTTCAGCTCCCATTTTCCCTTCCTCGTGGCACCCTTGGGATGTGCACAACTTGCACGTGGTCTTGACCATCCATAACCTCCTGGGAACAGGCCAAGTAGCTCGGTCCCAAGCCATCTAGAAAATCTCTGCTCTACCTACCCTGCAAATTCTCATGATGCCCCGCTACTGGGCAGAACTTCCTGAGATGGCCTCCTGAGAGACTTTGAGGAGCATTAGAAATATACCATAAAATCAAGATTTGGCCAGAACCATAAGAGCTTATTCCTGTTATTGTAGGGTACTTATTTCCGTCCTCTTTTCACTTTCAAAAGTGCCCTGGTTTGAATGATATGACATATAGTCACCCTACACATAACTCTGATAAGCTGAAATTTTTGCCATAATCGTCTATAGATGATATGTGAGATACCTATGTGAATGCGAAGGTGGGTCAGGTGGGAGAAAGGAATCAATGGAGGCAAATGGTGGAATAGGATCTCTGGCCGTTTTGTGTGGGTTTGTCATTAGTTAGCGCCAGTCACCAATTCCTCATTGACATTTAACATCAGTTATGGAATTAAGTTTTCTATTGGAGCAACTTAACCTGAATTTTCTGGTTCCAATGCTAAAAAGTCCCCCACCCCCAGACACAACTCATATCTCAATTCAATTTCCTAAGTTGCAGATCCTAATACCCAGCAACTGGATCCTCAAGAAAAGTATAATTCATTAAAGGAAAAGAAAATAGTTGACTTAAACAAAGCTTTACAACTAGGGGCGCCTGGGTGGCTCAGTGTTTGAGCATCTGTCTTCAGCTCAGGGTGTGATCCCGGGATCCTGGGATCTGAGTCCCGCATCAGGCTCCCCACAGAGAGCCTGCTTCTCCCTCTGCCTGTGTCTCTGCCTCATTCCTGTGTCTCTCATGAATAAATAAATAAAATCTAAAAAACAAAAAAACAAAAAACTTTACAACTAAAAGACTTATTGCCTGTGTCTTTAGAGAAAGAATATGACGGAAAGGAGAATAGCAACAGAAATGGTGTTCTGGTATCTAAAGTCACAACTGTTTGCTTTTATTTTCCATAGGGTGAAGGATTTCTGATTTTGGATATTTCCCTATGCAATAATCTTACTAGCCATGGGAACATAATTAAATCTCTTTGCTTCTCTGTCTCACATTCCTCAATACAAATGGATTGACAATGGCCCCTCCTTATGGGCTGTTGTAGAGATGAAATAAAATAATACACACAAAGCAATTAGTACAGAGGTAATGTCTCAGGTGTTATTTTTTACATTAAAAGAGTAGCAAATTTACTTCAGTCTATGACCACCTGTGTGTGTGTGTGTGTGTGTGTGTGTGTGTGTGTTTACAGATAGCATTTTAAGCATGGGAAATTGTGACTAGTGCAGGTAACAGTACTGTCTTACATAGTGCGTGCCAAATAAGAAGTCAAGTTTCTCCTGCCTTACTTTTCTATCAAGCCTATTGTGAGAGTAAATATTAAATTATGAGAGCACTCTGTTTTTTTAAGTTTAAAACTCTAAGCAAATTCAAGTATTATTATGAAAATTGTTTGGGCTTCAGTTTATTAATCTGTCAACTAGATAATCAAGGAGTAACTTTTATTCAAAACACATGTGTTTGAAAGTGTTATTTATGTCTAAAGGGATAAACAAATATAGGTCCCTAACTATGGTTCCCACTGGTGCTCCCTCCCTCTGGCTCAACCACATGGAGCAGACAGGAGGTGCCAGCTTAATTTCCACAGGCATGGGAGGTGCCCACTAGCCCACAGGGACCTACAGAAGCTTGGGCTAACTCAATGCCCATGGAGAGAGTGAGGACTGCAAGGATAGTGGTAGTAGGAAAAGAGGAAAACAGGCCAGCAGGCAGGATGGCAGCTCCACCTGAGCCAGCAATTCCATGCCCGGATATTCCTAGGCATGGTATGGCATGAAAGGGACACTCGCTTGGCAATACTCATGCCAGCCTTCAGAGGCCAGGTGCTTCCCTCCCAACAGTAGTGGCTGGCAGGCAATGCTACTAAATCATGGCTCAAAACCGCCAATAAAGGGTAGGGTAGGAGAACCAATATGGAATATGAGTTAAATGAAATGAGTTAAATGAAAGTTAAATAAAAGTCAAATGTATAAAGGTTGAAGACCACCCATAACAACCTAACACAGCTACTTATTTAGGCTACTGTGAAAGTAAAGTAAATTATATGTGACATCCCTTTGGAGAAAAAAAAAAACATTTAAAGGTCTATAAAATTTGCAAAAGACATGCCAGATGTTCACCATATCACTATGAAGAAGAATGGAGCCTGTTAATATATTGGAAAAACTCAGAGAACTTTTTTCCTAAAGTGTGATATTTAGGGCCAAATAGGATTTTAACGACCTTACTAAAAGAAAGTCAGGACACCTGGGTGGCTCAATGGTTTGGTGTCTGCCTTCGGCCCAGGGCGTGATCCTGGAGACCCGGGATCGAGTCCCACGCCGGGCTCCCTGCGTGGAGCCTGCCTCTCCTTCTGCCCGTGTCTCTGCCTCTCTCTCTGTGTCTCTCATGAATAAATTAAAGAAATTTTTTAAAAAATAAAAAAATAAAAGAAAGTTGAAAGAAGAGAACAGTCATTAGCACTTTCTATCTCATACATTCCAACTTCTCTGGGAAGAGTTTCCAAAAGACAAACCTTGGGTGGGCAAGTGCTCTTTCCTAAATGCCACCCCAATGATGATTCTAACACAGAGACAACAGAGTGGTTCTTTTTTTTTTCTCTTAAAAATTATTTATTTATTTATAGAGACTCAGAGAGAGAATGAGAGGCAGAGACAGGCAGAGGGAGAAGCAGGCTCCATACAGAGAGCCCGATGGGGGACTCGATCCAGGATCTCCAGGATCACACCCTGAGCTGCAGGCGGCGCTAAACCACTGCGCCACCGGGGCTGCCCCACAGAGTGGTTCTTATTGCCTAGCTGTTTTCATCTTTTTGCCTTCCATTCTTCCACCCATTTCTCTTCCAATCTTTTTCCATTGCTCTTGTAAGTTAAAGAAATTTTACCAGGCGATTTTAATAACTGAATACTTTTTTCCTCCAGTTCCACATCTAATTCACTGGCTTCTATTAAAGATACTATCACTGGGGCACCTGGGTGGCTCAGTTGGTTAAACATCTGACTCTTGATTTCAGTTCAGGTCATGATCTCAGGACCCTGAGATCGAGGCTTCTCTCCTCTCTCTCCCTCTGTCCTTCCTCCTGTGTTCTCTCTCTCTCCCTCAAATAAATAAATAAATAAAATCTATTTAAAAAATACTATTCCTGTACAAAGATGATTGGTTCACTATTTTTCTCAACGCTAAAAATTTCTCCATATCATCTCCAAGTCCACAGTGTAGGTTAACTACCAGAGACCTAGCACAGTTATTCTATGATACAACCCTGAAAGTGTCTGCAACTCTTAAATGGCAAGTATGAAAAAGCTGTAAAAACCCCTGAAGCGGCAAGAAACTCAAATAACAAAGTATAAAGAAAGAATGGTATATCCATAAAATATTTTCAATTTTTCCATGTACGAACACAGCTACACTAGCCTGTATGTGTCCTCTGTTTATTTAATTTGTTGATTATCATCTTCACTTGTTTTTGATGGAGAGGATTTAATGCAATGTCTGAATGTATTCTGTGCAACTAGCTGAAGTCCAGAGTTTCATAAATACAATTATCTTTTCCCTCTATAGTTCCAAGGATTCCTGGAACATATAAGAAAAATTCCAGATATCTCTAAACCCCACTTACTGTATTTTTCCTGTTGAGGTATAATCGATATATGACACTGTATTAGTTTCAAGTGTACAAAATAATGATTTGATATGTATATATATTGTGAAATGATCACAATAAGTCTATGTAACATCTGTCCCCATATATAGTTACACAAGTTTTCTTCCTATCCTGAGAACTCTTAAGATCTACCCTTTTCTCAACCTTCAGATATGCAATACAGCGTTGTTAAGGATAGTCACGCTATATTTTACATCCATGACTTACTTATTTTATAACTGTAAGTTTGTACCTTTTGATCCCCTTCACCCATTTTCGCCACCCCATCCCATTTTAGACTCATCATAGTGCATGCTGACACATGTATGTTGCTTGCAAAGTGAGATCTGTTGAAAAGTTACAAGAGCAACCAAAGCATTCCCCAATTTTCTAAGCAACCAACTGAAATGCATACATCCATTGGGGTTAAAACTGAAAATGCACTCAAACTGTTAATGCATGCAGTCAGTACCCAAAATTGCAAACCGGGATGGAGCAATAAATTATATGAATGTATATGGTCACGTAATACTTTGCAAAATGCACCATCCAAGAGCCTGTTGAGACAGTGAAATAAAGCTGAAAACTTAATGTTGCAAAAGTAAAATTTGACTTAATTTGCCCATGGGCTAAATCGGTTGACCATAACTAAGATTCTGGATGGCAGAGTAATGTATCTTTTCTGCCCACAATTTTTAAAAGTGACTCTATTGCTGTGTCAGCTACACTCCACTTGGAAAGCTATTGGCTTTTCCTTTCTGTCGCCTTAATTTTCTTTTGCAGGAGCACAGAAGGATACAAGTCCAGGTGGGCACCGTGCCTCGACTGATTATGCTGTGTAACACAGCAGGGAAACCTCTTATCTCAAGCTGAGGTTGTCTGTTTAAGAATCTCTTTTCTTTTAAAAGGTATAAGGTAGTAAACACAGCTGTAGAAAAAGATTTTGCATTTTCTTGCTGTTTGTTTTAATCTATTAAAATAACATAATTAAGAGAGAGCACAAAAACATCTATAAAATTACACTACCTGCCCATGTGCATATATGTTACATGCCAAGTTTTACCCAGCTCATGGTGTTTGAATAATCTGAATGGATTTGACTTTAGAAGTGGTTTTTTACATCTTTGCCTATGGTGTTGTCAGATCATAAAAATACAGTGGCTTAGGATCAATGAACTTTAAAATTCTAAATTGATCTTGGAATTAGGATGTTATTAAAGATGACTTAAGCTTCACTCTTGCTATTTCCTTGCCAGAGATGGATCATTGCTCTGAATTCCTGTCTGCCGATTACTTTTCTTTTAACTCCACAGGGGTATTTTTTTTAATTGGAATATTTATATATCTTTAAGAAGAATAAAGATTTTGTAAATAGTATCACAGCCAAACCTTCCTTTCAAGAAGATGAAATCTGAGTTTATGATGAAGAATATGACTCAATTCAGCTTGCAAAGACATATAATAATATAATCCCATTTACTTCCTACTTAGATGAACTTGAAGTGTTTTCAGCTGTGATATATTAAATTCGTCTCATAGAGAATAGATTTGAGTGGATACTTAAGGCCTTTTCCTAGTCAGTTATGTTTAAGTTAAATGAATAAACATATTTTAATGTCTTAATTATAAAAATAAAATGTGCAGAAGTCTCTAATCTGCACTATCATTTGGAAATAAACTGAGAAATCCTATTAGGTTGGAATTAAGTGGAAAATAGTTTCCCCCTGTGGGGATTTTTAATTTATTCAGAATATTTCAATTTTTTAAAAAAGATTTTTAAAATTTATTCATGAGAGACAGAGATAGAAAGGCAGAGACACAGGCAGAGGGATAATCAGACTCCTCGAAAGGAGTTTGATGTGGGACTTGATCCTAGGACCCCAGGGATCACGCCCTGAGCTGAAGGCAGATGCTGAGCCACCCAACCGTCCCACATTCAGAATATTTCTATAACTGTTTGCTAGTGAACCCTTTGAGATTACTTTGGTAGAGACACTCTTGAACTCCACATTTTTCTTGAGGACAAAAGGGTACTGTAATTAATTTCAGCATGGGAGGAATCTTGCTTTCTATTTATCATTTCCATCACCTCCCATATTCTTTCCCTCCCCTCTCTCCCTGGGTGAGTTCATTGTCAATTTATAAGGGCTTCAAAGCATGTGAATTTGGGCCTGGTTAGTTGAGCCTCACAACTACATGGGTGAAGAACTAAACAGTTTTGCTAACTCAGAGGATGAACCACCTCTGCATGTCAGTCCCAAGCCAGTGTGCCTGGCTCTCTATTGGGAGACACAAAGGCCATTCATCTGAGTTGCCAAAACCAGTGACCAATAACTTGTGATATTTTTGAAAGCCTTCACCACTTTTGAAACAATCATTCCTGTCTTTTCACCTCATCCTAGTTCATAGAAATGTATCTCTTCTAAACAAACATCAAACTCAATATTTCAGGGCTGTTAATCTCAAGTTATTAAATTGTCTTAGAGTCCTGACTCAGAAAAAAATGCAGCTCTGATCTAACTATATGAAATGTATGACATAACCAGCTCTTAAAAAAAGATTTTTTTTATTTATTCGTGAGAGACACATAGAGAGAGAGACAGAGACATAGAGGGAGAAGCAAGCTCCCGCAGGGAACCCGATGTGGGACTCGATCCCTAGACCAGGCAGGGATCGCACCCTGAGCCAAAGGCAGATACTCAGCCACTGAGCCACCCAGGCATCCCTATAACTATCCCTATAGTTCTGCTCCTTCAGAACTTTCAATTAAAAAAAGATCCTCTTCAACTACTCCCAGTCACCCTAGTTCAGTAGATTGAACGGAGCCTGTTATTACCCCCCAAATCTCCAGATTTCTTATTGAATCCCAGAAAATGGTGATCCAGTGGAAGGAGGGGAGGGAGAGTGTGAATATAAGGAGTCAAAGAAAGGAACAAAAGGGCGTGGGGTGGAAAGAAAGATCTTCTGGAAGCAGGAGGAAGGAAAGCCACGTGGTGTCCTCGAACCCCCCAAAGACCAGCCGCTGTTGTCCAGCCAGTGACTGAGCTTGGGAAACATTTGCCATTTGCGCGCCTTTCCTTGCGGACACTGGGTGGCGCTCATGGTAAAGACTTGCACTTCTCTTAGGGGCCAGCCCGCCCCCCACTCCCGCCCCTCGAGCCCCGTGCAAATTTCGGCTACCAGGAGATGAAATTACTCACATTCTTCCTACGTGTCGCCGTGGGGAGAGCACTTCTGGATAATTTTGATGCCGTGGGGCTGTTTCTCTACGACGAGGCCTGTCGGTTGGTTTTGAAAGAGGCAACAAGCAGCACCGGGCCCGCTGGCCTTAAAACGAAGTTCCAGGCCTTGGCGTCGGAACCAGCCACAGCGGCGGCAGAAGTCGCTACCCCGAGAGCCCTGATTTCCAGAGCCTGCGCACCCAGCTCCCGAACGGGGGCCGGGCCGGATGCCGTCGGTGCACAGAGCCACAATGACCATGCCGTTAAATGAAATGGGACTATATTGTGACCAGACCTCTTTCAACCTGGAGCTCCCACTCCCTCTTGCTTCCTATAAGAAAAGGGTAGATGCTGAAGGCAGATGAGGAGGTGAGGGGGAGGTGAGGTCCAGCTAGAAAAGAAACAGAACAAAATCAAGAAAGTTGAGGCTCTGGACCTTCAGAGGCACACCCAGATTTGGAGGTCTCATACAGCAGCCACCTTTCTTGACACAAGTGGCTCTAGTCTGGCATAAGGACCAACACTTTAGAAATTGAAACAAAGGTGTTAAATCCCTCCCTACCACCCCATTCCTTCTCATCTTGGATAAAATATGAAAAAGTCTTTTTTGACGGTGGGGCGGGGGGGTGTGAAATTGAGCAAGGTCTAAACTAAACATTGTAAAGCTGTGTTCCAGACTAAGATCCCTAACTTCTAACTTGGGTCCAAATTTTGCAGTTTCCAATCCCATACTAGTTTGAAATCTGCCTGCTTAGCAAGGTCTAAGGACATAAACCATTTTGAGCGTAGCCCTATTGACCTTATTTCGCTTCACGTAGTAACTTTTAAATCTATAACAAACAAAAAGTGAGGGACTATGGGGACCAGCTAAGGCAGCTCAGCTCCCTGCACCACTTACTTGCCTTTGCTGGAAGTGTTTTGAATCGTCCCTGGCATTGCTCTAGGGAAGCGATTCCACCTATTTAAATGGCAGGATATGTGTAAGGTGACTCGATGGGCGCCAGGAACTTCTCCAAGGGCAGAGACCAGGACTGGAAGCTCAATGGGGCTGGCACTGCTTTCCCAACACCCTGTAGTTCTTCACAATTTAAATCTAGGGGGTGAACAGTGGTGCCATAATCAACACCTTGCGGAGAGAGTGAGCAGACAGCCAAGGCTCCGTTTACCTGGGCAACTATCTCACAGAAGTTCAGGGCTGTGCAGGCCTAAAGCAAGAGGCTGGGGCTGGGGGTGGGGATGGCGGTGGAGGGAGGTGGGGATGTGAGGGGACCTCGTGACACACACCTCTCCTTTCCTGTGTATTCTTGCCCGGAGATGGTCTCTAAAGGGCAATGCGGCAATAGCGAAGGTTTTACCGCACCCAGACTGCAGGGGCAGGGAGTTGGTGTAGGTGTGGCTACTCTGATTTGCAGTTCCACAGACAGGCTGGCATCCTGCTCTGAGTTCCAGATCCCTCGCTCTCCCTGCTGTCCTGTTTTGAGTCAGAGTAGCTCCATGGCCCCAGTAAGGCTAACCTAGCAGTAGACATAACTATGTAGACACTTTCTTTGATCCAGGGTGGGTGAGTGAAGGAATGAGAGGCCA
This sequence comes from Canis lupus baileyi, assembly GCF_048164855.1. NCBI lineage: Eukaryota > Metazoa > Chordata > Mammalia > Carnivora > Canidae > Canis > Canis lupus. Next base: position 38,965,920 of record NC_132855.1, read on the forward strand.
GACCAGCCCACCCTAGTTGCTGGGTGGAAATACCAGGTTCAGGATCTCATATTCCCTGGAGGTAGCTGCTGGCAGGGCCCAAATCAGGATCCAGCTCCTGAAGTTGCCTATTCGATGGGAGTGGAAAGGGGGTGGTAGCTTGACTTACGTTAAATTTCTAAATTCTCAGCTGGATCACCACTACAGCAAGAGTGACATGAAAAGCAAACTCTGGACCTCGAGTACTAAGTGTTTGATCACTGAGCCTTTATTCCCTTTTCATATGAGCTAAGGTGTGTTCGCTGCAGGAAATAAAGGGAAGGAGGATACAGAAACTGGGACTTGAGAAGTGGAAAGTCTGGCCCTTGGGTGCCATGTCTATGGAGTTAGGAGGAGTGATCCGTGGGCTGATTCATGGGCTTCCTGCACCTTCCCCCAAAGAGCTTCTGCCCCTGTTTCCTTCCTAGTCTTCTTAGGGTTTCCCCAGTCCAACCTGGAGGAACAACAGATTGTAAATGAACCATTCACTGCTGCAGGAGTATTTGGCCACTGAACACAGTTATGGACCTTTCCATTCCAACGGTATCCACAGACAAGAATAGTGAACAAAATGTGGGGTTGCCTGCTCCTCTTGGGGAACAGCAATTTGGGCATCGTTAAGTTATTTGTGCTTATGACAATGATATTTTTAAGTGATTGTAGCGATTTAGGGTTGCAGGAACTTTCTGCCATTAACAGCTGAATGGGCAGCGTGCATTCTGGAGCATCCTTAGCCGGCCCTTGTCTGAGAAGTACTCCTCTCTCGGGCTAAAGAAGTGCTTGCTGCAAATTTGTGTCATTCCCCAAATCACAAATTTTCAACATCGGTAAGTTATAACTTGGCTCTCAGCACCCCACTAGGAATATTGTTCTCAGTCCCTTTTTGCCTTGGGTCCTACATCCCGGCTCCCCCACCCTCACCTCTATTCCCTGCTTTGGTTCCTCATTTCAATATCAATGTTCAGTTCTCCCCCTCCCTCCACCCCTGCAAACCAAAGGAGTAGGAAGGTGGGGAACCAGGAAAGACCTTCGCCCGCCTCACCCCCCAAATATGTGCACTTTCTGAGGCCGATGATTGGAGCACTTTGTCTCCAGACTTGACTGAGCTGGGTGTTGGGGCTTCTGCGTTGTCTTTGGTATTCACTGAAAACAGACTGAGACCCCCTCCCCCAACAAGCAACAACAACACACACGCGTGCGCGCGCGCGCGCGCGCACACACACACACACACACACACACACTCCCCCCCCCCCCCTTTCTCTCTCTCTCTCTCTCTTTTAAGCAATGCTTTGTTGTGCTAAAACTAGTTGGACGAGTTAGGGTGTTGCTGCTGCTCCCGAGGCCCTGGCCAATGGAACCCGATCCACCCCGCTGTGCGTAAGCGCGCAATTAAGGATTTAACCAAGGCTGTGCTGCGCCTCTGCCATCAGTCAGCCCGCCGCAGACGGAGCCTCCACGACTCCCAGCCTCCTCCTCGCCGCCGCCGCCGCCGCCTCCTTCTCTCCTCCTCCTCCTCTTCCTCCTCCTCCCTCGCTCCCACAGCCATGTCTGCTTAGACCAGAGCAGCCCCACAGCCAACTCGGGCAGCCGCCGCCGCCACCGCAGCCGGGACAGCCGCCGCCTGTGAGCGATGACAGGAGTGTTTGACAGAAGGGTCCCCAGCATCCGATCCGGCGACTTCCAAGCTCCGTTTCAGACGTCCGCAGCCATGCACCATCCGTCTCAGGAATCCCCAACTTTGCCCGAGTCCTCGGCCACCGATCCCGACTACTACAGCCCCACGGGGGGAGCCCCACACGGCTACTGCTCTCCTACCTCGGCTTCCTACGGCAAAGCGCTCAACCCCTACCAGTACCAGTACCACGGCGTGAGCGGCTCCGCCGGCAGCTACCCCGCCAAGGCTTACGCCGACTACAGCTACGCCAGCCCCTACCACCAGTACGGCGGCGCCTACAACCGCGTCCCGAGCGCCGCCAGCCAGCCAGGTAGGGGGGCGCGGGGTGGGGGCAGGTACCGGGGAGCCGGGGATCTGGAGGGGCGAGGCGCGGCGGGAGATCGGGGGCCCGCGCCCACCACCGCAGTGGGGGGCGCACCCGGCGGAAGAGACGGGGGCTGGACCCTGCAACAGAGAGGTTCTCTAGGGCCAGCGTTTTAGGGATTCTTAGAAAAATCCTCGCCTCCGGCACCGGGGGGGGGGGGTGGGGGCCCTCAAGTCTCTGGATTCCCAACTTGCCTGGTCTGAAAGCCAACCGGGCTGGAAACGGGGTAGGGGTGGAGGGAAGAAAGAATCAAGCAGCCTGAGTGGCATTTGCGTAATAAAGGGGAGGTTGGTTGTTGGAGTCTTCGGTGAGCTGCTCTGCTGGTGCGAGTGGGAGTGGAAGGCTGCCTCAAAGACTCTGTCGGCATTAGTCTGAGAGCAGCCACGAGCCAGCCTGGTGTCGGTGTCCCCAGGCCCGCGGGGTTGGGGGGGGCGTGCTGGGGAGCTGTAGCCCGCCAGAGGAAGAACAGCCTTGCGGTTTATCCAGGGCACTTCCAAAAACAAAAAGCCATTTAAGGGTGGAGGAGGGTTGCCGAGAGGTGCCTAAAATTTGTCTTCCTCTCCCCCCACCTCCTCTCTTTCCTCCCTCCTTGAAACTTAGTTGGAGAGTTTAAGAGGGTTAGTGAGCCTGGGCGGTAAGAGAGAGGCATGAGGTCTCCTTGGAGAGGTTTTGCTGGTCAGGTTTGATCTCTTCCCACTAGCACATTAATAATCCTGCTAATATTAGCATCCCCTTCTTTGGCAGAATCGAGACCACAGCCCTCATTCTCCACCCTTCCTCTCCCAGGAGCTTGCCACACGCACGCACGCACACCGTGGAGAGGTTCTCCACCCCTTCCTGAGATGTGTACTTTTGATAAGGTGGTACTTTTCAGAAAGGGGTTTTGGGGCCCCGGGGTATGTTTGTAAAACACTCATCCAGAAAGCCTTTTCTCCCCCCTCTGTATTCACGACTTTGAGAAATTCGTCCTAACCTGCCGCCCCTTTCCTGCGAAAACAACTTACCCTCGCATCCTTTCCAACGTGTGACTCTGGCTAAATTTTAAAAGAGAACCCAGGGGGTGGGGTGTCTTCGTTCCTTTCAATGTCTCTGTATTTCGCGCATAAGTGAAAGATTTTTTTTTTCTTTTGGCCAAGAACTTATTAAGTCTATTTGTAAAAGAAACCAGACACATCTGTGCCCTCGCAGATCTGCAGGGAGATTATGGGGGCTGCATAATCGGCCCTCTGTCTGCAGCGGCCTGGACCTCTTGCTGCTGAATTGAAGGAGCATAGTTTTGCTTGTGGGTCTTTGAACTTTGGAGACCTCGGTTAGCGTCTTCCCTGCCCATGCGTCTGGTCTCTGCGGGCGCCCTAACAGACGCCGACGGTGGGGGCGGGCGGGGGTGGGGGGGTGGGGGGGGGAGATGTCTCAGCCCAGGGCCTCCCCCTCGAAGCCCCAGGAGGCGCTGGCCAAGCTCGCCCCAGAAACGGGGGTGAGCACAGGGTGGGCGTAAAAACATGTCAGGGTGAAGCAATAACTGGGGCAAGGGCTAAATCCCAGACGCCAAGAAGGGAGCTGCGCTATACAAAGAGCTTTGCACAAGCCCACAAGAACCTGAATGAGCTGAGTAGGGAATTAACCAAACTACCTGGCCTTTCCATGACTTGAGGGAGAGGCATATTTCTCTGGGTCTTGTTAAGCAAAGGAGGTGATATGGGGAAAGACTGCGTGGGTCAAAAAGAAAACAAAACTCAAGGACGTACCCGAGGGTTCTGCAAAAGAAACATTGCGGACAAACTCTAACCGAGTCTATTCTGATTATTTAGAGAAAGAAGTGGCCGAGCCCGAGGTGAGGATGGTGAATGGCAAACCAAAGAAAGTTCGTAAACCCAGGACTATTTATTCCAGCTTTCAGCTGGCCGCGTTGCAGAGAAGGTTTCAGAAGACTCAGTACCTCGCCCTGCCTGAACGCGCCGAGCTGGCCGCCTCGCTGGGACTGACGCAAACACAGGTAAATCCGGCAGCGGTCGGGCCGGAGCCCCGCCTGGGCTGCAAGGCTGGCCGGGCAGCGCGGTTCGGTCCCGACCGGCTGGAACCGATTGGATAGCGCCCGCGAGAAACTCACAGACAGAAAGACACGGACCCCGCGCCCTTACCTCCATGAGTCAGGCTGGGTGTCGCCGCCGTGCGACAGTGGGGATGGGGTGGAGACGCCGTTCACCCCGCTTCGGGCCTCCGGGGCAAGGGGCCAACTTCCTAGATTGGAAACAAGTGTGTATGTGTTTGGGGGGGGGGGGGGTCATTTCCAGGACACTCTGGAAGCCTGGAGAAATTGGTTCTCTGCGCAATGCAGAGCCTCTGGGAGAGCAGGGCCCGGCGGCCTCCGGTGATCTCGGGCCGCGGAGGTCGCCTCCGGCTGGAAAGCTGAAGGTCACGCCCCACTGCTGCGGAGCTTTAGGCCGTAGCAGTCTGAGGGTCGCAAAGTGGGCGGTGGGGTGGGGGGAGCGGGGGCGCTGTTGTGCGGGGAAATCATCCCTGGGTTTGTCCCTCCCCGGCCCTGCCGGGGCCTGTAAAAAAATAAAGAATGCTCGAATCGCCGCCCAGAGCTGCAGGCGCATTCTGACCTTTGGAAGCTCAGGGGGAGTGCAGGGTGTTGGGCGGGAGGCTGGGACACGGCTCCTTCCCTCTACACCGGCGCGCGCACCGCCAGCCCCAAGCCCTCGCGCGCGGCTCTCGGGCCATTGTTTTGGAGACTTTCGCTGCGCCGCTTTCCGTGCGCCCTGCTCAGGCCTAGACGTGGGTGCACGCCGCCCGGGACACTCGCGCCCTCCTCCCCCAGCCCGAACAAAAACTGAAGCCTCCTGAGTCCTGCCCTCGCGGCGGCCGGTGAGCGCCTCTCCGGGCAGGGTGTCCACTGGGGCCCCTGATACCGGTTTGGCCTCAGGCCCGGCCGCTGACCCTAGGCCGCGAGCTGCGGGGAGACGCCAGGTCCGGGCCACCTGGGGACCCGAGATGCCTCCAGTCGCCGCTCTGGGGAAGGCGCGGGCGGCCTCTGAGTGACCCGGTAACGTGTGCCTTTGTTCCCCCACCCAGGTGAAAATCTGGTTTCAGAACAAAAGATCCAAGATCAAGAAGATCATGAAAAACGGGGAGATGCCCCCGGAGCACAGCCCCAGCTCCAGCGACCCTATGGCGTGTAACTCGCCGCAATCTCCGGCGGTGTGGGAGCCCCAGGGCTCGTCCCGCTCGCTCAGCCACCACCCTCATGCCCACCCTCCGACCTCCAACCAGTCCCCCGCGTCCAGCTACCTGGAGAACTCGGCTTCCTGGTACCCGAGCGCAGCCAGCTCAATCAATTCCCACCTGCCGCCGCCCGGCTCCTTACAGCACCCGCTGGCGCTGGCCTCCGGGACACTCTATTAGGCGGCTTTCTCTTGCTGTCTTTTTTGGGACTGCTGTGTTTTGCTGTTTTAGAAAATCATAAAGAAAGGAATTCATTTGGGGAAGTTTGGAAAACGGAAACAAAAAAGATTTCATGTGTAAAGCTTTTTTGCATGTAAGTTATTGCATTTCAAAGGACCCCGTCCCCCCTTTTTTTACAGACAAACTTTTTTGCGCAACTGTGGACACTATCAATGGTGCCTTGAAATCTATGACCTCAACTTTTCAAAAAGACTTTTTTTCAATGTTATTTTAACCATGTAAATAAGTGTAGATAGAGGAATTAAACTGTATATTCTGGATAAATAAAATTATTTCGACCATGAAAGCCGAATGTTTCTAAAAAAAAAAAAAACACTCCTTTTGACCTCCTTACAATGGGCTACTGACGTTTTATGCAGGCAATTAAAGGAAGACAAGCTCTGTAGAGATCCAATAAGGCAAAAAGGAAAACAGAAATTGGGGGCTGCATGGATGCAAAACTGTACACGTGTTTATGTTGGATGCTGTACTTTATGTGTCTATATACATATGTGGCCTGTTTATAGTATTGCCATAAAATATATATTTAGGGGTTTTATTTTTTTTTTTTGGCCTAACCACAAAAACATTTAGATAATTTTAAGTTTAACCCCAGATTGTTTCAGGTAGAAAGTAATGGTGGAATCTAAACCCAGTCATCCCACCCTGTGTGTGAGTAAAAAAGCAGCAGAAATCTATCAATAATCATTCCAAATTCTAAGCTCAAAGCAATTATCATGGACAATCCCCACCCCCCAAACAGCGTGTGTATTGGCAGAGCAATTAGACAAATTACACTCCCTTCAAATGGGCGCTTCCAGAGATGAGAAGGAGGAGAAGAAGAAGAAAAAGAAGAAAAGGAGGAGGAGGAAGAAAAAGATGAAGAAATTTTCCTTCCTATTACATTTTTTTTAATCTGAAATATTTGCAGCATGGCAAATGGTAGTGTTTCCGACTCCTTGGTATATGATTACAAATTTATTTGAGCTCTTTCAGAGGGAGAAAAGGATCACAGGACTTGCGATAATGACAATGATAAACCTAAATCAGTAGGGCAAACAGGACATGATGGGTGGGTGGGTGGGGGACATTCTTTTTTTCTTTTTTTTTTTCTTTTTTTTTTTTTTTTGCCAAGAGAGGGGATTGTGGGGGTGGAGGAAAGCAATGAAAGCATTTTGGCTCAGTTTTGATTTCATCTTGTGAGATACACACACACACACATGTATATGTATCTACTGCTATATATATCTATGTTTTTTCTCTCCATCCTCTTTACCACTCTGGTCTTTTCAGGAAAGAAGTCTTTCTGTCTTGCTTTTACCTAAAACAGTGGCAAAGTGGTTTCAGAGGATGGGAATTGAATTTGTTTGTAGGGATCTCTCCTTTCTTGGAGGCAGAGAGGAAGTACTGCAGCAACCTTGGCTCCGTCCTCTCCTTTCTCCCTGCATCCCTGCACGTAAGCTATCAACACTGTGACCAGAGCTACAGCCTGGACCAGAGTTGTGCTCTGTGGCCTGACTTGTGGGCATCTCTTTGTCGTTTAGAGCGCCTGACTCTTACCTTAGGACACCAAGGGAAATCCTATGTTGGAAATTACAAGATGCGTAAGATATATTTTACAGCTAGGAAGTCAGCAGCAATAAATGTGACAAAAGAGTCTTCTTAAAGACGGGGGGTGGGATTGGAGATTAGCACATAAAAAATTACATCCTGTCATCTGAGGATTTCTGAGAAGGTTCTTCCAGGGTTGGGAAACTAGACCTGAAAAGGCACGCTGCATGCCCGGAGGGGAATTTACCAGTGTATTCGCTCTTTCTCCTCTCTCCCTCTCCCTTTCCCCTCCTCCCCATCTCCCCAATTCCTTTCCTTTCAGGCTTGGGCCTGGGGTTCTGTGTTGGGGGGCGGTGTGGATTTCTCTAGTCCTTGGGCGCACCCTGCCAGGCCCCCGGGGCAGCACACGGTCGCGGCCCGGGCTGTGGACCCCTCCTCCTCGCCCACCCCCAAAGCGCCAGCTTCTCGGCCCGCAGCTTTCCTGTCTCATCCTCCTCCAGCCCTCCTTTCTCGCAGGAAGTTCCGGGTGGGGACGCGCTCTGGGGCAAGCCGTACGAACCCACACTCTGTTTTCTGCGCGGGGAGAGAATGAGAGGGCCGTGGGGGGAAGAGGTGGAGGGATCTACTTCCTGCTTTTCTTTCTTCGCTGGTGAAGATTTGGGGGAAGTTTCCTTTACACCGAAGCCAGCGCCTTAATCTGGGGAACCCTGCGCCGGCGTCCGGCAGCGCCAGCATTCCCCTGCGCCCCCCGGTGCGCGCGTGGGGAGGCCAGCGGGGCGCACCCACCGCACACCTTTAACATTTCCCATTCACTGGCTGCCTGAGAGTGGGAGGAACGTGCTTGGATCGTGCTCTTTCCTTTGCCGCACCCGGAGAGGGCAGATATTTTTTCCAGCCATCCCTGTCATCTCCCCACCTCCAGTCCTGGCTTTGAAAAGGGGATCCCTTCTCTACCGTCCCCAGTCACCGGACGCGCGGTCAAGCCGAGGGAAGGGAGAGCTCGGATTTTTACCGGGAAAGAAGAGAGAAGCTCTTCTTTCAGGACCACCCTTCCACCCCCAGCTTTGACGCTGCTCGTCGTTAAGGACACTGGTCTCCCGGGGACGCCGCCGGCAGGCATAACGCCGCTCGGACAGACTTGGTTTCAGGATTCCTTTGCTTGTGCTAACCTCACTTCTTCCACTCGCAATGGTCTCTTCTCTCGCGCGGTTTTTTTTTTTTTTAACTTGGTCTGAGAGCCATGGACAAAAATATTCTGGCAAACCGTTCTACAGCGGGTTTTCCCTGGCACCATGGGGATTCTCTCAGGGGAATTTAACTCCCTGCAGTCCCGCGCCCAAGGATGCAAAAATAACAGATCTTCAGCAAAGTCTAAAAATATCTGTGTGATGTTTCTCTCCCTTGCCCTTCCTCCCACCTTCCCTCTTTCTGTTCATTGTTTATTCCTGTATCTAATATACACTTGTACTCCCACCCCCACCCCACCCCCACCCCAGCAAATCTGCAGTCAGCCTGACACCACTCAGCCCGGGCTCTGTTTGCCCCCACCGGTCCCCCTTGCCTAGCCCACCCCAGATTTAATTTTTCTTTACCGTGGGCCTCTTCACCATCCCTACCTTACTCCCAGGCCTCGACCCCTAGTTTCAGGCCTCCCCACCAAGCGCAGGAGGTCCGGGACAGGCCGGCAGGGCCAGTGCGATTCCTAGGTGCCCTGCCCGCCTCCTGGGCCCTCCCGTGAAACATCAGATAAATTGGTCTTTGTTTGAAGCTCGCATTGGGTTAGGCGGATTTCTGCCCTTTTTTCCCCCTTTTTCCTGGCGGCCACCTCCTTGTGGAACAGGGGGCGGCCTGGGGAGCTGAGAGAAGCCGCATTCCTGTGGGTGCCAGGCGCCTCCAGTGCTGAGCCACAGAGCCTAAGACACACACAGAGGAACCCGCAGACCTCGCTGCCCTTCATCTCTCTCTCTCTCCCTCTCCTTCTCCCTTCCTCCCTCCCGTTGGGGCACCCACCCGAGAGCCCGTCAACCCACACTCGGATCCACCCAGGTCTCGCCTCGGGCAGGAGCGTGTTGACCCGCACACCCAACACACGCACACAGCCCCTCCTGGGGACGGCGGCCAGGCCGGGATCTCCCCGCCCAAGCCAATCCTTTCTCTCCCGCCCCTTATCCCACAATCCCAGACGCGCCGGCTGGCCTCCTCTGGCTCCTTTGATCCCACCGGACGCCCCACGGCTCGCGGCGTCCCGGCCGCGCCGTCCCGGGAGTCGCCCACAGCGCGCCAAGGCCCGGCGGTGCCCGCCTCCTCCCGACGCGCCCAACAGCTCACTCGGGCCTGACACCAGCGGGTCTCCTGAACGCCCCCGCCCGGGCTGCCTCCTGGAACGTGGCCCCCTGACCCCCCCGCCCTCCATCAGCGCTCCCTTTTCTTCGAGGAGAGGACCTTTAGGGCTCCCCAACCGCCGCCCTCCCCGCCTCATCCCCGCAAGCCCTTGGATCGCGCGCCTCCCACTGGCCACTGGGCTCCCGCCAACCCGGAGCTCTCCAGCCCTCTCCAGAGGCACGCCCTGAGGACAGACGCCCTCCGGCACCTCTGGGAAGCGCGCCACGACGGCGGATCCGCCTGCGGTCACCCCTCTCCAACCCCCCTTAAGCACCCCCTCCCACAGCGGCGGGGGGGAGGCTTCCGCCTCGCGTGAGGTTGGGGAGGGGGCGCTGCGGCTCGCTGCCGCCCTCCGCTCTCGGCCCCAGGTTGCTGCGGTCCTTGCTTACTGTACTTGGTTTTTTCAGACTTACAGCGAACTCTGGGCCTCGAAAACAGCCCCAATAGCGGTAGCACATGTGGGATTGGCTAAATATTTTTCTACGCAGCACTGCCGCCCCCCACGCCCCCCTCCGCCGCGTTTTCTTTTGCATCTGACAAGCTTTAGGTTTCCCTGCTGTACAGTGCAGAAAGTATACATTGTATCTACTGCAGAGGGGCGGGGGGGGGGGAGCCTCCCCTTTCAATCATCCGGGGTTGCCAGCTGAAATGCAATAACCTGTTTTATAGGTCGAGCTCTAACAGTGAAGATAGGAACCAGGGGAATTCACATGAATCTGTCTTTAAAGGGGATGAGAGTCTTGTTTTGCAGCAATTAATGTTTCTATTCTTTTGTTCGCTGGGACTGCGTATTTACTTCTGATTTATGGGGGTCCGTAGGAGTCTCTGCCAAAAGTGCATGTATTATTGAGTCTGTTCCACATCCTAAACCAAGATTTATATAAAACCGTGAAATACCACACATTACGACCTTTCCCACAGGAAAGGAAAAAAAATGGCTTCATTCTACACACATAAACGCACACATACACATACCCTCCAAATTTCAGTAATGATTCTATCTCCACCATACAACGTCAAGTATATATATTTTTTAAGAAGTGGGTGGGGGTGAAGGGCAATAAACAGTTCCCAAGCTACGTCTAAAAACAAAACAAAACAAAACAACATTCTTTTTTTCTTGCAAAGGTGAGAAGACAGAAATCTGCCACTGGAAGCTTATTGTCAACCAAGGATTGTTTCTGCCACTTGCCACTTGCTAGGTGGGATATAGGGGTAGAAGAAGAGGTAGGATATGGACTCAACTTTCATCTACAAACAGGGATCACTAAACAGGGAACATTTCATTATTGCCCTTAAATTCATAGGAGCTAGGAAGCCTGCTTACCACCTCGCAGGATGGCTCTGGTTGGGCAGCTCCCAGCTCTGTGAGGTGATGGGAAGAGAGAACATCATCACATACCATTCTAGAGCCTGGAAAAGATGCCCAGGAAGTTCTCTGTAGTTGCGGTGGAAAATTGAGGTCCTGGGGATATAAGAGTTTTAGGTATCTGACCAGAACCTCCCCCCCCCACCGCCCCACCCCAGGAACTAGAATTAGACTTCAGAAGTTTTAGCCAGGGCAGGGCTCACCCTCCTGAAGCAATAGGTAGAACCCAGGGTTCATTTTCACTCTGGACCAGCAGAGTACCCTAGCCTCCCTCCAGACTCTTTTGCTCTAACTCTGACTCTCTTTCTCTAGGGTCCTTCCATATTTGAAAGAGACTGACCTTGCTCTTTTACAACCATGTTTGGAGCAGGAACAGTCCTTTATCAAAAATACTGGACTTCCTGGAATCCAGAAAGAAACACATGAGTGACTTATAGCAATAGAGAAGCAGCTGGACTAGTTTATATGGGGGGGTGTTAATTAATAAAAGTTAATGATAGGATTAAAGCGAATAGCCTAGCAGAGTGGAAAAGACAGCTTCCCAGTCGGCTTTATTTAATTAGCAGTAATTAATACGTTTTCTGCTAATATCCTTTAGGACTCTCAATGACTTGTTCACTGTGAAAGAGAATAGAGATGGAGCTTAGGAACACTTACAAGCACCCAGGGCATTTTGCTCTGATGACAAGAGAGATTGCAAATTCATTTAAGCAAATGTTCATAAACAAGTGACAGGCATACTCTGAGGCAGCCTGGGTGGAAACAATGGTGAAACTGACAAATGTTCTTTGCTTGGGGGAAGGGCACTTTTCTTTTTTAAGTAAGGAAATGCTTTAGCTAAGAGGGAAAACAAAGACAGGAGGCTTAGGAAAGATAAGAAAGGAAAAGAAAAAAGAAAAGAGAAAAAGAAAAAGAAAGATTTCAGACTCCAGGCAGAAGCACATGCAGCAGCCCTTACAAACACATCAGCCCTACACATATTGAAGATTTGTACACGTAATGCTTCAGACCACTGATTTGCTATTTTCTTAATTCCCGCTCTTCTTTTTCCATATGAATCAAACAGTCTTTTGTCCTTCAGGGTTTGATTTGATCGCTACTGTTCACATTTCACTTTTGTATTTTCCTCTTCCTATACCATTACTCATTGAGTGCCCTGTGAAATTACAATCGTACATTTTCAACTCAGCAACCCATTTGCAGTGCAAAAATAGGGTCTAAATAATGGCTGAATTAGCCCTACTGGACAGTTTCAGATGTAACACTCTGTAATAATTATATTGCAGGCTGGATTAGGATGCTATTATCATAATCTGGACGTTTACAATTATCTGTAATTTGCAAAGATGCGCCAGGTCTTGATTACAGCAGTTTTTTTTTTTTTTTTGTATCACGCTAACCATCACTAAACAGTGACAGTAATAACAGCTAATTTTGCTGGCAATATAAGAGGTGCTGGGGTGTGCAAACAATTTCACACCTGGATGTGCTCACTCAACCAAGAATATAGAGAAAGAGCTTCTGCCCTGAGACTCAGACAAATATTCTCCTCTGCTTCTGTTCAGTATAGATTTCTAGACCCTGATCATTGCTTAAGAGATATTCACTGGTGGTAAGTTTTTATTTCTTCCATACTTCAAGGCACAGTTCATGTTTCTCTTCTCACACTTTCCAAGCTATATGTGTTGCTGTTGTGATTTATTATAGACTGCAACTTTGCTTTATAGATTTTTCAATTCTGACCTTTTATCCCCCTTTAACAGCAAAAGGGTTGTCGTTCTGGTGAGTAAAAGGATTCGGGCGAGATTGGGATCCTTAAGAACTTGATATGTCTTTTTTTTTTTTTTTTTTTTTTTTTGCTTTCTGTGCTGTTGATGTATTTGGTGCAGCTTGTGACTGGAGACTGCAAAAAAGACCAGGTTTCTGTAAGGTGTGGTGGGAGATGGCTGGAGATTCCAAGCTAACATCTATTTGAAAATTGTTACTCAAAGCTAGTCCTAGGCGAATTTAAAGTCTTTACCAGTGCGGATGATTTTAAATTTGGGGGCATGGAGAGAGCAAACGGAGCTCGCCACAATGCTCCTTTAGTATCACAGGTATGCGGACATTTGCAACGGCAGGTGTAGTCTGAATCTCTCGACTGTATAGTCCCTTCCACATTTTCCTCCACTTGGGAGAAAGTTTCCGGAATAACTGGCCTCTGAAGCCCTTCAGGGCTGCTTTGCAAGGCCTGCGCCTCAAGCTGATTGCGGGAGGGCGGGGGGGAGGGGCGGGATGCGGCTCGCTGGGCTCTTGCCCGCGGGGCCGAACGCTGCGACCTTGGGGTTGGAGGGGCATGATTGGCTGAGACACAGAACCGGGCTGGGGAGCCAAGGAACCAGTCCGATTTAGGAACGCACCAAAGAAGACTCTCGCAAGAAGCGGTGCTGTTCTATCTATAGATGACGCTGTTTCCTGACCCTGTAGACATTGGAAGCAGCTAGAGATGTTAAGTGCAGGAGCCTGAGAAGTCTTTGGCTCCCTCACCCCTGTACAGAAAGGCCTTGCTCCGGCGGCGGGAACCTTTGGACTAAATTGTGTCAAAAGATAATGAGATGCTTATTGGCGCCGAGGAGAAATTTCCCCCTTCCCCTCACCCCCGCAGCTATTGTTCTCTCGTTCTTTTTTTTTTTTTTACCTGGAGAATGTGGTCAGAACGAGGCTCTAGGACGCCAACTCCGGGGAAGTTCGAACGTGGGGAGGCGTTGTAGGCACCGCAACTGGGCGATGCCTTTTACCCACGCCCCTCCTACCAGTCTCTCTCCTCTCTCAATCTCTCTCTCTCTCTCTCTCTCTCTCCCTCCCTCCCTCTCTCTCTCCCTCTCTCATCAGTTTACTATGGGGTCAATACTTTCTAAAGAGCGAAAATATTAACCCTTTAGGTTCAGAGGACCCAGAGGAAGCCCAGTTCCCAGGGCAGTTCTTGGGAGGCCCCCTTCGCAGAATTCCTTGTTTAATTAAACTCAATTTGAGAGAGAGAGAGAGACAGAGACAGAGACAGAGACAGAGAGAGAGAGAGAGAGATCGTTGAAGGTGCATCATGACAACACCTCCAATGTGTTAAAATGCATTTGCTGGGTTTCAGAATTCCATGCACTCACAGTGGTTTGGCATACGTCTGGTAGATTTTTTTTTTTTTTTAAGAAAAATGAGTGTTGGTTTCGATGTATGGTAGCTTTTTCTCTAACGTAATTTGAATAATTCAGCAAAGCCCTACTACCAGCTGTACTTCTGCAGCCTCTTCCATTCTTTTCAGCATTATAATTTTGGTTAATTTTCAATTTTAGGTCCTACGTCTCTGCAATTTGTGTATGAATAACAGAATAATTTCCCTCTTTTGTTTCGCCTTTCCTGTTCCTGAATCTAAATAAAGATGGCTTTTTAGTATTAAAAGTGGAAGAAAATTACAGGTAATTATCTTTGACGGTAAAAACGCTGTAATCAGCGGGCTACATGAAAAATTACTCTAATTATGGCTGCATTTAAGAGAATGGAAAAAAACCTTCTTGTGGATAAAAACCTTAAATTGTCCCCAATGTCTGCTTCAAATTGGATGGCACTGCAGCTGGAGGCTTTGTTCAGAATTGATCCTGGGGAGCTACGAACCCAAAGTTTCACAGTAGGAAGGGGGAAAAAAGAAAAGAAAACATTTTTCCTAATGTAACAATGCGAATGCTAGAAAATGACAAGACTGATCGGTTTTAAACCATTCTGAGACTGAGCGTGGAAGTTGCTCAACAAAAAAAGGAACGGGTATATTGGTAAGTAGTCTTTGCTTTGTGTCTAATTATAGTGACTGTCCTTTTGCACGACTGTATGTCGCTGTCATTATATGGAGCACTCTGAGTATCTCTATTGACTTCTGATAAATGGCTCAGTGGTTTCAAGGTTCATAATTTGAAGGATGCCCAGGTCTGTAGCCATTAATTCTCGCAGTATGGGGCTTCCTGCTTGTATGACGAAAGGGCTTTTCATTTTCATTATTTCTGTGCTTTCCACAAGATCGGAAGGATGTATTTCATCCAGGATCATGCATTTTCCTACCTAGCTAGCTTGCAAAGGGTGTAAAACATTAAGTAGTTATAATTGTGCATTTACTTTGTTTTTTTTCCTTGTATTCTTTCTCCTTGTTAAAAAAAAAAAAAACTGCTTCCAAACAAAGACAAATACAGCTGTATTATTTTGGCTGAGGAAAGGAAAAGGAGAATACTCAGTTTCAGCACTGGAAACTACTGGATGTCTAGAGGTTAACCTGGGGATAGATCATTCTAATGTTGTTTTTAAAAAATAAATAAATGTGTAGAAATTATAATAAAAATATAATGCATAAAGGAAGCTGAGAGTACTTTAATATTAAAGTACTTAAGACAAAGGCTAGTGCTGCAAACTGACATCTTTTGCAGGCACTTGATGTTTATATATAGGGCTTCCCATATTAGGAAATAGGAATTCTTTTAAGAGTGATAGAAAATATACTGGGAGGGAAGGAGGAGGGGGTGGTGAGATAGAGACACACAGAAATATACAGGACACTCCCAGCGTTTTGTGGCTTTTACTCCATATATGAAAGAAGACAAAACCATACAAAGTATATGTACAACTAAAATTCAACAATATATACAGAAATGTTTCTCAATATAAACGTCCCTATTAGCTTAGTGAATGCCACCAATTCACCTAGTAAAGGTATCAAAGCAATAGAATGGTGATTTTGGTTGTTTCCTCTGTCTTTCCTGATTCCAGTTCAGGGTTTGGGGGTGGGGTGGGGTGGAGAAAGAGTGGTTTTGTTTTGTTGTTTTTTGTTTTTGTTTTTGTTTTTTTAAAAAAGCATCATCATTCTTGCTCATTGCATTTTGATAACACATGCAGCGTTCCCTTTGTGGCAATGTTCCAATCTTACAGCCGATTTTTCCTTTTTCTTTAGAGGAGGGCTGTTATGTGAGGATTTTTTCTTTTTCTTGCTTTCTCCTTTCTTTTTCTTTTTCTTTCTTTTCTTTCTTTTTTTTTTTTTTTGTCAGTCTGGGATTGGTAAATAAAAATGCAGGAGCCTGAAATGCTTCTTTTTCATCATGTAATGTCTTAAGCTCATTAAACAAGTAAAAACGCTGCCATGTTTGCACAGATTCTTCTGGTGGGGGAAATGTCTGTTTTAAAAAAAGTCGTTTTGATGGATACTCCCAAAGAGAAGAGGAGGCTCAGAGCCTGGATCCCAAAGGGTAAGGGAAAATGTCTTGCAGTGAGGGGTTTCAGGAGCGCTGGCACAGAAACCAGTCTGTCTCTGTCTCTGTCTCTGTCTCTCCCTAAAATGCAAGATCAGTTACTGAGGCTGCTCAAGGGAAAAAGCAGATGAGGAAAGGAAAGGAAAAAAAGAAAAGGAGAGGAGGAGAGAAGAGAAGAGAAACAGAGAGAGAGTGAGAGAGAGCAAGAGTGTGAGCAAGCACCCAGACTGTCTTGCTACACAGAAGAGTTCTCCCGAGCCTGTCCCTTTGGCTGGGTTTGGCAGATGCAAGCAGGTCCTGGATCCTCCTTGCCTTGTTCAGACGTTTCCCTAGGGTATCAATTTCCCTCAGACAACTCACATCATCTGTGGTCTCTGCATCGTGTCCTGGTGTGGAGAGGAGTACCAATGCGAATAGCCGGGCATGTAGCTGTTGGGGGGCATACTGACCCCCTTGGCTGAGGCAGAAACGTCCCACACTGGAGGCAGCGCCGGTGAGCGCGGCGACAGGGCCGCTGAGCCCGGGAGAGGGTCACTCTCATGCGGGTTACTGCCCTGCTTCAGTAATTTCTTAAACTTAGAGCGTTTGTTCTGAAACCATATCTTCACCTGGAACGAAATGCAGCAGCGAGCATTAGGCGCGGGAAAACCTCGGACCAGTGCCTCTCTTCGAGGCTTTGGGAGCAATATCCAAAAAACAAAACAAACAAAACCGCAAACGCCAAGTCCCCGCCTTCCTCCACCTCTTCCTGGCCTCCTTTCTCCCACCCCGCCCCAATTTACCAGGTATCTGGTCTAGATACCTAAAGTCACTCTCTTTCTTCAGTTGGATGCAAGCCTAGGTTTAAAACAGCAGCTTAAAGAAGAATGAAGGCGAATAAGATAGCCAGGTTTAGAGTCTAAAGGAGGATTTTTAAACTGAGAACTTTTCAGATGAAAGCCAACTGAACACACTTCTTCTGATAGTCTGTTTTTGTATTTACTACCCCCCAAACCTGGCATCTCTATGCATGTACAGTGAGCAAATGACTGTGAACAGATGGAAGCCTGTACATTTGTACCCAAATGCCTTGAATATACCTCTGCAGATATTGCACGTGCATGGAGCATCTTTTTCCTGAAGTAAATGTATCCTCATAATCCTGTAAGGAATAGGGATGGTGCCTCCCTAGTTCCCTACTTTGTAAGGTGCTTAGTCAAATTGTGGTCAGTAATCATGACATGATTGTTAGTGCGGTCGCTAAAAGTCATAGGGCTCCTGAAAATTAAATGCGAATCAGGACTCTGGGATGGAAGCGTATCTCAGCTAACGTCCCAGATCTACTTTATTTGAAGAAAGAAATTCTATGGTGCCACTTCTTTTCCCTTTAAAATTCCTTAGCCATAGGAATCTGCTTTTCCAAGAGAAATACAAGTTACTGAGTAACAAGGATCCATTCATATCAAACTCCAGATATTTTCAGGGGCTATATGGCAAGAGAAAGCAAGCTGAATCGAAAAGAAGAGCTTACAGGGCATCTGTTCTAAGGCACCACACAATCACTCACCAGCAAGAGTCTCATAAACCCTGGAGTCCCCATGCTGAAGATCACCTACCTCACATGAGGCCTACTACCCCATGCAGCTAAGTTAATTGACAAGGACAAAAACCACAGGTGATTGCAGTCGGGCTTTATGACCAGGGTCCTAATATACCTACTTAAGCCCCTTCCTGTGAAGTCTAAAACGCCCCCATATGTCTTTCAAATTAGTAGGACAGGAGAACTTCGGCAACTGTACTTAACTGAGGCTTCACCTGCTGTAATTTGGTGAGCATTCCTCTTTGATCTCCAACTCTGCCATTGCTCCCAAGTCCTGTACTCCAGGGAGGTACCTCAGCCTGCACCAGCCAGTCACCCAGGATGATTTAAACCTTGAGCTTAGGGCAATCTTCAGAAAAACCCACCTCACCTATCCTGTGATGGGTAGTTTGCACCTTGGTCCCTATACTAAATCCTCTTGGAGCCTATATCCATCTGTTTGCCCCCCCCCTCCATCTCATAATTCTATGTCAATGAATTGAAATCCTTATTATGTCCCAGGATCCACAAATGGATCCTTAAGAAACATAGGTCTTAATCTGTCTCCTGCCCTGAACATCTTTCTCTCCTACATGTTTGTTCTCGTCCATGCTGTTCTGCTCTGGAATAGGACTCGATCAATTTATGAGTTTGGTCACCAAAGGACACTGGGCTGGGGTGGGGTCGCCGAGGGTTGGGAGGATGTGCAAATCCAATCCAGCATTGAATACCAGGTCATTTATTCCAAACTGTGTTGTCCGGGGAAAGTGCGTAATGAAGCAAAGGCATTTGTCATTAAGCTCCTTCCATCCTTAGTTGACTAGGCCCAGAATTCCTCCTGATGTGCTCCCTGCCCGATCTGCAGGCAGGGTCAGCATTTCAGGGATACCTGGGCTTCTCGGGAATTACCTGTGTTTGTGTCAGTCCTAAGGAAGCTGCCAGTTCAGCTCTCTCGGGAAGGGCCAGGTACTGAGTTTGCTGAAAGCGATGGTTTAAAGCCTGGAGCTGCAGGCTGGAATAAATGGTCCGAGGCTTCCGAATCTTTTTCCCTTTTCCATTGAACCTGATTTCCCCGTTTTCAATCACTGTGGTTTTTTGTTGATCTGCAAGCAAAAAAATACAGAGGAGCAGTCACCCGTGAGGCCAATGCCTCAGCCTCCCTGAGCTTGGCCTGGGCTGCGCCGGGTCTCCCCAAAGCCCAGAAAGGATTTCTTCAAGGCATCCCCACGCCACCCTGACCTCTCTGGGTTCACGGTGCCCCGGTGCTTCCCGTGGGTGCGAAAGCTTCTTCCTGACCCTAACTCTGGCCCTAAATAAGTGCAGGGACTGAACGGCGGCAGCGCCCTCGACCCCGGGGCAAACAGCCTAGCTCTGCAGCAGCGGAGGCGGCGCCGGCCGCTCTCGGCGGCGCGCGGCGCTGCGGGGCGACTGCTCTCGCCGCGGAGCGGGGGGCCCGCGGCCTGGCTTGGCTCTACGGTGTCTGAGGCTGTGCTTGAGCCACCCTGATGTTTATGCGGCCAGCCGACTCGATGTCACTAACTCCAAGCCCGGTGCATCAAGCCCCAAGGCGTGTTCGAAAGGATTCTGCTGAGAGGGACCGAAACCCCAAACAAAACCCCACCAGCCGCTCGGCCCAGCTCCGGAACCGGCTGGGCATCGCCTGGCAACTTTGAACCCCTCGGGGCTGAGCAGCGTCCGCCCGAGGCCCTCTGCTTCGCCTCTCGGAACAAAGGCGCAGCCAACCTCGTATCGAAAACCCAGAGGGAGGGGGCCTGGTTAGCGGTGGGGGGGGGGGGGTAGGGGACCTCTGAAAGCTCGCAGGGAAAGAGCCCAATGGTCACCAGCTTAACCAGAGCTAGAGGCAACGTCAGCTTCCCTTCGGGTCACCGAAGCGCACCGGGCGCCACCCGCAAAGTAGGCCACTGGCCGCCCAGACTGGGCTGGGGAGCAAATCACGCTCCCCAGTTCCGGCCCAGAAAGGTCCCCCGTCCTGCCAAACGCCGGCCACAGCCCGGAGGGGAGGAGGGAGGCAAAGGGCGCGCAGACCCCGCGAGCCGGAGCGCGCCGTGCGGACCGACCCGCGGAGCCGAGCCAGCGCGGAGCGGGAAGCGCGGCTCGAGCGGCGCGCGGGGGACCGGGGAGCGAGGCGGGCCGCGCCGCGCCGCGGGGAAGCCGAGGGTCCGCGGCGGCGAGAAGGGGCCGGGCCGGGCCGGGCGAGGCCGGCAGGCGGGCGCCAGGCGAGCGGGCGCGCACGAGGCCCGGCCGGGGGCGCGCCGGGCCGCCTGGGGGAGGGGGCCGGCGGAGGCCCGGGCGCTGAGGAAGTGCGCGGGGCGGGCGGGGTGGGGGGCAGCCGGGAGGCGGGAGGCGGGAGAAGCGAGCTGCCCCAGCGGCCTCTCACCTGTGTCGTCCCCTCGCGTCTGGGCGGCCGCGCTGCTGTTGTGGTAGGATTGGAGGTAAGGGCTGTGCTGCGAGTGGCTCATGTAGGGGTAGGCGGCGAGCGAGCGGTGGTTGTAGGAGTTGCCGCCGCCCGACGCGTAGGGCGAGCCGTGGTGGTGGTGCTGGTGGTGGTGGTGGTGCGAGCCGGCCGCCGCCGCCGCCGCCGCCGCCGAGTGCAGGCAGTGCAGAGGGTAATGCGCGCCTGCCATGGCCGGGGAGCTCTGCTGCGAGTGCGGCTGCGGCGGCG